>NW_024511321.1:550470-764870 GCF_017590135.1 Pyrgilauda ruficollis
CAGCACAGGACACTTTGGCACTGCTGGGGCCAGGGTGAGCCCTGCAGGGCTCTGGGTTTGTCCTGGCCCATGCTCACATCAGCACAGGACACTTTGGCACTGCTGGGACCTTCACCCTTTCCCACAGGAGGCCTCTCCTGGGTGTCCACTTGTCACTGCCCCATCCTGGAGCATTTCCCCCTCGGAGATGAGTGTCCAGTGAGCCCTGGCAGTGCCAGGGAGCCCTTTCAGGTCCCAGCTGGTGGCTCCAGCAGCCAGCACGGAGCCGCAGTCCTGGCTCCTGTCCTGGAGCCTCCCTGGGCTGCTGCTCCTGCCCAGTGGGATTTTGGCCATCCTGGCACCGTGGGATGCAGGGAGGAGGAGAGGCACAGGGGGACAGAGCCAAGCCCTGGCACAGGGCCACAGGCACCTCTCAGGACACGTTCCCAGCCCCAGTTCCCATCCCTGTGTGGCTGGCGCCTGGATTTGGGGTCGGTTTGGCTTTGGGAGCGCCCTGCTTTGCCCTGACACAATTCCATGGGGGCAGGCACACATCCAGGCCTGACTCTGGGCCAGCACTAATTGCTGCAGAGCAGGGAGAGGCTTGTGAGGACACCAGCTTGGAGGGACACCTCCCTGCCCTTCTGCAGCCTCCCGCTGTGGCTGGGCTCAAGGCTGAGGAGCTGGGCTTTGAAAACCAACACCTGGAGGAGCACTGGGGCCAGGGCAGCTCCTCCTGCAGGACAGACCTCCCTGTGTGTCCTTCCCACTGCTGGGCCTGGTTTTCTGAGGAGCAGTGGGGTCTTTCCTGAGGGATGATGTGCTCCAGCACGGGCAGGTTGTGCAGGGCACGCAGAGGCTTCCCTGGAGCGTTGTCCCAGGAAGAAATCTCTCCTCAGCCCACCACACACACAGGATGAGCTCTGGGTGCTCCTCCTGGAGCTCTCAGCAGCATTGTGGACTATTCCAGTCTTTTTCCAGCCTTCAGGCCATGGGGATGCCTTTGCTCCGTGATTTCTCCAGGCTGCTGCTCGGGCAGACAGCATTTGCCACGTTCCCAGGAGAGCAGATGACGGAAAACACTCCCCAAGGCTTTCTGTCCATGGCACTGGCTCTCCAGAGGTGAAATGCTGCTCCTTCTTCAGGCCTTCAGTCAGGATTGTCACCGTGGAAACACCCACCTGGAAAAAGCTCTGGCTGTGGGATTCTGCACACTCCGAACCTTGCCAGGGTCTGTCCCGGTGATTTTTCCATCTGGGATTTCTCCATCTGGGTGTGCAGCTCCGTGGTGGAGCACAGGGCACCTCCTTCCACCCCCGTGGCCCTGCAGGTGACCCAGGCTGAGGAGGGTCCATGTGACATTCCACCTGTGTCCTCCATGTGACATTCCCAGCAGGACTCATCCCAGGCACTGGGAAGGTTGAGTGCCTTGAAATCTGTTATCCACCCAAGCACTTAAAAAAGGAGGAGGACACTTAAGTAGAGCTGAGTGGAGATGTTATTGCCTTCTAGGAGCTGTATTAAAATTAAAATGTAAATTATAGTTAATGTCATCTCAGGGAAGAAAAGCTCTTGAAAGAACTATCCTATTTTAAGGTCGTGGTGAAGTGTTGTGAGTGCACAAAAACCCCTTTTTATAGGCTGGAATTAGCAGCCAGATTCTGGCTGTTGCCTTATTTAGCACTTATAGAGCAGGGGGAAATGGTATTTGGTAAAAAATGTGGAGAGCTTCCCAAATCCCCTCAAAATGTGAGCCATGGAGAGCCAGGCTGGGGTCAGTCTCTTGCCTCAAGCTGCTTCAGGGGGGATTTAGATTGGACATGAGGGAAAATTTCTTCATGGAAAGGGTTGTCCAGGCCAGCAGTGGGATCACCACCCTGGATGTGTTCAAAACCCATATGGATGTGCCAGGTTTTCCTGGGAGTCCTTGCTGGCTCCCTCAGCCCAGCACAGGCTCTGGCACAAGTCCAAAGCTTGAGGAACCTCAAGATTTCCCTTCCAGCTCTCTCCATCAGCAAACTCTGCATTTCTGGGGTCCCAGGGAGTAGAAATCCCTCCTGCATGAGGAGAATCCCAGGATTCTGTGGCTTGAGAATCACAGGATTCAAGTGGCTTAATGCCACATGGAAAATATTTTGGCTTTGCTGACCCCACTGGGTTTAGACCAGGCCTTCAAATGTGTGAGAGACGTTCATGTCTTATTTCCAAGACCTTTAATTTTACTGATCAAAGTGACTGATGGAATCTTTCTGCCCTGTGTGCATCCCATTTCTCCTTTAAAGCCAACGAAGCCCCACTAAATCCCAACCAAAGATCCTTCTTTTTGCCTTAAAAGCACTTTGGTGCTGGTGAAGGCAACGTGGATTTCTACTTTTGGCTTTTGTGCTGTAGAGATGGTGAAATTAAAATGCTGTTTTATGCCCTGGATCTCCACATGGGTGATGCTGGATCCCTGAAGGGATCAGACTTAGAGAAGGGCTGGGACAGAGCTGCAGCTTTGGATTCACCTGGAAAAGGCTTCCCTGGGAGTTTGGAGTGTCTCTGCTGCAGATGCCTGGTTTTTTTCTGGTCTTTGACCACCTTAATAGAAAAAGAAGAAAGATTTTATTATCTCTTCACCCAGCAAATGCTGTTTCCTGGAGCTGGAGCCTGGCTGGAGGCAGCAGATGGCAATTCTGCTGGAAATCCTTGGAAAGCACCAGCTCCAGCAGGGAGAGCTTCACAAATTCATTATCCTGGGCAAAGCAGACAGAGATTTAAGCTGCAAAGAAGATAAGAAGATTGTTTTAGCAATCCCATCTTTGCTGCCTTCCCAGTGGCACGTGCATTTCCCCACAGAGGGGCCGACGTGGCTTTTCCAGGCGTTCCACTTGGGATCCCCTTCCCAGCAGGCAGGGAATGCAAAACCTGCCTCTGCCTTGGTTGGTGCAGCCAGGATGAGCTCTAGCAGCAGCCTTGCACCCCACAGGTTGGTTTTATCCCATGGTCTGCAGCTGGGAGACCCAAAATCCAGACAGGTAAAAGCCCTTCCAGGAGCAGACACGTCCTGAGCCCTCTCCCTGAGCAGGAGGGGTCACACAAAGCCAAAAAGCTGCTTTGCTCCTTCTGGAGCCTGTCCTGGGGGACTGAGAAAGGAAATCCAGGGGCTTGCCCTCTTTCAGGAGGGTCAGTGTGGGAGTGGGATCTCCAGGACCAGCTGTTGGCTCTGCTTTATCCTTGCAGGGCCTGAAGGGGCTCCAGGAGAGCTGGAGAGGGACTGGGGACAAGGGATGGAGGGACAGGACACAGGGAATGGCTTCACTGCCAGAGGGCAGGGATGGATGGGAGACTGGGAATTGGGAATTCCTGGCTGGGTATTGTATTTGTGGGGTGCCTGGACAAAGGAGGAATGATGAATTTGACTTTATGTTCTCAGAAGGCTAATTTATTATTTTATGATCTATATTATAGTAAAGAATTCTAAACTAAACTATACTAAAGAATACAGAAAGGATACTTACAGAAGGCTAAAAAGATAATAATGAAAACTTGTGACTCTCTCCAGAGCCCTGACACAGCTTGGCCCTGATTGGAATGAGTCAAAACAACTCACATGAAACCACTGAAACAATCACCTGTGGGTAAACAATGTCCAAACACATTCCAAAGCAGCACAACACAGGAGAAGCAAATCAGATAATATTGTTTTCCTTTTTCTCTGAGGCTTCTCAGCTTCCCAGGAGAAAAATCCTGGGTGAAGGGATTTCTCAGAAAATGTGACTGTGACAACTGGGAGGGTGGGGAGCCCTGGAATAGAATTCCCAGAGAAGCTGTGGCTGCCCCTGGATCCCTGGCAGTGCCCAAGGCCAGGCTGGACAGGGCTTGGAGCAGCCTGGGATGGTGGGAGGTGTCCCTGCCATGGCAGGGGTGGCACTGGATGGCTTTTAAAGATCCCTTCCAACCCCAACCATCCTGGAATTGTGTGATTCGCCCCAGCAGAGCTGTTCAGTGCACTCAGGAGTCAGGAACTGGCACTGAATGAACTCCCCTGATACAGGGATCTCCTCCAGCCAGGTCTCAAAGCTCTTGGAGATCTATATCACACCTGAGACAGCTCAGCCACCTCAGATGGCATAAAATCAGCAGGATGGCTTCTGTGGCAGTGTTGGAGACAGAAAAGTTTTAATAAATAAAAATAAAATAAAAAGTTTTAAGGCAAAATAACAAAGCTCTTTACAGAGAAAAAGCAAGCCAGGGCAAGAGGCTCTTGCTCCTGGTAAAGCACCTCACAAAAGCAATTATTTCCTTTGTTCTCTTATTTTTCTAGTGAATTGCTTTGGCAGGACTTTTTGGCTTCTGTCCCATTGGCTATCCCTAAGTTTGAGGTGAAGTCCCCAAGGTCCTATGAGGTGTCTTTGCCTAATTGAGGAGAGAAACTTCTGGGCTTTTTTCCTTTTTAAGGATAATTTTGTCACTCCCTCAGCAGGGAGCACATTCCTACACTCCCCACTCTGACAGCAGCAGTGTTTGAGGCCAAAGCCAGCAGGTCCAGCTCCATCTCAGAGCCATCCAGCATCTCCACAAGCCTCTGGACAATGTCCAGGTCCAGAGGAGCAGTGTGGGAGCTCCCTGTGCTGCCCTGTCCACCCTGCACCCCTCCCTCTCCACAGCCTGCAAGCACCAGGCTGGGACTGCTGAAAGCACCAAGGAATGGCTGCTCCCTAAAAATCTGGGGCTGTTCTGGAGGTTCTTTAATGGCTTTTCACACAAGCAGTGGTGTTGTCCCAAATCCCCCAGGGAACAGGATGAAAGGAGCAGCCTCAGGATGCACCAGGGGAAGGTTTGGGTTGGGTATTGGGGAAAATTTCTTCATGGAAAGGTTTGTCCAGCCCTGGCACAGCTGCCCAGGGGTCTCCGTGCCTGGAGGGATTTTAAATCCATGTGGACCTGGGGACATGGGTCAGTGTGGATTCTTTGTTTCTTTTTTTGTTTTTGTTAAGATTAAAAGTGTGAGATGGTATTTCCTGTTTGGACTCAGATGTTTATTAGTTCTTACCCATGTTACAGTCCCACAAACCCTAAGTTCTACAGTACTTTAACAAATTAAAAATGGAGTCATATCTCTCTCTCTACAAGACCTTTTAAGGATAAACTCTTTAGTTTAAATTATTTTTACTTTTAACTCAATAACTAACTTCTTGTGTCTCTCAATGTGGACTTTTTTATTTAATTACACAACGTTACCTAAACTTATGAAGCAGAAGGTGAAGAAGAAGGATTAGCTTCTGCTTTAAAACTTCTATCTTGTTGTATATATATTACTATATTCTAAAACCTTCAACTCTAAGTTTCCCACCCTGTGATATCACACACTTCTGTTCAAACTCCACACCACAATCCCAGTTCTATCATTCCATTTTGGAAGCCTTCACCACAGCCTCAGGTCAGTACTTTAACAAATTAAAAATGGAGTCATAGCTCTCTCTCTACAAGACCTTTTAAGGATAAACTGTTTAGTTTAGCAATGACCCCTAAATTATTTTTACTTTTAACTCAATAACTAACTTCTTGTGTCTCTCAATGTGGACTTTTTTATTTAGTTACACAATGTTACCTAAACTTATGAAGCAGAAGGTGAAGAAGAAGAATTAGCTTGTGGCTTTGGCAGTGCTGGGGGACAGTTGGCCTGGGTGGTCTTAGAGGGCTTTTCCAACCTGTAGGAATCTGTGTTTCTAAATTGCAAGGCTGGTAATTCTTTTTTTCCTGCCAGGTGATTAAGTAGAGGTGATTAAATTTTAATTAACCAGCACCTGATGTCCCTGCAGGAGTCACCCCTGCTGGAAACCCAGGTTCCTTCACTGTGCTTCCTTTCTCCTGCCCATCCCTGTGACAGGAGTGCTGGCAGGAGGTGCTCTCCAGCTCAGAGTGGGCATCCCAGCCCTGCTGAGCCCCTGCAGCAGCAGGCACTGAGCTCCCAGGAATGTTCATCCCTGTTTATTGCAGCTTTCCCCGTCTGGCTGCAGCTGCCAAGCTCATCCTCGCTGTGACACTCCACGGAGCTGCACAGCTTTGTTCAGTGCCACTGGAGAGCTGTACACAGCTTTTTAAAGCTCTTCCAGGAGTAGAAGATAAAAAATCTTCTATGAGTGTTTGACCGCATTTGGCCAAGAAAAAAAATCTCTCTTCCTGAGCTGCTCTGCCAGTGGAATCCTGGGCCTGCAGGATTCAGTGTGAAAGAGCAGCCAGCTTCAAATAAATCCTTGTGGCATCCAGCCTGGACCCTCTCCTCCTTGCTGTGCTTCAGGGAAGGTCAGCAGAGCCCTCAGGCACCTGCAGACCTCACTCTGGTGCTGCTCTGCTGGGATGCTGGAATGTGATCCCTTGGGGAAGGAGCTGTGAGTGCAGGAGGTGCCTTAATGTGGAGCTGGGCAGCCCCAGGCTGAGCTTGGATTGATTTATTTATTTATCTCCTCTCCCTGGAGCTTCCCTCCCTCAGAGCTCATCCCCAGCCTGAGGAGACAACGAGGGAATTCTGCAGCTGCTGAGCATCTCCAGCAGATCCTCAGGGATGGGGCTGGGAGAGGTGGTGTCCATTCCTCTGGCAAGGAGCAGCTGCCAGAGTCACTCCTCATCCTCATGCCAAGGGCAGCTGTGGATCCATGGAAGTTGGCATTTGCTTGGCATGGAGCTCAGGAGCTGCCATTTGGAAGCTTCATTAAAGGCAGGGCATGGAGCTCCTGCTTTGGGTAATTATGTTTGTTAATGATTTTGGGCTGAACAAAGCTTGTTAGAACAGGTTGTCCAGAGAGATTGTGGATTCCCCATCCCTGGAAGTGTCCAAGGCCAGGCTGGACAGGGCTTGGAGCAGCCTGGGATGTGCAAGGTGTCCCTGCCGTGGCAGGGGGTAGAACAAGATTCATTTGGGTTGGAAGAAACCTTAAAAACTTTCTGGGATTCTGCATTGTTGTTCCCTGTCAGGACCCAGGACATTCCTCTGGATGCCCTGAGTGATTTGAGTTCCTGGCAAGGGGCTCAGAGACCTTGGCACTGCTGGGATGGTGACACTTCTGGGTTGGCTCAGAGTGGAGACAGACTGTCTAACAGAGGTGACAGGAATTGGAAAATTATTGTAAATAAAGGTTCTTGGTATAAAAAGTTAACAGCACCCCAAGGGCAGGCAGTGTGCCACAGCCAGACCTGCAGGACAGGTCTCAGCAGGTCAGAGAAAGAATGGAATGGATAAGGAAAAAAAACCTTGAAAAGCAGAACCGACAAATCTTGACTTCTTCTTTGGTCACGGGGCTGGGAAAAGAGAATTTCTTACACCTCAGGGGTCATCACAACCACTGAAACCCGAGAGTTCCCCGGCTTCTGAAAGGTCTGGAGCTCAGTGTGTGAGTCTTGGGCATTCCTGCCTCTCCGTGTGACCCTGCTGTCCTTGTCCCCTGCAGGTGGTGCGGGACCAGATCTCGCACTGCACGGTGAAGCTGCGCCAGACCACGGGGCTGATGGAATATTGCCTGGAGGTCATCAAGGAGAACGACCCCAGCGGCTTCCTGCAGGTCAGTCTGGGGCCTGGGGGATGCCGCAGGGCTGGGGCTGCTCCAGGGGGGACGGCCCCATAAAATCAAGGACCTGCCTCTGGTCACCTCCATGTTCACAGCAGGGCAGGAGCAGGGTCAGGGCAGGGACATTTCTGGAGGAGAGGGATGCAGCAGGAAGAGGAGGGTGCATCTCTGGAGCAGGGACATTTCTGGAGGAGAGGGATGCAGCAGGGAGAGGAGGGTGCATCTCTGGAGCAGGAATCACACTGTGCTCGTGGCTCTCCACTGAGACACCAACAGACCAGGCATTCCTGGGCTCTCTTTGGTGTGAGAAATGGAATTGTAAAGGATTCTCCAAGCCTGACTGAAAGCTCACACAGCCTTGTACACATGTATGCAAAGATCTCTCTGAGATAAGGTGTGCTGACTTAGGAAGGCCATGGAATGGAGATGACATTGCAGAGAGAGAGACTGAACTAGAGACAAGTTTCAAACTACAGCCTTGCAAAAAGATCAGATATTTTGGAGAATTAGAACTCAAAGATGCATAGTGGGGAAAAATAATTAGGTGAAGTACTGGAGTGAAGTATTAGCAGCATTGTGTGGTAAAAGCTAATAGGCTTTAAAACATTTATAAGGTAATAGGTTGGCTTCTGGTACAATGGCACTGAGTTTTACATCTCTTGTGTCTCACCCTTCTACGAGACTGGCAATGGAATAAAATCTTGTAAAACACCTCCCAGCTGGCCCATCTCTGTGAAGCTGGGGTTTTCCAGCACTTTGGCACTAAACCCTGCCATTAAACAGCACCCAGCCCTCCAGGGTTCCCTCCTCCAGCCCAGCCTGCAGGGAGGAGTGATGCTGGAAACCACGTGTGACATCCCAGCCTTCAGCCTGGCAGGCAGAGGGACAGGGAGAGCAGGCTGGGGACAAGGCATGGGACATTGCCACAGCAGCTGAGGCTGCTCCTGCCCTGCAGATCTCAGATGCTCTCATCAGGAGGGTGCACATGACCGAGGATCAGTGGGGGAAGGGGACGCTCACGCCCCGCATGACCACGGACTTCGACCTGAACCTGGACAATGCCCCTCTGCTACAGTCCATCCACCAGCTGGACTTCGTGCAGATGAAAGGTAAGGATCTTTCCAGTGCCTTCCTCTCTTGCTTTGGAAAGCCAGGTGTCTGCTAAGGAAAGGAGGAGCCTCCCCTGAAATGGAAAATGTAAACCCCCTCCCTCCGAATTGTTGTAATTTTGAAATTAAGGGTCTCTCAGGCAAAAATATGAGAGCAGGAATAACAGTTCTTTACTAGGGAAGAAAATAAAAAGATAAAATAAACAATGCAGTTAACCAAAACGACACTGACAGAGTCAGAACACAACCTGGCACCCTGTAGGTCAGGGTGTTGTAGCAGTCCCATTGGAATTGTGGATTTGTTTGGCAATCCAGGACACTTCCCAAAGCTCAGCTCTGCTCCTGCTGGAGCTGCCAGGCAGCTCATCCCAGGGGAAGGCCAGAAAAGGAGAGTTTCTCACCTCCTGTGAGAAATGAATTTGTAGAGAATTCTCAAAGCTCAACAGAAGGCTGATGCAGAGTGCTTCTGTATGGAAACGTTGAGATAAGAAGTGCTGACTTAGAAATGCTGTAGAGTAAGATAAACAAATTATTAAGAGAAAAATAGAACTGAAAACAAGTTTCAAAGGATGGCTTTGCAAATAAAACAAAAAACTTTGGAGAAATAGAATGATGAAAGATGCATTGTAGTAGGACCCACGAGGGGTAATTTTAGATGATTGGCTTTAAGGCATTTACAGCCTTAAAGATTTTACAGTGTTTTTAAGTGCTTCTTTAAGGCATTTACAGCCTTAAAGAAACACTTAAAATGTATTGTAATTACAACAGAAGGCTGATGCAGAGTGCTTCTGTATGGAAACGTTGAGATAAGAAGTGCTGACTTAGAAATGCTGTAGAGTAAGATAAACAAATTATTAAGAGAAAAATAGAACTGAAAACAAGTTTCAAAGGATGGCTTTGCAAATAAAACAAAAAACTTTGGAGAAATAGAATGATGAAAGATGCATTGTAGTAGGACCCACGAGGGGTAATTTTAGATGATTGGCTTTAAGGCATTTACAGCCTTAAAGATTTTACAGTGTTTTTAAGTGTTTCTTTAAGGCATTTACAGCCTTAAAGAAACACTTAAAATGTATTGTAATTAGGAAATAGTTGGCTTCTGATTGTGATGGTGTGAATTATAACATCTATATTGTTTCACCCTTCACATGAGACTGAAAGTGGAATAAAAGTTTTAAAATACCTCTCAGTTACTCCATCTCTGGGTCAGAAAAGGGCATAATCCAACAACCTCCCAGAAAGACTGGGCACCCCAGACCCAGAGTTATGCCCATTCCTGTGTTTTGCATCCCTGGGCCAACCATCTGCCTCCCTGCCTTGGATCCCTGGGCATCTGTGTGCCAGGGCAGGGTGCCAGGGGCTTGGCTTTGCCTGGAAAAGCACTCCTACTGCATAAAAAATTTACCAGTGCATTAAAAAGTGCTCTGACAAAGTTGTTGGTGCACTGAAAAGTGCTCTGCAGGCTGGGACCTCTCTTTTGAGAGCAGCACAAGGCTTTTCCCAACCTCTCCTCACATCCCCGTGCTCGCTCAGTGCTGAGCAGCATCTGTCACAGAGCAGATGTCCCTGCAAACAGAGCCAGGTCACCTGGCCTGGGCTCTGCCCTCCCTCTCCTCACCTCCCTGTTGGTTTAGATCATCATTTTGGCTTTCCATCCCATTCCATTCCACTCCATTCCAATCCATTCTAGTTCTATTTTTCTCTATTTCCTTGCTGTTCCCCCTTCCCTCTGTGCTCCTTCTGCTGTCCCAGCAAGGGCTGCTGCTGCCCATGAGGAATTTGGGGTTTGGCAAGCCCAGGGAAGCTGACAGAGATGCAGAGGGGCTGTGACACAGGGAGGCTCAGGACAGGAGGACCCTGAACCTGGGCTGCACCTTCAGCTGCCCGGGGGAACAGCCACCAGCTGCAGGTCTGGCACTGCTCTTCATCCCCACCACGGCTGGAATTCCAGGCCCAGGAGCTGTCTGCACTCACCAGGGTGTCCCAGTGGCCAGGGACAGGAAGGATGTTGGCCACACTCTTCTGTGTGACCACAGGGAGCATCCCTAGCTGAGGGTGCTGCTGGCAGTGAGGAGCTGCCCGTGCTCGCTCTTCCTTAGCCAGGCTGTTCATCTGAAATGTCAGGAATATTTTTGGATAGCAGACCCAGGCAGGGCTGGATTGCTGTTTCACATTCCTGTGTTCCTGCCCTCCCTTCCTGCAGTCTAGTCCAGAGGGTTATTTTTAATTAATAAGAGCAAATCTGCTGCTGGTGCAGCCGCCCACCCTCCTCTTATGAAATCCCTCCTCCCAGCTCACCCTGGCTGTGGAAGTCAGTTGTTGGTTTTGCAGACTTGCAGAAGGTTGGGTTTGCATCCCAAATCTGTGTCACAGCACCAGGGGAGGGAGGGCAACACCTGAGGCCTCGATAAAGAGCAGTGAGCAACCCCAAGGCAGCCCACACCCAGTGCCAGCCTGGAGGATCCAGCCCAGGAGGTGGAGCAGTCACAGAAGGTGAATTCTGGGCAAATCCAGCTTTTTTCCCAGGCATCCATGGCTCCTTCCCAACTTATCTGACTTCTCCATGTCTGTTTCCACTGGCTCTTGTCACTTTGGGCAGTGAGGATGAGGATGGTGGACGAGCAGCTCTTTGAGAGATGTGTCAGGGGACATCTCCCTGTCACTCTTCCCAAGCTTTTCAGAGCAGGAGCGGGCTGTGGGACACATGTGGAGATGCCCAAACACAGCAGGAAAACCCTAGCAGTCCTTTCTGTCCCCTGTGCAGCTGATGGCAGCCAGAGGGGGTACTCAGCCCCCCAGTTTTGTTGCAGTGGATTTATTGAAGGGAAAAGCAAGGCTGTAGATAAGTCCAGACCCAGAGTTCTGCAGAAGCTGTGGGAGAATTGTCCCAGGTTTGGGACTGGCTGCATGGAAGGTCCAGGCAGCTCAAAACCAGCACATTGTGCTGCCATAATTCTCCAAAATTAATTAGAAAATGGGAATAAAGCAGAAAAGCTTCACCAGGCTGGTGGGAGGGGAGGAATTTAGTGGAGCTTGGCGGGAGAAAAATCCTTTCTGCTGCCCCTGGAGCTGCCTCCCAGCCAGGCTGTAAGCGCAGGCTGCATCCCGCAGGGTTGCACTAATTGCACTAATTGGTGATTAGTCTCGTCCCCAGTGCCGGCCCCGCCGATCCTGCAGCTGGAGGAGTGCTGCACCCACAACAACAGCGCCACGCTGTCCTGGAAGCAGCCCCCTCTGTCCACGGTGCAGGTGGAGGGATACATCCTGGAGCTGGACGATGGCAACGGCGGCCAGTTCAGGGTACGTGCTTGAGAGGGGATGTTCTGCCTCCAGGGATTCCCTGCCACAGGATTTGTCCTCTCTTTCTTTTTATTTTTTATATTTTTTCTCAAGTCCCCTCTGGGTTGCCCAGGGAAGAAGATGGTGCAGACAAGCTGTGGGGTTTTGGGGTACAGGGGGATTTGAGGGGGTGCAAATGCCTTTCCAGTGGCCACATTGACTTGGAAACTCAAAGAACAACTTTGAAGCTCCTGTTACCCAGAGGAGCTGTGGCTGCCCCTGGATCCCTGGAGAAGTGTTCAAGGCCAGGCTGGACAGGGCTTGGAGCAGCCTGGGATGGTGGGAGGTGTCCCTCCCATGGCAAGAGGTGGAACTGGATGGTTTTTAAGGTCCCTTCCAACCCAAACCATTCCATGTGCTGCTGCAGCCAGGGACCAAACCCCATTTTGCTCAGCCTTAGCCCTCCCCAGGGAGCAGGGCAGGGGGGATCCCGTGCCCCCCAAGGTGTGCCAGGCTGTTCCCCAGCCCTGGCACCGACAGGAGCTGTTCCTTGCCTTGCAGGAGGTGTATGTGGGCAAGGAGACCATGTGCACAGTGGATGGGCTGCACTTCAACAGCACCTACAGCGCCCGAGTCAAGGCCTTCAACAAGTCAGGAGTGAGCCCCTACAGCAAGACCCTGGTGCTGCAGAGGTCCATATTTTTAGGTTGCTGAATATTTCATGCAAGATATGTTAATTGCCATGAAAGCCTTATGGTTTGCCAGCAAGCAGAGGTGTTTAAGGCCTGAGGGCTTTTAAATTGCTGTAATTACACAATTAAAATATGCTTTTTCTCTGATCCAACACGCCAGTAATTATCCTGGCGTGTTCACATCCACGGAGAGCAGGCACAGGAGCAGCCCACTGCACTCTGAATTCATCCACAGTGAGCTCAGGCACTGCCAGAGCAGAGTTGAGGCAAAGGAGAGGTGACATGGGTGGGACCTGGAGAGGAGCAGCAGCAGGCTGGGTGTGGGGAGAACACAGTCAGTGCTTGCTGCTGAGAATATTCATCCCCAGTCTCCCACCCATCCCTGCCCTCTGGCAGTGGGAGCCATTCCCTGGGTCCTGTCCCTCCATGCCTTGTCCCCAGTCCCTCTCCAGCTCTCCTGGAGCCCCTTCAGGCCCTGCCAGGGGCTCTGAGCTCTCCCTGGAGCCTTCTCCTCTCCAGGGGAACATTCCCAGCTCTCCCAGCCTGGCTCCAGCCCTTGGAGCAGCTCCATGGCCTCCTCTGGACTCCCTCCAGCAGCTCCTCCTGATGATGGACCCCTGGTTTGGGGACAGAACTCCACGTGGGATCCCAGCTGAGCAGAGCAGAGGGGCAGAACCCCCCTCACCTCCTGCCCTGCTGCAGCCAGGGAACAAACCCCATTTTGCTCAGCCTTAACCCTCCCCAGGGAGCAGGGCAGGGGGGATCCCGTGCCCCCCAAGGTGTGCCAGGCTGTTCCCCAGCCCTGGCACCGACAGGAGCTGTTCCTTGCCTTGCAGGAGGTGTATGTGGGCAAGGAGACCATGTGCACAGTGGATGGGCTGCACTTCAACAGCACCTACAGCGCCCGGGTCAAGGCCTTCAACAAGTCAGGAGTGAGCCCCTACAGCAAGACCCTGGTGCTGCAGACCTCCGAGGGTAAGGAATGGCATGGACACAGCCCAGGACAGCCCTGCTCAGCTCCCCCTGCCCTCCCTGAGCCTCCCCTGCAGCAGCAGAGGGGGAAAGCTGTGTTAGGAGCCTCCAGCACAGCCAGGAGTTCCCTCTGAGGCTTTTCCTGTGCAGGGGGTGTTGTCTGGAGAGTGCAGGGAGACCCCAACTCTGGGAAAGACTGGGATCTGACTCCATGATTCAGAATGCTGAACAATTGCTTTATTAAGCTATAGTATATTACATTAATACTATACTAAAGAAAAAACCCATGAGCCAGCCAGGAGTGATTGGTTAATTAATATAAACAACCATCACCAGCATCCTGATGATGGACCCCTGGTTTGGGGACAGAACTCCACGTGGGATCCCAGCTGAGCAGAGCAGAGGGGCAGAACCCCCCTCACCTCCTGCCCTGCTGCAGCCAGGGAACAAACCCCATTTTGCTCAGCCTTAACCCTCCCCAGGGAGCAGGGCAGGGGGGATCCCGTGCCCCCCAAGGTGTGCCAGGCTGTTCCCCAGCCCTGGCACCGACAGGAGCTGTTCCTTGCCTTGCAGGAGGTGTATGTGGGCAAGGAGACCATGTGCACAGTGGATGGGCTGCACTTCAACAGCACCTACAGCGCCCGAGTCAAGGCCTTCAACAAGTCAGGAGTGAGCCCCTACAGCAAGACCCTGGTGCTGCAGACCTCCGAGGGTAAGGAATGGCATGGACACAGCCCAGGACAGCCCTGCTCAGCTCCCCCTGCCCCCCCTGAGCCTCCCCTGCAGCAGCAGAGGGGGAAAGCTGTGTTAGGAGCCTCCAGCACAGCCAGGAGTTCCCTCTGAGGCTTTTCCTGTGCAGGGGGTGTTGTCTGGAGAGTGCAGGGAGACCCCAACTCTGGGAAAGACTGGGATCTGACTCCATGATTCAGAATGCTGAACAATTGCTTTATTAAGCTATAGTATATTACATTAATACTATACTAAAGAAAAAACCCATGAGCCAGCCAGGAGTGATTGGTTAATTAATATAAACAACCATCACCAGCATCCAATTACCAAACCCCTTCAGGTAAACAATCTTCCTAACACATTCCACATGTGCAAAAACAACAGGAGCAGTGAATAGAGATAAGAATTGTTTCCTCTTCTTCTCTGAGGTTTCTTGCTGTGTTTCCCAGGACGAGTCCTTGGGAAGTTGTGCCTGCTTCTCTCTGGGAAGAGAGGTGTTTAACTTTGGGGTGATGTGACACAAAAGGGAAGCTCAGATGTTTCCATTGGGCCCATTTAAAGCAAAACACTGCCAGCATTTCTCCTGAGGGCTGTGCTTGACTGCACAGTGCCATAAGCACAGGATTCAGGGCAGGGCAGGGAGCAGGGGGGACATGGAGCAGTGTGGGTGTCCTTCCAGAGCCAGGGATGCACAGGAGCCCCACAGCATCATCTGCATCACCCACTCAGAATATTAAAACACCCCCTTGCAGGCTGCAGGGGGATCTCCCTGCCTGGCTTTAAGTACATTTGTCACGCCAGGCACTTAATCCATTGTGGAAAATGGGTTTATTCCTGACGTGCAGGTGGAGAGTGGCAAGGCTGGCTCCGAGGTGGGAGTCGGGAGCTGTGGGGGAAGGGATCAGCCCCCACCAGCACGTCTGCTGCCCCACAGCCAGGCACAAAACCCTTCTCTGGGAGCTTCCCACGCTTGCTGGAATCCCTTTTCCTTGCTCCCAGATGAAAATCTCTCTTTTCCAAGCCGTGTGAGGGTTTTTTCACAGCAGCATCCAGCTGGCTGGCAGCTGGGATCAGAAGGGAGCACACACAGCTCCTGGGGCTCCTGGTGGGGTGGAAGGAAGGGGAGAGCCACTGAGCAGCCCTGGGGGCTTTCAGCAAGGAGAAAAATGGGATTTTTGCTGAAGAAATAGAAAACAAAAGCAGAGCAAGCTTGTTTCTCTTAGAGAAACTGAGCTAGTCTCCCTTGCTGCCTGCAGATCACCATTCCAGTTTAGAAAGGGCAGGTCAGCAAGGAATGGGATTCATTCAGAGCTAGAGCAGACAGCAAAACTGTGACAAACTTCTCACAGGAGAGGCAGGGAGGTCACAGCACAGCACAGAGGCCTTGACATGTCTGTCAGAGGCACCTCAGTGCCTGTTTGCAAACAGAGCACCAGCAGCAAAGAAGCTGCAGAAGTTCCTCTGGAGATCCAGGCAGGGGACAAGCTGCATCTAGCCCCGTGCCAGGTTGGCCAGGATTGCTCCCAAAGCCTGAAGGTCAACAGCTCCCACTCCAGCCTTAGCAGGAGACAGCAGAGCTCTGACTTCTCATCTCATTCGTGCCTCACACGACACATTTGAGACACAATTTCCTCATCAAAACCAGTTGGGCTTTAAGTTGTTCCAGCTAGGAGTTCACAGGGTGCCCTCTATGATCTTCCCAGCTTTGATTTCCTCTCAGAGGTGTTCTCACCTTGAGCCCAGCTCCAAAATACAAAGGAATCTGGGAGAAAATAGCTGCTTGTGGTCCCAGCAGGGCTGTGCTTGGGCCGTGCCACCAAGGAGAAGTTCCACTCTCCTTGGCTGCATTCATTCAGCCTTTTCACTTGAATGAGCTCTTGCATTTGTTATTCCAGCACAGAAAAACAGGGAGAAAAAGTCAAACGGGCCTGGAGCATTTTGTGCTCTTAGAGGCTGCCTGAGCTCTTTTGGATTCAAAGAGAAATAAATCACATCTGTGTGTGCAGCTTCCGGATATCCCAGTGACTCAGTGAATGGAGCACATCACAGCCCTTGCTTAGGCTTTTATTCCTGGCTTTTACAGCAGCATCAGGCTTTCTTAAGAGCTATTTTGTCTGAAGTGGGTTTAGCTTTTCCCTTCAGCCAAGCTCTGCAGCTTCCTGCAAAGTGGTTGTGTGGGAAGAGAGGACAAAAGAAAGGACGGGCTCGATGTGAAGAGAGCGTCTCTCCGAACGTGGCTGTCCTGCTGTAAGTGGTTGTGAGGAATTCTGGTATTTAGGAGCTGGTTTGTAGCTCTGGCCCATGAGATCTTCATCTGCAGCCTGTGGAAGGGAACTGAAGCCTTTCTTCTGCTTTCTGTGAGCAGAGGTTAGTGGGGAGCAAAAGGTCTTGCAGGGGACAGCATCTGAAGAGAACAAGGATGAGAAGAAGGGGATGTGTGTGGGGCTCTGCAGGTGCTGCCTCTGTGGTGCCAAACAGGCACAGGCAGCCAGGTGGAAAATCCCATGGGAAGGCAGCACAGGCAGGAGTCTGCAGCAGGAACATCTTCCCAGCCCATGGGAGAGGCACCTTGTGCTCATCCCAGAGGAAAGGATTGCAGGTCACTCTTCAGAGCTGGTTCTTGGTGCCACCAGCAGGACAAGGTGGTTCCTGGCTGGGAGAAGGTTTGTGCTCCAGAGCCTTCCCAGGGATGAAGATCCCTGTCACCAGCACAGCCAAGGGGCAGCAAGGGTTGAAGGTGACATCCTTCCCTTGAACTGTGTCCCCTCCTGAGCTGATCTGGGGCTGTTCCACACAATCCCTGGGAGTGTTTCTTGCTCTGTCACATCTCAGCCCAAGGCTCCCAGGCTCTGCCTTAACCTCTGTTTCTCCAGCTGCTGAATGAAGCTCAGCTGTGGGCTGGGGAGTCTGGAAGAAAGTTTCCAAGGTGACCCAGGCACAGACATGTCCCAGAGCTTGGCTGGTGGCAGCCCTGCTTGGCTGCCCTGGGGTCTCTCCCAGCCTCCTCCTCCTCCCTGAGCTGGGCAGCCCCTGCTCTCCTGGTTTTCCCTCATCCAGCAGATTTCCTGGCCTCTGGCCAGACTCCTGCTGACCTCTTTCCATGCTCTGGGTGTCAGGATGAAGGACCAACTCACTCCAGGTGGAGCTGGAGAAATGGAGCTCAGCAGTGCCTCCCAGGCTTCTCCCCAGGCACAGAGCTTCCTCCTCCCTTCCCCCAGCCAAACCAAGCACCAGAACCTTTTCTTTCAAGCCCAGCTCCTCATCTGGAGCTTTAAATTCCTGACCATCCCTGGAGTGACCCTGAGCAGCAACCAGGGCTTTTTAACCAGCAGCTTTTGGAAAGGGTGAGCAGCCCCGGGAGGATCAGCCTGCAGGGAGCTCCAGGGATGTGAGGGGCTAATTAGGGAGAGCCATGAGCACAGCTACTCGTGGCAGTAGTTCCTCTCACTATTGGTAGGGTTAGAAGCTAAACTAATAAACAAACTTTGAGCTCTGTTTATTGGCTGTTGTGCAATAATTTCTCTCCTCTGACCCCACTGACACCCTTTGCTTCCACAGCCTCGGCCACAGCAGCGGCGAGTTGCAGAAGTTACAACCCACCATGCAAAGAAATGTTCCCTTTTTACCTGTTTTAACACAATTCCCAGCTCAATCCATACTCACAGCAGAGCTGGGAAGGCTGGGGGATGCAGTGTGAGTGTGTGGATGGTTGATTCTACATTTTGATGTGAACATAATCCTGGAAAAGGTTAGGGAAGAAACTGTGGGAGGTGACTGTGGTAGCAGGGAACAGAAACCAATGACCCAAGAGGTTCCTTCTGCTCTGACATTTTTGCTGTGAATCCCACGAGTTCAATTCTTGCTGTAAGGCTCAGATGTGTTTTGACAGGTACAAAGGGATACCAAGAACACAACCTCCCGAACAACCCTTGAGTAAGGTGGGTGCTTGGTGGTTCTTAGGGTGAGAGGGCTTAGCACAGCCCTGCAAAATGTCACCAGCTGGGTTCTCCACCCCTGATTATTGTGCACAAAAAGGTTTGGGATGTGTTAAAGCACGATGGGACGTGTGCATGGTAACCTGTGAACTTTTTTAGGTGCCTTTCTGTGAAGAGGTACAGGACCCCCCCCCCTTTACAGAAAACCAGTTGAATTTGTCACGCTGACACGGGGACACTTGGGAAGATGAAGGTGTTTTCCTTGCTGTCAGGCTGCCCTGAAGGGTCTCTGGGGGCTGCCCAGCACCAGCCAGTGCTGCCCTGCCACGGAGCAGGGTCCGTGCTCCGCTCCGAGCTGGGGCTGGGGAGCGAGGCCGCCCAGCAGAGAGCCCATTTCTGATCTGCAGTTTGCCTTCATCTTACGTTTAGACACGCAGTCAGAAGAGCAGACCCTCCCTTTTCCAGTGCCTTTGGAAAGATCGCAGCTTCGTAGAATGAGTCCTTTCTCCTCCACCCTTAATCTGCAACCCAGCTTCTCGGGGAGATCCTACTTTGAGCTAAGATCTTCGGCCCACCAGCTGAGCTTGCATTCTTCCTTACAGTCCCTGAATTCAGCCGGTGAGCTGAGCACCTCTGGCGTTGCCTCTTGGTCTGTGCTTCTGGGCATCTCCAAACTCTCTGTTCGTTCTGTTCCGTTGTGTTTGTTTTTCCCATGACATGCGGATGGCAGCGGGAATTCTTTCTGTTTGTCAGTGGCCTGCTCCTGCCGCCCAGGGGGGTCAGTGGCGTGGTTCTCCCGGGGTGTTTCAGGTGTGGGCTGATGGAGCAGCACAGTAATTCCTTACCTGGGTGCTGCTCTTGGCAAGGCTGAACCCTTTGGTGATCATAAATCCCTGAATGGTTTGGGTTAGAAGGGACCTTAAAGCTCATCCACTTCCAACCTCCTGGTATGGGCAGGGACACCTTCCTCTAGAAGATTCCTCATTTCTGCTTTGTGTTGAGCTTGTGTCAAGGGTTAATCAGAAAAGACATTCCCTGGGTGAAACCTGTGGGAATAACCCCATGCTTTCCTTTCTGAACACAGCCAGGAAATGCAGCCTCTGCTGGGAGATTTGCTCTGTGAAATCAGTTTGGTTGATTAAATCTAGACCCCTCTTAAGAAAGAAGCAAGTCTGGATGCAGGCTCTGGCTTGTTGCTCAGAGGACTCCCCATCCC
Organism: Pyrgilauda ruficollis; assembly: GCF_017590135.1. Lineage (NCBI taxonomy): Eukaryota > Metazoa > Chordata > Aves > Passeriformes > Passeridae > Pyrgilauda > Pyrgilauda ruficollis. The sequence goes on from NW_024511321.1 coordinate 569,929, forward strand.
TGGAAGTGTCTGTCCCAGGCCAGGTTGGAGCAGCCTGGGATAGTGGAAGGTGTCCCTGCCCGTGGCAGGGGTGTGGAATGAGGTGATTTGTGTCCCCTCCAACCCAAACCAGTTTGGGATTCTGTGATTCCAGCTCACAGCCCGACTTAGGGCCTGGAGCCGTGGGCTCTTTTCTGCTCAGCTTTGAGCACCGGGCTCGGCTTTTCCAAACCCAGATGTGACCATCCCAAAGCCCTGTGTGCTGCAGAGCAAACAGAGGACACCACCCCTGTGATGCCTCGCTGGCCTGGCAGCCCCACACGAGCGCTCGGTTCGGATCCGCGCGCCCGGAATCGCGGGCTGTGCTGGGATGGAGGCAGGTCAGGCAGAGTGAGGGATGGATTTGGGCAGCCAGCAAGGAGCCACAGGCACAGGGATCTCTCAGAGCTGTTTTCTAACCAATCTTTGCACATCTTCTGTTGCTAAAGATCCTGGGCCCTGATTCTTCCACCACTCTGGATTTCCACCACTCCAAAGGCGTTCATTCCCGGCTTGCTCCGGCGTAAGCCCTGGAAGAATGGGGGCCCCCGATTGTTTGACTTCCATCCCATAACACGGAATGAGGAATGCTGCAGCATGACCCTTGCCAGAATAACCAGGGGGGGACCCTGCAAACTTTCTTTTCTTTGTGCTTTTTATGTTTGATTTCTCATCGTGCTGCTGTGAGCTGATGGCTTCCAACGCTGTTTTGTTACGGACGTTCCTTTCTTTGTGTCCGGTGTTCCGGGACCCTTCCGTGCTGCCCGTGAGCGATACCCGTGTGTGCACCTCGGACCTTCTGCAGCCCCACTCCGGGGAGGGGGGACAGGGAAAAATGGGGTCCTGAATGCCAAAACAGGGTCTGTGTGTCCCTCACGAGAGCTTGGAGCACAGCGATGCGCGGAGACCTGGAGAAGCGGTGTTGGAGTCGGGACACGGGGCAGGATTCATTAAAGCAGCCTCAGGAGGAGCCTCTTGGCACAGCACGGGGCACAACCACAGCCAGGAGCTTTCCACCAACACCCAGGGCAGGAGGGGAAACCAGGCACAGAGCTGGGCAGGGGTACCCTAAAATCCAGCGCCCTTCGTGAGTGCTGTCACACACAATGCCAGCAACAGCTTGTGTTGGTGTCTCCTCCTGGTGAGGACAAGCCCCTAGGTCAGGAAAAACTCCTGGAACAGGACAAGCCCCTAGGTCAGAACAAGCTCCTGGATCAGAATGAGTTCCTGTATCAGGACAAACTCCTGGATCAGGACAAGCCCCTAGGTCAGAACAAGCTCCTGGATCAGGGCAAGCTCCTGGATTAGAACAAGCTTCTAGGTAAGAAAAAAACTGGACCAGAACAAGCTCCTGGATCAGGAAAAACTCCTGAATCAATCAGGCCCCTAGGTCAGGACGAGCTCCTGAATCAGAATAAGTTCCTGGATCAGGACAAGCTCCTGGATCAGGAAAAATTCCTGCATCAAGACATGCCCCTAGGTCAGGATGAGCTCCTGAATCAGAATAAGTTCCTGGATCAGGACAAGCTCCTGGATCAGGACAAGCCCCTAGCTCAGAACAAGCTCCTGGATCAGGACGAGCTCCTGAATCAGAATAAGTTCCTGGATCAGGACAAGCTCCTGGATTAGGACAAGCCCCTAAGTCAGGACAAGCTCCTGGATCAGTCCCTGGCTCCCATGAGGTGCTTGCAGCCAGCAAGGAGCATGGTGCTTGCAGGCACAGGAGCATGAAGGGCACCCTGACCCATCCTGCCCTTGGAGCTGATGAAGCTACAGCCCTTTGGGGTCTGAGGCAGGTGTCAGCCTCCAGGGATCCCCAATCCAGCTCCATTCCAACCCAGACCCATCAGGAGCTGCCTTTTCCTCAATTCCTGTCCTTCAAGGAGTGGTTTTTCAGTCAGTTTAGAGAATCTTTACCAAACAGCCAAGATACTCCACCAAGGCTAAAATTTCCTGCCTCTTTTCTGGAGAAAAGCAGAATAATTTGGTGTCCTGAGCAGCCAGACTTTATACAGTCCACACTCAAACTCCCAGGCTGTGTTTGACACCCCTCTCCGTGCCCTCTGGCTTTTAATGAATCAGGCTTCCCGTGGCTGCTGGATGCTTAATTAATAATGAAATGCTCACAAGTGTTTGTCAGGAAGTTGTTGTTCCTTAGCTGTGATGTGTGAAATGTAGTATCTCTTTATAGGATGCAATTTTGACACACAAGGATCGCCTTACTCCCAATTAGGCAAGTATCTTAATTACAATTAACTGGCACCTACTGCGTGTTGCTTCATTCTTTTTGCTTTTTTATCTTTTCTTTGGCGACTGAGCAGCGTTTCTCACTCGCACCCTGCTTGCAGAGCACTCCTGGATGTGACAGAATCATGGAATTGTGGAGGTTGGAAAAGCCCTCTAAGACTGAGTCTAACTCTTCCCCAGCACTGCCAAGGCCACCACTGACCCATGTCCCCAAGTGCCACATCCACAGGGCTTTTAAATCCCTCCAAGAATGGGAATTCCACCACTGCCCTGGGCAGGAGGCAGATTTGGAGAAGTAATGATGGCTGGATGATGTAAAGGCATTTTGGTTTTCCCCCAAGAGAAGCCTGAGGTCAGTGCTCTGAAAATGGCCCTGTAATTGAGAACTGATCCTTCTGCTCTCCTCTTTTAAACTGAAAGAGGGCAGGGTTAGGTTGGATATTGGGAAGGAATTCTGGCTGTGATGGTGGGGAGGCCCTGGCACAGATTGCCCAGAGCAGCTGTGGCTGTCCCTGGATCCCTGGAAGTGCCCAAGGCCAGCTTGGAGAAACCTGGATAGTGGAAGGAGCCCCTACCCATGGCAGTGGGTGGAACAGGATGAATTTGCAAATCCCTTCCAACCCAAACCACTCCATGATTCCATGATTCTCAGTACACATCCCTGCTCATTAAGGCACTTGAACGTGGGCCAAATGCCATGGATGCAATTAGCCCCTTTGCAGCTAATTAAAGCAAGGTGGCTGCTGCTTGCCTGTCCTCTTCAGACTGTCTGCAGGGCCAATCCTGCTCATTCCCCTGGGAGAAGGACCTGCAGCCCTGTGGGATTCCCTCCTCACCCTGCACCCTCTCACAGCCCCAGCCCATCCTCGCGCCTCTCGCCCCACCTTGATGCAAAATGCCGACAGACCCACGCTCTGGCTGGAGTCACAGACAAGCAGGAATGGTTTCTCCTTCTCTTCCCTACCCAACCTGACGTGCTGTTTTCTCTCCCGCATGCCTTTCCCTGGGAATGACCACAGTTGACATTAAAAAAATGGTGGCAGGTACGGCACCCCCGTGCGCGGCGCGGGGAGCGCGGGGCGGCCGCGTGCATGGGAGCTGTCCTGTGAAACGTTCCAATAAACCAGTGAACCAGTCTCACCCGAGTGTTTTTATTTTTCAAGCCGCCAGAGTGTTTTGTTGGATGTGTCAGTTCACATTTTCAGCTGGAGGAAACCACCTGGGGAACCGGGCTGGTGGCTTGTGAATGACTCCCTGTCCCTCTGTCTTGTCGAGGACGTGGCACTGTGTCTGTCAGATTTGCAGTAACCAAGGCCTGTGCATTTAAACCAGCAGCCCTACGGAATCCTGGAGGTTTTGGGGCATTTTCCAGCCTTCCCATGAGTTCTTGTCTTAGGTGTGGCTCATTGCTTGGCAGGGAGGTTTCTTTGTGTGACTCAGTAAATGAAGACCTTTGTGTGTGCTTTTGGTTCCCAAAAACAGCCCTTAAATAGCACACAGAGTTTATCTGCTGATCCTCAGTTCCCTTCCCACACTGATCTGACTCTGCAAACTAATAACACTCGGTCCTGAGAGTAAGTTACATTCCAGGCCAGGCTGGACAGGGCTTGGAGCAACCTGGGATAGTGGAAGGTGTCCCTGCCATGGCAGGTGTTGGAACAAGATGGGCTTTAAGATCCCTTCCAACCCAAACCCTTCCACGATTCCATAATTCTGTTAGAGCCTGGAGACCTGGAGAGGATCACATCTCCTGCGAGGGCCAAATTTTAGGAGGCCTTGAGGATCCTGCAGGCTCACGAGCTGAGACATTGGGAACCATGGAGCAGCAGGAGCGAAACTCCTTCAAGTCCTGGCCATAAAACCTCAGGCACACTGGCAGCTGCAGCCACAGGAGCTCAGAGCATCCCTCCGTGGTGGAAGTTGTCTCTCTGTGGTGGAAGTTGTCCCTCCCTGGTGGAAGTTGTCCCTCCGTGGTGGAAGTTGTCCCTCCGTGGTGGAAGCTCGGTGTCCTGCATGCAGCATGCCCTGTCCGTGTCGCTCCCCGCGGCCCCGGCGCGTCCCCACCGCGCTAACCCCGCGTTCTTTGTGTGTTCCAGTTGCTTGGTTTTCTTTCGACCCCTCCTCTGCCCACGCTGACATCATCTTTTCCAATGACAACCTGACTGTCACCTGCAACAGCTACGATGACAGGGTGGTGCTGGGGAAAACGGGCTTTTCCAAAGGGCTCCACTACTGGGAGCTGTCGATCGACCGCTACGACAACCACCCCGACCCGGCCTTCGGCGTGGCTCGCATCGACGTCCTCAAGGATGCCATGCTGGGCAAGGACGACAAGGCCTGGGCCATGTACGTGGACAACAACCGCAGCTGGTTCATGCACAACAACTCCCACACCAACAGGTAGGTGGGCAGGGATGGGAGCTTCCCCCCGGACACCACAGCCCAAAGAGCCTGTGGCTTTGAGAGTGGCACCTGCAAGTGTCCCCAGGGAGGGTGACACCAATCCTGGTTGTCTCTGTTGGAGGATGTGCCCTTCACCCAGTGGGGATCAGGCCTTGCCAGCTTGGTGCTGCCTTGTTCCAGTATTCCTTCCCTGCCTGCCACCACTTTTCCATGCTGACTCTTCCTGTTGGCATCCCCTTCCCAGTAACAGCCAAATCCTTGCAACTGCTGCAGCAGCATTTGCCTTGATCCCTGTGCCACTGCTCATGTTCCACGTGGGACTGGGGACTTTGCCTGGGGAGAGCGTGGGGTCACCTTCCTGCAGCCCTGAGGGCCATTCCCTGATGGATCAGCAGGTTTTGGTGTGGCTTTGCTCCACAGCTCCACGTGCTTTCCCCCATGGTTGTGTGGCTGTAGCTGCTCTCAGGGTGGCTTTCCCTTGGGGACAGCAAGGCAAGAGGAGAGCAGCTCCATGGGAGGGCAGAGGAGGAGGTTCCCAGGGAATGATGAGCATGGCTGGGATGGGAGCAGGTCATGGCCTGGCTCCTGGGTGAGCTGTGTTCACTATTATCAGTCCTTGAGCTCCGTGGCCTGAGCCAGGAGCACAGGGCCCACTGAGCCTCTTCCTCCTACAGAACCGAGGGCGGGATCACGAAAGGCGCCACGGTGGGAGTGCTGCTGGATTTGACCAGGAGGACTCTGACCTTCTCCATCAACGAGGACCAGCAAGGGCCTGTGGCCTTCGAGAACCTGGAGGGCCTCTTCTTCCCCGCCGTCAGCCTCAACAGGAACGTGCAGGTAGGGGTTGGTCGGGCTCTCTGGAGCAGGGTGTGACATTCCCAGCAGTGGGAAGGGGTGACCTTGCTGTCACACTCCCGCTGCTGCTGCTGTCCCTGCAGTGGTTGCTGCTCAGCAGCAGGAGGGTTCTTGTGCAGCAAGGGTGGCTTGGAAGGAGCTAAACTTGCACCCTGAGCCGCCTGTGAGTCTCCCAAATCTTGCTGCCTGCTCCAGGTTCCTCCCTCAGGGCTGCTGAAGCACCAGGGTTCTCCAGCCCTCCTTGGGCTGGGGTTTGATAACTGTGTTTGTGGTGCTCCCTCCCAAGAGCCTCACCAGCTCCTACAGCTCTCCCAGGTCCTGGATGGGAGCATCAGCAGGGAGAAGGGCACCTTTCAAAGCCTGTTTGCCTCTGGGACATTTCAAACCCCTCTTCTCTCCCTCTCTCCCAAGCTCTCAGCTCTCCTGAACCTCCCCAAGCGTGACACTCTGGGGCAGTCTGGTATTTCCATCTTTCATTTCTCTTCTCACTGATCACATCCCTGCTATGCTCTGTCCCAGGGAATCCTCCCCACTCTGGCTTTGGCACATCCCTCCTGCCACTGCCTGCACCTCCAGCCCTGCACAAGTGCCCAGGCACACCCAAGGACACGTTGCATGTGATGGATCATCTCAGGGTGCCCAGCATTTTGGCAGGGTCTTCTGCAGTGGGTGTCACACCTGGAGAGGGACTTTGAAACAGAGCGTGGAGTGACAGGAGCAGTGGGAATGGCTTCCCAAAGGGCAGGAGGAGATGGGATATTGGGAAAAAATTCTTCCCTGTGAGGGTGGAGAGGCCCTGGCATAGGGTGCCCAGAGAAGCTGTGGCTGCCCCTGGATCCCTGGCAGTGCCCAAGGCCAGGCTGGACAGGGCTTGGAGCAGCCTGGGATGGTGGAAGGTGTCCCTGCCATGGAGGTGGGTGGAATGAGATGGGCTTTGAGGTCACTTCCAACCCAAACCATTCTAGGATTTTATGATTCCCTCTGTGCAAGGGCAGAGGCACCAAGTGGCCTCTGTAAATTAGGGATCCATTAGGATTAGGACATGGTGTGCCTTGTCCATCAGGATCCAGGGCTTGCTGGAAAACTGTCACCAAGGCAGTGACAATTTTCCAGCAGCACTGGGACAAAGGTGTGTTGGGACCATCCCAAACTTAGGGAGCATCCTTGCTGAATTTTCCCACCCCAAGGGTCTCACTGGCATCTGTCTGGCTTGGAGAAGGGCTGGGAAATGTTTAATTAGGAAACACTAACGAAGCCCGTGTTGTCTATGCTGGGTTTAGAGGTTCTGTGTTAATTTGGTGTGGTAAAAACGTCCTGCTGTGTGCTGGGTTTAACTCCTGCCTCAGTCCTCTACACAGCCATAAGGGACAAGGCATCTCTGGAGCCCCGTGGCTTTGTGAGTTCCCTGAAGGCAGAGCCTAAATCCCCTGACAACACAGAAATCCCTTGGGATGCTGATAAAAGGCTGCTAATTAAGCCAAGCCATTTATTATGCTTTTTCAGAGGTATGTGCCTAATTGAAAACAACTCTAATTAGGAGGGAAATCTCTGTATTTTAGACAGTTTTCTTCAAATCTATATCTGAAGGGGGAAATGCTGCTACTGCAGTAAAAGGAGGAATTTGCTCTCCTCCCAAATGAAAGCATTTGTGGAGGGAACTGGATTTCACCAGTGCCTGTGTGAGCATGGCCCTGCCCCAACATCCTGATGCTGCTCAGCTTCCCCACCACAAAGCTCCTTCCTCCCACCAGCAATCAGCCACATCCCCTCCACTGTCCCTGTCCCCTCTCTGTGCCCATCCCCACTCAGCTCAGGGGCTTCTCCAAGATCTCCTCTAATGTCTTCACTGTCCTTCAGGCCCCCCATCCCCTCTTGTCCATCTCACCTGCACAAAGACCCAACTCCTGCCATGTCCCACCTCTCTGGCAGCCAGCTGTGGGATTTGTACACAGCCAGCTGGGAATATCTGGGGCTTGGTACCAGCAGTCCCAGCTCACTCCAGCAGCACAGAAAAGTGAGGAACAAGCCAGGTGGAGCCACTGCCACACTTCTGGGGACACCTGCATCTCCAGTCACATCCTGCCTGTCCCCAGTGCTGCTCCTGCCCTCTCTGGGGACAACGTGCCAGCTGCCACGCCACGAGCTGTCCCAGCAGGCACACTGGGACACAGCTGAGACCCGTGTCTCTCCTTGCAGGTGACGCTGCACACCGGTCTGCCGGTGCCCGAGTTCTACGCTTCGCGCTCGGCCATGCCCTGAGGATGCTCGCGGAGCCGGCTGCCTCTTCTCGGGGTGAGAGGAGCCAGCCCGTTCCCTCCTGCAGGACAAGGCTGGCCTGCCCAGCTGCCGGGTCCCTGCCCAGCTGCCGGGTCCCTGCTCAGCCTCTGGCCGGAGATGGGGAAGCAAATTGACCGAGGCTGGATACAGAGCATCATCTCCCCAGGGAGATGAAATAGAGGCAAAATTCTAAGGGATCAGTGGAGGGAGAGCCATTTCCAAGGGAACAGCATGGAGAGTGCTCCCAGGGCCGTGAGAAGGACTCGCTGCTGGGGTATCAGTGCCTGCTCTGTTTTCCCAGAGTGACTCAGGAGAGGTTTTCAATGTGCAGCCTCTGAGCTCATCACGGGCTCCAGTCCAGGGCTAAAGAAGAAAATGCTAATGTATGAAGTGCATCTCAGAAGGATGCTTGTTCCTTCCAGAGTGGGAATGTGCCCAGAACACCGGAGGTACAGGAAACTGCATCTTCCCTGCAGCATGTAAAACCAGCCTGTAAGTCATGTACAGCACGGGGAACAGCCCAGGGCCAGAGCATCTGTGGCAGTGGGACAAGGGGAAATGGTTTTATACTGACAGAGGAGAGATTTAGATGAGGTATTGGGAAGAAAGTCTTCCTTGTGAGGGTGGTGAGGCTCTGGCACAGCTTGCCCTGTAGCTGCCCCATTCCTGGGAGCGTCCAAGGCCAGGCTGGACAGGGCCTGGAGCAACCTGGGCTAGTGGAAGGTGTCCCTGCCCATGGCATGGGTTGGAACTAAATGATCTTTAAGCTCTTTTCCAACCCAAACCATTCCATGATTCTGTGATTCTCTTACTCTCTGGGTGGAAGCCAGTGCATGGATCTAATCTAATCTAATCCTGCCCTCTGGCACTGTGAAGCCATTTCCCCATCCTGTCACTCCAGCTCTCCCTCCAAAGTCCCTCTCCAGCTCTCCTGGAGCCCCTTCAGGCCCTGCCAGGGGCTCTGAGCTCTCCCTGGAGCCTTCTCCTCTCCAGGGGAGCACCCCCAGCTCTCCCAGCCTGGCTCCAGCCCTGGAGCAGCTCCGTGGCTCCTCTGGACTCACTCCAGCAGCTGCACATCCTCCTGATGTTGGACCCCAGGGCTCGATGGGGTCTCACCTGAGCGGGTCAGAGCAGCACAATCCCATTTCCTTGCCTTGCTGCCCACCCTGCTGGGGATGAGGCCAGGACAGGGAAAACAGCCTGGAAAGCCTTCGGGGCCATGGCTGGAGGAGGAGGGGGAGGAGAAAGTGTTGCGTGGAAGCTCGTATCGGATATTTTTGCCCTTGGGAGGAACCGGAGGCAGGGCAGGGCAGGGTCCTTCGGGCAGCCGGTGCGGGAGGCAGCCGGGAAGAGCCCGGAGCGGGGAAAACGATCCCACGCCATTTCCAGAGGGATTGCGGGCAGGCAGAGAACAGTGAGGAGACGGGGGGGAAAGGGAGGGGGCCGGGAAATGCTGCGGGGGAGGGCGGGGGACGGCCGGGCAGGAAGGGGCCGTGACACGGGGACAGGACCACAGGGGTGGGACACCTGGGACACAGGGCTGGGACCGTGACACGGGCACGAGGATGGATCGCGACAAGGGGGGACACACCAAGACCCTTTCCGGGTTTTCCCTCCGAGCCCGACGGGAATCACCTTCCTCGTACGTGCTCCGGGAGAGGCAATCCCGCGGGCGGGGCCACGCGTGGGGCGGTCCCGGCCGGGGGAAGCGCTGGGCGGCGGTGGCCGCTCCCGGAGAGCGCTCCGCTCCGCCCGCTGCGGGTGCGCCCGGGGGGCTCCGGCTCTGCCCCCGCCCCCTCCTCTGCACCTGCCCCGGCACCCCCTTTGTACATCCCCCCACGAGCCCCGTTTTGCGCATCCCTCTGAGACCCCCAGCATCCCTCCCTTTGCGGACCCCTCTGTGCCCCTGCGAGTTCTTCCTGTCTTTTGCACCCCCCTCTGTCCGTACCCGGGGTCCCCCTCCCATGGCACGCTCCTCTGTGACCCTCGGGGTCCCCCCTTTGCACGCCCCTCAGTGACCCAGCCAAGGGGTGGTCCCCGGACACACCCAGGCCACGTTCCTGGAGTCCCCCCTTTGCGCTTCCCTCTGTCCATCCGCGGGATTCCCCCCTTGTGCACCCCACTCCGTCCATCCCCGGGATTCCCCCCCTTTGTACCCCTCTCTGTCCATCCTCTAAGACCCTCTCTGTCCATCCCCGGGATCCCCCCCTTTGCACCCCCTTCTGTCCCTCCTCGGGGTCCCCCCTTTGCCCCCCCGGTGGCGGCCGCCGCTCCCGCCCCACTCGTGGGCGGCCCTTGCCGGGGCCCGTCCCCATCCCCGTCCCCATCCCGTCCGTCCATCCCCGGGATTCCCCCCCTTTGTACCCCTCTCTGTCCATCCTCTAAGATCTCCCCCCTTTGCACCCCACTCCGTCCATCCCCGGGATTCCCCTCCCGGGGCGGTGCCAGCGCGGGGCGGAGGCGGAACGCGGCTCCGGAGCCCAGCCCGTGTGTCCGTGTGCCCCCTCCCCGTGTCCCCGCAGCCCCGCCGCGATGTCGCGGCCGCTGTCGGACCAGGAGCGGCGGAAGCAGATCAGCATCCGCGGGATCGTGGGCGCAGAGAGCGTGGCCGAGCTGAAGCGGGGCTTCAACCGGCACCTGCACTTCACCCTGGTCAAGGACCGCAATGTGGCCACCCCACGCGATTACTACTTCGCGCTGGCCCACACCGTGCGGGATCACCTGGTGGGGCGCTGGATCCGCACGCAGCAGTACTACTACGAGAAGGATCCCAAGGTGGGAGCGGTGGGATATGGGGGGAGCCCCTCCGTGCAGGGCGGGGTGCTGGGAATCCCCCTCGGAGGGTCCTGGGTTGTGGCTGGCGTGGGAACCCCGTGGATGTGAACCCTCCCTCCGCGCTGGAATAGAGGGATTGGCGGGGCTCGGTTTTTCGTGGATTTAGGGCTGTTCCGGTAACTTTTCCGAGAGGAGGGACTGGACTTTACCAAGCGAGGCCACTGTCCTTTGCTCTGCAAAACAAACAGAGCCCGGCTTGGCCGGCAGCGGGGTGCAGGGCATGGGAACGCCGTTTGTTGTCCCGCGGCGCCGGCGTGGGTGCTGTCTACCAAAACCAACTCCAAAGCCTTCCCGGGGGAATTATTGGAAAGGCTTAAAGGCACCCGAAGCCAAGCAGGTCTTGTTTAACACAAGTGATGCCAAGCGTGAGAGATCCGGTTTGTGCAGGAGTTGCTGCGCTGCTGCTCGTCCCGCTGCCTTGCTCCGGGCTCTGCCGCGGGGGGATTAAGCCCTAATCCCCCTCCTGACACCTGGACGTCCCTGTCGGCATCAATTTCCTCCCTGCCAGCGCCTCGCTGGGACCGTGCCAGCCGCGATAGCTCAGCGCTCCCCCGTGTTGTGTAGGGCTGAGGAGAAGGAGCTCTAGCAGGGTTTGGGGCTGGGACTCTCCCGTGCAGCCGAGGGGAGCCGGGTGCTGCTGCCTGGGGTCTCTGCTCCCGGCTCTGCTGGAGTCAAACCAGTAAATCCCAGTGGATCCTGCCCGGCACATCCTGCCCGTGACAGGAGCGTTGGAACGAGGCGATCTTTGTGCTCCATCCCGACCCGACCCAAACCATTTTAGGACTCCAGGATTCTATCCCACCTCCGTTCCCCGCCCGACCACGCGCAGGTCCTGGGGAAAGCTGTGGAGTCAGCGACTTCCCCCTGCCTAAATCCTTCCTTAAAACCTGCCGGTGCTGACGCCGGGGCTTACACAAGGCCGGACCGGCCGCATCCTGCGCCCGCCGTGTCAGCGGCAGTGTCCCCTGCTGCCAGGGGACAGCAGAGGAAGCCCCATGTCCCCACAGCCACCGCCTGGCCCCGCCAGCTCGCTCGGTTTTCCGGTGGCTTTGCAGCCCGGAGTGACATTAGGAAACGGCTCCTCTTTAAAGTTTAACTTGGTGCTGCCACCATCGTGGAGCTGTCCCCACCCTGGGACAGGGCAACGGGGCTTGTCCAAGTGAAACAGCCTCCTCCCGGTTTGGGAAGGAGCAGGAGGGCAGGGCAGGGGCTGCAGGGCCACCCGGCAGCCACAAGCCTGGAATTCCTGCTGCAAACCACCCTGCTCTGTTGAAGCTGGGTTTTTTTCCTGTTTGTTTTTGAGATATCACACAATAGCTCCAGAGGAGCCTCCTCCAGCCCTGGGCACGGTGACCACGGGGTGCTTTTCTCTTCCAGAGGATTTATTACCTCTCCCTGGAATTCTACATGGGGCGGACGCTGCAGAACACGATGATTAACCTGGGGCTGCAGAATGCCTGTGACGAGGCTGTCTACCAGGTGAGCATCCCACGAGAGCTGAGGACCTGCCCTGGGAGGGATCCCTGTTTTCCAGCTCCTGGGAATGTCCATGTTTGCTACATTGGCTGTAAAGTGCTCCCTGAGCCACGGGGGATGGCTTAGGGAATAAAGGCTGCTCCAGAGCCTGCCCTTGAAAGGCTTGGAGCTGCCCAGCCTGGCTGCTGTGTTCTGGGGAAGGCAGCAGGATCCTGGAAGGACACTGGTGGTTCTGTGGATGAGGCTGTTTATGTCCATGATCAGTGGCAGGGAGGAATAAAACCTTGAATTAAGCCCAGCTGGGTGCTGGCATCAGGTGGCACTGGGGTTGTCAAAGGATTTTGGGTGGCTCCTTTTGTCCCCACCCTGCCACCTCTTGTGTTCAACATCATCAGATGTGGCCAGGGTGGTTGCACAAGGGCAGGAACAACTTCTGTGCAAACACTGCCAAGGGGGGTTAAATTTTTTATCCCCACTTGCTGCAACCAGGGGATATCAGGGCAGGGCAATGGCCCAAAGGTCTCCACCTGAGCTCCCCAAGGAACTTTGCATAGGCAAAACCACTTCCTCCTACAGCATCTTGGGCTGGAAAAATTAAATTTCCATGGAAAAGGGGTGTAGATGCTTCTCACCCTAAAGGGTGATGCCTGCAGTTGGGAGGAAGGGCACCTGGGTGTCTGTTCCAGAGGATGGAGGTGCTGAGGGAGCAGGAACACAGCACTTGGATCCTGTCCCCAAGGGATTGGGGTGCTGGGAGAGCAGGAAGGTGGCACCCAGGTGCCTTCCACCAGGAATAGGGGTGCTGGGGGTGCAGGAATATTCCACCTGGGTGGCTGCCTCAAGGGATAGGGGGTTCTGGAACAGGCAGGGAACAGGAACCTGGTGCCTGCTCCTGCAGGGCTGCAGCCATGGAGAGAGGGAGCAGGCCTGGGAATAACCTCAGATGCCTTGGAAGTGTCTGGAACCCCAAGGGCAGCACCCTGGTTATAGTTTGGTGCCAGCCACCCCCAGATCTTGCCCATGGCGAGGTCAAGGGTGTGAATGTCCCTTGTAAAGCCTGGTAGAGTGACCTTAAACATGGGAGATGGCCCCTGCCATGGCACAGAGACACAGCTGAGGGGGAGAGCAGCTGCTTTGGGTGCAAATCACAGTTCCCACCTGCACAGATGGGTCTTGTGGAATTGGGTGCCTTTCCAGCCCTCCTGGAGCCCACCTGCAAGGGATTGTGTGCCAGCAGTTCCTCCCCTCTGTGGGGCTGGGCACCCTGACAGTCTCCAGCCCCTCTCCTTTTTCCCATCTGTAGCTCGGGCTGGACATGGAAGAGCTGGAGGAAATCGAGGAGGATGCTGGGCTGGGCAACGGGGGTCTGGGCAGGCTGGCAGGTGAGTGACCCCCCCAGGTGGTGGGCACATCCCTGAGGGCTTTACATCCCCTGTGGGAAGTTCCTAATCCTGGGGGTTGTTGCTCCAGCCTTTCCAGCACGGAGCAAGGTGCTGGGAGGCTGCTGGCCCTGCCTCCTGTCCCTTGGAGCTTGTGGCTGTCCCAGGGAGAAGGTTCCATCTGCCAGGGCTGCAGGGCTCCCAGCTCACTGCTCTGCTCTCTCCTGCAGCCTGCTTCCTGGACTCCATGGCCACGCTGGGGCTGGCAGCCTACGGCTACGGCATCCGCTACGAGTACGGCATCTTCAACCAGAAGATCCGGGATGGGTGGCAGGTATGGATGGAGATGTGTGGCCCTCGCTGTCCCCTGGCACAGCTGGAGCCCCACATTCACCTCCTCCCCCTTAGATTAGGGGGTATAGACACTTCTCCTCAGCTCAGAGGCTGCTGCTGCTGTGATATTTAAAATTCAACAGATATTTTCGTGAACAAATGTAACTTCTTAACCCAGTGCAAGCTCACAGCTCCATCACTTGTCCCAAGGCCAAGGGTGGCCTTGCTCAGGGCCACCCCAAGAGCTGCTCCATGGCTGCCTGGAGTGGGTGAGGATGGAAGACTTGTGTTCCTCTTGTGGAAGAGGCCGGTTTGGAAATGCAACATTAGCAGTGCACCTTGAGTTTGTCTCCATCCCCATGGAAGGCACAGACACCTCAGAGTTCAGGGTGGTGCCTCCAGGCTGACCCTGCTGTGCCAAACTCCAGCTTTAGGGTGGACACACTGAGAGCATCCTCCCCTTGGCCATGAGCAGAGCCTTTCCCAGCCATCCTGGCCCAGCCATCCTGCAGGTGGGGGGACCCCCAGGGCTGGGTGGCCCTGTCACTGCTGTGTGTCCCTCTGGCAGGTGGAAGAAGCTGATGACTGGCTCAGACATGGCAATCCCTGGGAGAAGGCCCGTCCTGAGTACATGCTGCCCGTGCACTTCTACGGCCGCGTGGAGCACTCTGCCTCTGGTGCCAAGTGGATTGACACCCAGGTACAGGCTGGGGACAGGAATGTCCCTTGCATGGCTTGCCCTGTCATTTGGAGGACTCTCCCTGGCTGGCTGCACCCCAGGGATGAGTCCTGCAGAATCTCTGCTGGGAAAGTTGGGCTGGGATGGAAAAGGCAGTGGTGGGGCAAACTGGGGAGGAGGTGGACAGGGGGATGAGGACAGATTTGGCTGCTCGTCATCTGCAGCCAAGCTCTCCATCCCTGAAGTGTCCAAGGCCAGGCTGGATGGAGCTTGGAGGAATCTGGTCAAGTGGGAAGTGTCCCTGCCCATGGCAGGGGTTTGGAACAAGAGGGACTTTAAGTTCCCTTCCAACACAAGCCATTCTGGGATTCTACAAAATACCAAAAGCAGCTCCAGCAGGAATAAATTAAACGTAAATTAAGCTGCTCCTGACCTTTACAAACCCTGAGCACTTCTGACAAACACCAGCCAGCAGGCAGAGCCAGAGGGGTGTCCCCATGCAGGGGTACCAAGGACATCCCCACTCATGCAGGGACACCACCCTGAGCTCAGCCCTGAGCAGGAGGCTCTGTGGGATGGGAGGGCTCCAGCGGGAGCATGGTGGGGATCCCAGCCCAATTCCAGCTGCCCTGGGGATGTCACAGGTGGTGCTGGCACTGCCCTACGACACGCCCGTGCCCGGCTACATGAACAACACCGTCAACACCATGCGCCTGTGGTCGGCCCGCGCTCCCAACGACTTCAACCTGCGCGACTGTAAGTGGGAGCTGGGCGGGGTGGGGAGAGCTGAGGGGGTCCCACGCCCACCTCACCCTCTGCTCCTCCCCAGTCAACGTCGGGGACTACATCCAGGCCGTGCTGGACAGGAACCTGGCGGAGAACATCTCCCGGGTGCTCTACCCCAACGACAACGTGAGTCGTGGTGTTCTAGGGCGTCTTTTAGGGGTGGATAAAGAGTGTCCAGGAGGAGGGGGAAAGGGAGCAGCTCCTCACTCCAGGATGCTGCAGAGATGTTTTGAGTTGTGTTTCAAGGTGCCTGCAGTGCTTGGATGAGGGTTGATGCCTCTCAGCAGGATGAGTCTGTGCCCCTGAGCCTTGCCTAGAGTGAGTGGGGATGAGCAGGCCCTGCTGCAGAAACATTCCTTGAATCTCAGAATATAACATGAAGGCAAACTGCTGAATGCTGCTGGTGTTACCCTGGTGGGTGGCCCTTTGCAACCCTGGGACCAGAGGTTATTTGCACTCCAGCCCTCTTGCTCTGGGAGTTCCTGCCAAGCTGGCACAGAGATATGGTGGGACACACAGCCCTTCCCTAGCCATAAACTAAGCTGTGGAGCAGGGGAAAAAAAAAAAGGGAAGCTCTCCTTGTTCTGCATCCTGTTTAAGGCAGGTCCTGATAGTGTTTTTCCCATTTAATCCTCCTCCAGCCTTTCCCAGCTGGTAAGGAGAGCTGGGGGCACTGCAGCTCCAGTGGTGAGATTGTCTCCTGCAGCTTTTCCTTTGCAGACCAGCAGGTTGATGTTTTTTGCTGCATGAATAGTGGTGAAATCCTTGTCTTGGAAATAGCTCCTACAGCTTCCCTTCCCATTGTCCTGGTACCTTTCCTTGCAGCCAAAGTTCAAACCACTGAGAACAGGTTTTGACAATGCTCAGCTGGGATTTAACCTGTTTGTACCAGCACATCCCAAACCCTTGTACTGGAATCTGGGAAGCAAGAAGAGCTTGGGATTACACCTGATGTTGGGGGAAGCACACCCTGGGAAAACCTTCTGCAGGAACTGCAGTGAATCCTGCAGGAACCCTGCAGTTCCTTGCTCCTCTGCCCATAGTTCTTCGAAGGAAAGGAGCTGAGGCTGAAGCAGGAGTACTTTGTCGTGGCTGCCACCCTCCAGGACATCATCCGCCGCTTCAAAGCATCCAAATTCGGGAGCACGGACAGCGTCCGCACCGTGTTTGATTCCTTCCCTGACCAGGTACGAGCCAGGGCTGCTCCCACCTCTGCCTTGGAGCTTGTTTCAACACCTCCCAGAGCATGCAGATGTTTGTAGGCCCTCCGTGGGGTTCCCAGTGTCCCCACGTGCCACCCTGCTCTCCCAGGTTGCCATCCAGCTGAATGACACGCACCCCGCCATGGCCATCCCTGAGCTGATGAGGATTTTTGTGGACATTGAGAAGCTGCCATGGGATAAGGTATGGACACCCCACCTGGTCTCCTGCACTTGCACCCACCTGCCCATGGTGAAGGAGCCAGTTTTGTGGCTGCTGGGAATGATGTGGAGCTGTCAGGCTGGGCTTAACTGGTGTGAACTGGGAGGAGCTGGCTGGGCTGTGCTGCTGGACGTGGTGGGAGGACCAAGGGTGGGTTCTGGCACTTGAGGTGTGACTGAGCACTGGCTCTTCCCTGCCAGGCCTGGGGCATCACCAAAAGGACCTTTGCCTACACCAACCACACGGTGCTTCCCGAGGCCCTGGAGCGCTGGCCCGTGGACCTGGTGGAGAAGCTGCTCCCCAGGCACCTGCAGATCATCTATGAGATCAACCAGAGACACCTGGATGTGAGTGCCTGGGAGCCTGCTCTGGAGAGGGGGTCAGGATGAGGGGCATGCACAAACTGGTGATGTTGGGTGTGGGGCTGGGGGATTCCAGCTGCTGTTTTGGGAAGTTGATGTGTAGGAGAGCCCTTTCCCACCAGCACAATGCCATCCTGCAGTTAGTGACTGTTGAGAGGCTTCACCTGTTGCTTCAGGGACTTGAGAGCTGGCATTTCTTTGCTTCCTAAGTGCTA
This sequence comes from Pyrgilauda ruficollis, assembly GCF_017590135.1. Taxonomy (NCBI): domain Eukaryota; kingdom Metazoa; phylum Chordata; class Aves; order Passeriformes; family Passeridae; genus Pyrgilauda; species Pyrgilauda ruficollis. The sequence continues at coordinate 587,216 of NW_024511321.1, forward strand.
AATTCATCTTGGGAAAGATGATATTGGGAGTGGTTTGACCTCCTGGTCTGTCAGCACAAGGCTTTTGCCAACATGGCCTCACTGGCCAAGTGTGTGTCCCCAATCCCCTGTGTGTGGCAGCTTGGGGGGATCCTTCTATCCAGAGACATCCGTGCTGAGAAAGGGCACCCTTTAGAGGCAGTTTGCACCACCTCAACAGAGTAAAAGCCACCGCTCTGGCTGGTGTCAAATGCACTGGGGACGTTGCCATGGCCCCTCCTCGTAAGCCATGGGGTGGGACATCCCTCAGTGCCACCACCTCTCACCACCTCCCTGGCTCCACCGGCAGCACATCGCGTCCCTGTTCCCTAACGACGTGGACCGGCTGCGGAGGATGTCCCTGATCGAGGAGGGGGACACCAAGAGGATCAACATGGCCCATCTCTGCATCATGGGCTCCCACGCCGTCAACGGCGTGGCCAAGATCCACTCCGAGATCGTCAAGACTCAAGTGTGAGTGAGGGGAGGGCGGTGCTGATGGGTCACACTGGCCTGGGAAGGGGTGGTGGTGCCAGGTGGGCCAGGCTGGAGCTGTGCCATCCTCGCCCTCGCAGATTCGAGGACTTTGCGGAGCTGGAGCCGGAGAAGTTCCAGAACAAGACCAACGGGATCACCCCGCGGCGCTGGCTCCTGCTCTGCAACCCGGGGCTGGCGGAGCTCATCGCGGAGGTACCGGCACAGGGAGAGCGCCCTGCGGCCACTGAGCCTTCCCTGCTGAGCCCAGGGTGCCCTGGGAACCTCAACCATTCTCATCTTCTGGATGGTTGAGGAGTTCAGGGTCGAGGGAGGGGATTCAGCCCTGGGGTGTCCAGCATCCAGAAGGATGTGGAGCTGCTGGAGCAAGTCCAAAGGAGGCCATGGAGATGCTCTTGACTCCACCTGGCTGGGAGTGTTCAGCCTGGAGAAGGCTCCAGGGAGACCTTAGAGCCCCTTCAAGTGTTTAAAGGGGCACCAGGAGAGCTGGAGAAGGACTTTGGGCAAGGGATGAAGAGACAGGAGAAGGAGGAATGGATGTAGACTGACAGAGGACAGGTGGGATAGGATATTGGAAAGAAATTCTTCCCTGTGAGGGTGGTGAGGCCCTGGCACAGGGTGCCCAGAGCAGCTGTGGCTGTCCCATCCCTGGAAGTGTTTCAGGCCAGGCTGGACAGGGCTTGGAGCACCCTGGGCTAGTGGAAGGTGTTTCAGCTCGTGGCAGGGGGTTGGAACTGAATGGTGTTCAAGATCTCTTCTATCCCAAACCATCCCACCATCAGCATGTGCCCTTGCTCCTGTTGCAGAAAATCGGGGAAGACTACGTGCGGGACCTGAGCCAGCTGACCAAGCTGCACAAGTTTGTGGACGACGACCTCTTCATCCGGGAGGTGGCCAAAGTGAAGCAGGTGAGGGGCAGGGGGAGCAGGGAGCAGGGGCTGGTGTTCCCTGGGGGCTGACGAGGTCCCTGCCCTGGCCCAGGAGAACAAGGTGAAGTTCGCGCTGTACCTGGAGAAGGAGTACAAGGTGAAGATCAACCCTTCCTCCATGTTCGACGTGCACGTGAAGAGGATCCACGAGTACAAGCGGCAGCTGATGAACTGCCTGCACATCATCACCATGTACAACCGTAAGGCACCGCGCCCCGAGGGGACAGGGTGCCCCGGGGCTGCAGCAGCATCCCCGTGCCCCACATCCCACAGTAACCCTGCTGTTCTCTCCAGGAATCAGGAGGGATCCTGCAAAGCTGTTTGTGCCCAGGACAGTGATCATTGGAGGCAAGGTAAGTTGGGTCAGGAGTTTTAGAGATTTTTGGAGGAAGTCTTTGGAAGTGTCCTGGGGGATGTGGGTGCGGATGTCTCATGGGGCCACATCTCTACAGCTCCCTGACAGGAGGGTGCAGCTGGCAGGGCTCGGTCTCTTCTTCCAGGGAGAAAGGGACATGACAGAGGAAATGGCCTCAAGCTGTGCCATGGGAGGTTTAGATGGGATATTAAGAAAAATTTCTTCATCAAAAGGGTGGTCAGGCATTGGAACAGCTGCCCAGGGCAGTGGTGGAGTCCTCATCCCTGGAGGAACTTAAAAGACATGTGGATATGGCACTTGGGGACATGAGTCAGTGGTGGTCTTGACAGTGGAGGGGGAATGGTTGGATTCGAGGGCTTTTCCAACTTAAACAATTCCATGATTCCATGGTGTTAAGTCCACAAAGTTATCCCAAAAAGCACTGGAATAGCACTGGTGCTTCAACCCAAGCAAGTTTGGGTGGGGTTTGGACAACCATCTGCTGTCTGTGGTCACGGAATCCCCCAGAAATGTGGTGTAACACGTGTTGGATTAGGTGATGGGAACAGGGATGAACAGGTTGTTCCCTGGACACTGGGAGCTGGGTGTGCCCTGGCACCAGCCCTCCTGGCTCACCTGTGGCTTTTCTCCCAAGGCTGCCCCGGGATACCACATGGCTAAAATGATCATCAAGCTCATTAACGCTGTGGCTCAGGTGGTGAACAACGACCCCGTGGTGGGCAGCAAGCTGAAGGTCATCTTCCTGGAGAATTACAGGGTGTCCCTGGCAGAGAAAGGTACCTTGGGTGGGACATGCTGTGGGAAGAGTGTGTCCCTCCATCCCGTGGCTCCCACCATGGTCCTTCAGCAGGAAACAAACCCAAAGCTGGTCACCACGAGCCCCTGGTGTGTTTTGTTGGCAGTGATCCCCGCGACCGACCTGTCGGAGCAGATCTCCACAGCGGGCACCGAGGCCTCGGGGACGGGCAACATGAAGTTCATGCTGAACGGGGCTCTGACCATCGGCACCATGGATGGAGCCAACGTGGAGATGGCCGAGGAGGCAGGAGAGGAAAACCTGTTCATCTTTGGCATGAGGGTGGAGGATGTCACGGAGCTGGACAGGAAAGGGTGAGGGCTGGGGATGCCACAGGGCTGCCACCTCAGGTACCGGGGCAGCAGCACCATTTTATGGCCTCCTTCCCTCCAGGTACAACGCCCAGCTCTACTACGACCGGCTCCCCGAGCTGAAACAGGCTGTGGACCAGATTAAAAGTGGCTTCTTCTCCCCAAAAGACCCCAACCTCTTCAATGACGTGGTCAACATGCTCTTCCACCACGACAGGTGAGGTGCTGGGGTACCATCCATCCCCTGGCTGGGACCATGCTGCACGTGGATGATGCTCCTCAGGCATCATTCTCCATGGATGGCCATTGCCACATTAATGTCTTTGGGTACACAGCCCTTCCAGATGATTTGAGGCATCTCGAGGGCTTTCCTGGCCAGAGCACTGGTCAGCCATGGGCAGTGGGATTGGAGAAATGCTTTCACTGCATTTCCCTCCACGCCATTCAGGGTTCTTTACCAACAAGGCTTTAGGTGAGGTAATTTGGCCAGAGGCTTTGTGTTAGAGGACACCTGTCAGAGACGGGATTAGATCGATGTCTCGAGCCGTTTTTGGGCTGGGGTCCGGCCCGGCTCTCTGCTGGGGCAGTGCCCAGAGCCCTCAGCCTGGCAGAGCTGGTTTTGGGGTTCTTGGGACCCCTCTGTGTGTGTGGGGCTGGGGTCCGGCCCGGCTCTCTGCTGGGGCAGTGCCCAGAGCCCTCAGCCTGGCAGAGCTGTCAATCATGGCACCTTAGTATGTGAGGCTGTGGTAACCGAGCCTCTGATTGGCCGAGCTGCCAATCAATCATAGTGGGAGCAGCACTAACCAGCCTCTGATTGGTCGAGCGACCAGAAGTCCCACCTAGAGGCGGGCCCATGAAGTTCTGCGGGTATAAAAGGGGCTGAGGGCTTTATGGCCGACCTTGCCCTGACATCTTCCTTGGAGTTTCTACCTCACCCACACTGGAGCCCAGGAGTCGGTAGCTGTGTGGTTTTTCTGTACCTTTTCCTTCTTTCTCTCTCTCCCTCCTTCTCTTAATCCTTTCACAGAGCTTTATGGTAACATAACATCTTAAGGTTTTAAAGGTTTCCCAGTTAAATAGGCTAAGCAAATGCTAAATAAATCCTAAGTAAATGCTGAATACTAAATTAATGCTAAGTAATGCTATGATAAGTGGTTTTACGTTGAATTCAGCTTTGTATTTACTTTGAATACAATGTTGTATTTTTTGCCAAAGTTTCCTTAATTTGCTGTTTTTGCAAGTAAACTTTTGTGTGATTTTTACCTCTTGAGAGTATCTGGTGGGGATTTCTCCTTTGCACCAAAACGGGGTAAAGGAACGTTAAGTTTTAAGCCCTGGATTTCAGGGTCTGGGGTGTGACAACACCTCGGATCAGGCATCCTGAATTCCTATTTCTCCTGCTCTTGACTCCTCCTTTCTTCACTGCTACAGGTTTAAAGTCTTTGCCGACTACGAGGCTTATGTCAAGTGCCAGGAGAAGGTCAGCGAGCTGTACCTGGTGAGTGCCAGCCCGGGGACAGGGCAGGGAGCTGTGCCGGGACACAGCGTCCCATCCTGGAGAAGGAACGTGCTGGAGATGAGGCTGATCTCATCCCAGGGCATCCCTGGCTGAGAACCAGCCTTGGGGCCGAGCCCATCCCTCTCCTTTAGCCTGGAGAAAAGGAGACTCAGGGGTGCCTCTGCAACTTCCTGAAAGCTGGGGTTGGTCTCCTTCTCCAGGCAGCACTGACAGAACCAGGGGACACAGCCTCAAGCTGCACCAAGGGAGATATAGGTTGGATAGTAGGAAAATTTTTTTCATGGGAAGAGTGATAAAGTTCTGGAATGGCTGCCCAGGGAGGTGGTGCCGTCACCATCCCTGGTGTGTTTAACAAAGCCTGGATGTGGCACTGGGGGCCAGAGTTGGGTTGAGCTCTTGGGGCTGGGTTGGACTCCATGATCCTGAAAGTCTCTCCCAACCCGGTGATCCTGTGAATTCCTCGCAGAACTCCAAGGCCTGGACCAAGATGGTCATCAGGAACATCGCGGCGGCCGGCAAGTTCTCCAGCGACCGCACCATCAAGGAGTACGCCCGGGACATCTGGCACGTGGAGCCCTCGGACCTGAAGATCCCCCCGCCCAACGAGCCCCGGGACGCGGGGCAGGACAAGACCCCCAACGGCACCGCGGCCTAGGGGCCGGCGACGCGAGCGCTGTAAAATTCTCTGCTGTCTGAGTCTCTGTGTTTGCTGCTGCTGCTGGCTTTCCCTAGGGGTGGGCAGGAGGGGAGGGGTTTTTATAACGCAAGTGTTGTGTGTGGGAAGCGAAAGCACGTCGCCCTGTTGCTTGCATTAGGTGCTAAAAATAAAAAAAAAAAAAAAGTGCCATTGGAGTCCAAAGGAGGCTGTTTGATGGAGCCTGAAGTTAGGGTTGGGCTTGCTTCCAGCAGTGCTGATGCAGGGAGAGGGCTGGCCAGGGGTGGGGTGGGCAGCACAGCTGGATGCAGCTGGACACGGCTGTCCGGGCCCTGAAGCAGGATAGGGGGCTGCCAGGCCCATGTGTCCCCACCAGTGTCCCGTGGGATGCTCCCAGTCCTGGCTCTGGTGGCCCAGACCACATCAGTGTCTCCATCCCTCGAGTAACCTGCAGCATCCTGGAGGCAGAGGGTGACTTAAAACTTTCTTAGTAGTTTTTATTACTTACAGCAGTAAGTTCAGTGCCATGGGAGGGGGGGGACCTGGAGCGTATTTGAGGGAGCATGGGATCAATGCAGGCAGCAACTGGCATCACTTCATGTTTAAGAAGTCTCTGCAAGAAGATGTAATAAATCTTACACTGTGTCACTGACCCTCCTGTGCTGCGTCAGAGCCTGGTTTGTGATCCCTGCATGCAGGGCTTGGAGCATCTCTGCACCCAGGGCAAAGAGGAGCTGGTGTCCCCAGAGCCACCTCCCCAGGCTGAGGACAGGCTCAGGGCCGTGGGGAGAGACTGAAGTTTGGAAAGTGCTGCCAGCAAACACCGTGGGGAGGGGAAGGAAGGAAGGAGCAGGGGACAGGCAGCAGGAGAGGAGGCAGCAGTGGAAGGCGAGGCCAAGGCTCATCCTGTGCCCCCCCATTTCAGTGGAGCAGCACTTACTTCACCAGGGCAGGCAGCTCTGGGTTGAAGGAGATGTAGTCGTGGCCCAAGCCCAGCTTTTGGGGAAAGGTAATGAACTTCACCTTGGATTTGTCCTTGTAGGCTTCGAGTGCTGTCTCGTAGAGCTGCCACGGGGCAGGAGCGCGGTTACTGCACGAGCAGGGACCCCAAACCCCTCCTGGTGTGTGGCCATCCCCTCTCTGGCCACTTCAGCCTCCAAAGCCAGGCTCAAAGCCCGGGTGGCAGGTGCCCACCTTGTGTCCCAGCTTTGGAGGCACGACTCCATCATCTTCTGCGTGCAGGATGAGCAGGGGGCAGCCCAGCACCTTCACACTGCGGGCAGCAAGCACAGCCCTGAGGATGCTCCCAGAGCCAACAGGCCTCCAGGAGCCTCCCCGATCCCTGAGAAAATTCCCACAGCACCCTGAGCCCCCCAGAGCCAGCCTCATGCCCACCTGGATGATACCCATGCTGCTTGCCCTGGCATGGCAGCACTGAGCACACTAATCACCTTAACCCCCAATTTCAAAAGCACCCATAAAACAAATGGATTTTGGGCAGGCTCCTTGTGCTACAAGGGGAGTGCCAAAAAAAGGATGGTGGATTGTGGACTTTGCTCAATAATCAACCTGATACCTGACATTATGCAAACAAAAAGTCACTTCCGGAGTATGAGTAAGCTGGGTAAACACAGGAGGGCAGGAATTTCAATGGGTTGATTGACACCTCTCCTCAGCCAGGTGGTCCTGGCATCATTCCACAGCCCCTGGGCTCTGCTGTGCCCCTTCCCACCAGGAACTCACTTCTCGTCGCTGCGGAAGAACATTCCTGCCCGAGCCATGGAGTCCAGGATGAGGTACTCAAAACCTGGGAACTGCCGGTAGACCTGGCAGGGAGAGAGTTTGGGGGTGCTAAACCACGGCTTGGATTCAGCTGTGAGTTGGGGGAGACCCAGGAAGCTGGGGCTGACACTGCTGGGGGAGCCCCCAGACCCACCTTGGTGATGGGGATGTTGGCGGCTGCGTCTCGGATGTTGGTGTAGGGAGACTCCAGGACAACAGCATCAACCTGGACCCCTGAGGGCAGTGAGGTGGCAGTGGGCATGGCTTTGAGGGGCTGTCCCCCTGCCAGGCTGCTGCCACACCCCCTTCCCAGGCAGCAGTGAGGCCAAGATGTCCCCATCCCAGTAGGGAGGATAGGGAGGGATCCTCATCTCCTCTGCGGCCCCAAAATCAGGCCAGGGCAGTGCAGAGCCTCAGGGTGACACTGCATGGGGACAGCTCTTACCTCGCTCCTCCTGCAGTTTCCTCGCTGCATTGATGGCAATCCTGTGACAGGAGAGGTGACAGTGAGGGGGAGCAGCACGGGGGGGACACACGGCTCCCTCAGGTTCCCCTTGTTGGCTGCGTTTGGCTTTGCAGGGGTCTCCACCAAGGAGCTGCTCCGAGCCCTTGGTCCATCCCCAGGTGCCACCAGTCTGGCAGCAGCGTCACAGGGCACAGGGTGGGCTCTGTGACCCCATCCCGCCCCCTGCACCTACCCTGTCCCCAAGGAATGTCCCCAGAAGAGGATGCTGCTGTTCCCACTCCGCGCTTTCACCCAGTCATAGAGTGCCAGGACATCTGTGGTGAAGCCACTCTCTGAGGGGTGTCCAGTGGAGTCCCCATAGCCTGTGGGGGACACAGCTCGGTGTCACGACCCTGGTGGGGACAGGCCCCAAGAGGGGGATCACCCAGCAAGAGGCAAGGGGACAACTTTACCTCTGTAGTCGAGAGCCAGGATGTGGAAGTCAGCAGCCCCCATCGTCTGTCAGAGCAGCACTGAGTTATGTTCTGGCAGGGGATGCACCCCAGGACCCCTGGGCATGGCCTGTTCGCTCTGCTCAGGGTCTCTGTGGGGTCTCCAGGGCCAGCAGGAGCCTTACTCCCAGCAGGTCCCAGTGTCCCCACAGGCCACCACTTACCTTCAAGAACTGGACACGGTGACCGGCAGCCCTGATGGGGAAAATGGGGTTAGAGCTCAGGGAGACCCCAAGGGACCCTCCCCTCCAGCAGCAGTGCAGGTGAGGAACCAGGTGACCTTATCCCAGAAGGGAAGAGCTGGATGCTGTGGGGTGGGTGGATTTTGACTTTTCCCTTTATTTTATAGGGATTCTCATGACTGCTGGGATCAGAAATCCCTGCAGCAGCCCCAGGCCCGGCAGCACTGCTGGCTGCTGCCTCGAGTTTGCTGCTTCTCACCTCACCTCAGCCATCCTGCCCTGCCCCTGGCCCTGCAGCAGCAGCTCAGGAACTCACCTGGTGCCTCCATTGCCGTGCAGGTAGATGATCACGGGGTGAGCATCAGCCAGGGCCTCCTCGTACCAGCGCTGGTCCTTGCCCTGCGCCTCGGCCCCTCTGCTGCCTGGCACCGTGTGCCTGGGGGGACAGGGCGTTACCCCGGGGGCTCCACTGGGACACTGCTGTCCCCCGTGGGATGCTGAGGGTGTCCTGAGGACGTGCTGCTCACCAGATGCCAACTGTGACGCCCGGCTCGGTGGTGAGGTACAGGTTGATGGTGTTGTTCACCAGCAGCTCCGGCCGCCGAAAGTCCACGAAGAAAGGGAAGGCCACTGGTGGAGAAACCACAGCCATCATCCAGAATCCTCCTACCCAGCTGCTTTCATACAAGTCTTTCCAAACCAGCATGTTATTTGTTCTGAATTATCAAGGGCCATGCTGAGGCAAACGAGCTGAGCCCTCTGCTATCTCCTCCCACCCGAATTTCTATCCCTGCTGATGCTGAGCGTGCCTGGGCGTGTCGTGACTGCAGGCAGTAAACAGGGTCGGCAGCAGCACCTTATTAGAGCTTGCAAAACGCGGGCAGAGATCCCTCCGTGCCTCCTCTGCAAGCCCAGGGCACAGCAGGATGAAAACCGTCCTGGTGCCACCATGGCACGGTGCCACCCATGTTTTGGGGGGGTCTGCAGCAGCCAGCTGAATGCCTGGGGGGGTTCTCCCGGCCGGGACAGCCCCGGGACACTCACGGAAGTTCAGGTAGACGAATTTGTTGAGCACGCTGGGGAAGAGGCGGATGAGGAAGGGCAGGCTGGCGTAGGTGAGGAGCGGGGCCAGGAGGAGGGTGCGCAGCCATGGCAGCCACCAGCGCCGGGCCCTGCGAGGGAGGCACGTGTCAGCACATCCCCTCCCATCCCCAGGGATTTGGGGTGCAGCTCCCCATTCCCAGTGCCAGCCATGAGGGTTGGATACAGCTACAAGGGCCTGAGGGTGATCCCAACCCCTCTGGGAGTGGGAGCTGGATCCACACTTCGCTGCTGTGCTTGGCTCTTGGGGACGGAGCCAAGGTGTCTGAGCAGCCCCACGGTGACACAGGGTGACACAGGCTCTGATTTGGTCCCACGCCCTCCCACGGGGCGCCTGGAGGCAGGAAAGGCAGGGAAGGTGCCAGGAGCTGCAAGTCAAACCTGCAATAAGGGGCAACCGATACTCTGTGACAACACCCGAGCCCTGGCTGGCCAGGCACAGCCACCGATGTGCCCCAAGCCTGGCACTAAGAGCTTCTGCAATACTCCAGGGACAAGGAGGAAGGAGGGAAAAGGGGCTTGGGGGTGATGTCCCCCAGTGCCACCAGCACCACCTCCAACAGTGCCCTGCCATTCCAGGGCTGCCCCACGGTTCTGCTCAAACCAGGCCCCACAAGTGACCCCAAAACCCCATCAGTGACCCACAAGTGATCCCAGACCCAGAGGTGACTCCAAACCCCATTAGCAATACGTGACCATAAGTGACCCTAAAACCCCATTAGAGACCCACAAGTGCCCCCCAAACCCCATAAGTGACCTACAAGTGACCCACAGGTGGCCCCAAACTGCCCCACAAGTAATCCCAGAACACCAAAACCTCTAAGTGACCCCACAAGTGACCCTAGGACCCCATCAATGACCCTAAAACCCCATAAGTGACCCCAAACCAGCCCCAGGTGGAAAGGAAAGCCAAGAGCTGCAGCTTTCCCAACATGAACATCCCCTGTGGGCTAATGGTGATGGGGAAATAATGGAGGATTTAGGGCAGAGGGCTGCGATGGAGCCAGGCACAGCCCAGTCCCTGCCAGGCCAAGAGCAGGGTCAGAAAGCACCCAGCCCATTCCCTGCCCTGGGAATGCCGCAGGTCCCTAAGGAAGGACTGCCCAAGGGGTGCCAGGTCACCATGGCACCTGTCCCCAGGGAATGGGGACAGTCCCAGGACGGGCTAGGATGGCGGGGGAGGCACAGCTCCTCAGATCCCGGTTATCCCCCAGGACACGGGGCTGGGCAGCCACGGGACAGCCGGGAATGCCCCGGAGGGGCGGCAGGGAATTGTCAGGTGGCACAACACCCGCTGCAGGTGAGCCGGGCACCGCGGGGACAGCCCCGCCACGGGCCACCGACTGCTGGGACAGCAGGGTGACAAGCCACAGCACGGCACCGGGACAGCAGGGTGACACGGCCACACGGCCACTGCACGGGGTCACGGTGCTGGCAGGGTGACACGGGGACACGGCCGCAGCGTGGAGTCACTGTCATGGCAAGATGATCCGGGGACACGGCCACAGCATGGGCTGGCGCCAGCGACAGGGTGACATGGCCACGGCAGCGGCGACAGACACGGGGTCACGGCCCAGCAGGGTGACCAGGCCACGGCGTGGGGACACAGGAGCACGGGGTGACAGCGCCAGCACGGCGGCACGGCCGCGGCACGGGGACAGAGCCGCGGCACGGGGGACAGCGCATGAGACGCGACAAGGGACCGGGGCCGGGGACACGCGGCTCGGGGGAGCGTGGCGGTGTCCCCACGGTGATGTCGCCACGGTGATGTCCCCAGGGCGGCGGAGTACTCACCGCCCGTGCCGGGCCACGCCGAGCCTGCCCTCCGCCCGGCCAATGTCGCCGCTGCCGCCGCCGCCGCCGCCGCCGCTGTCGCCGTCCCCGCCGCGCCGCCGCATCGCTGCGCGCACGACAGCGCCGACAGGCCACGCCCACCGCGGGGACACGCCCCCGTCACGGGGACATGTCAGTCACTAGGCCACGCCCATCGGCCACGCCCATCCGGGAGTCGGGGATGGGGCGGGGACAGGGCCACCCTCGGTGTCACCGCCCGCGCCAGGGGACTGGGGGGACCCGGCCGGGCTGCAGCCCTGTCCCCCAGGGCTGGCTGGGTCCCAGGGGTCTCTGGCATGGTGGCATTCCCTTGTCCCCCAGGGCTGGCTGGGTCCCAGGGGTCTCTGGCATGGTGGCATCCCCTTGTCCCCCAGGGCTGGTGGGTCCCAGGGGTCTCCGGCATTGTGGCATTCCCTTGTCCCCCAGGGCTGGCTGGGTGGCATCTCCTTGTCCCCCAGGGCTGAGCACGCCTAGAGGGATGATGCCATCAGGGTGGCAGTCCCCTGTCCCCCACGGACCCCAGGACATCTGTAGCTCTCTGTCCCCCCAGGACAGGCAGGTTTAAGGGGGACCCCAGAAAATCTGCAGTCCCCAGTCCCCCAGGGACCCCAGGAGATCTGCAGCCCCCTGTGACCCAGGGCTGGGTGGGTTTAGAGGGGACTCTAGAAAATCTGCAGTCCCCTGTCCCCCAGAAGAGGCCAGGGGGAGCACGTGGCCAGCAGTAAGGTGACAAACCAGAGACAACAGCCTTGCCACGGGCAAGGAGCACAGAGGGAAAGCTTCCAGGTTAAAAAATAAAAATAATTTTTAAAATGGTTTAACACTAAAGCTAATCTTGTCCCAAGGATTCAGCAGGAAGAGTGGGAACCTGCTGCTGCCTGCCCTCCCAGCTGAGCCTCCCACCTGCAGCTCTGTCAGGGTGAGTCAGCTGGGCCTTTTCAGGATAGATCTTCCCACCAGGACAGAGATACCCCTGTGTCAGCAGGATTCCCTGTGCAAGCCTGCCAGGTGCAGGAGGATGTGCTGCTGGAAGGCACCCGCAGCTGGGCCAGCCCTTCAGCACCTCACCTGTCAGTGGGGCCAGGGACCCCATAAATCAACTGTGGCAGGGCTGGGGACAAACCTTTTCCCAGAGGAGCAGCCACCCAGGCTGGCATTTGGAGCTGCTTTTATCCAAAGTTAAGACCTGTGCTGCTTTTCCTGAGTTGGAATCATGGAATCCCACAATGGTTTGGGTTAAAGGGGCCTTGAAGATCATCCCATCCCACCCCCTGCCATGGGCAGGGACACCTTCCACTGTCCCAGGGCACTCCAAGCCCTGTCCAGCCTGGCCTTGGACACTTCCAGGGACCCAGGACACCCTGTGCCAGGGCCTCCCCACCCTGACAGGGAACAATTCTTTCCCAATATCTAATCTAACCCTGCCTCAGCAGCAAAATGCAAATCCACAGACAAACAGGTCCAGCCAAGCCGGGGCTGTGGGCAGGCACTGCGTGTTCCCCACCAGCAGCTGCTGCAATAAGGTGGCACAAGGCAGCCCCGAGCTGCTCTTCCCATGCCTCAGGGGCAGGAGAACGGGGGAAATGACCAACAGAGCCAGCTGCTTTCACAGCCAGAGCTTTTCCTTCCATCCCCAATTTTTCCCCATTCCCAGCTGGTTTCACAAGCCAGAGCTTTTCCTTCCACCCCCAATTTTCCCCCATTCCCAGCTGCTTTCACAGCCAGAGCTTTTCCTTTCACCCCAAATCTTCCCCCATTCCCAGCTGGTTTCACAAGCCAGAGCTTTTCCTTCCACCCCCAATTTCCCCCATTCCCAGCTGGTTTCACAAGCCAGAGCTTTTCCTTCCACCTCCAATTTTCTCCCATTCCCAGCTGGTTTCACAAGCCAGAGCTTTCACCCCCAATTTTTCCCCATTCCCAGCTGCTTTCACAGCCAGAGCTTTTCCTTCCCCCCCCAATTTCCCCCATGCCCAGCTGGTTTCCCAAGCCAGAGCTTTTCCTTCCCCCCCCAATTTCCCCCATGCCCAGCTGGTTTCCCAAGCCAGAGCTTTTCCTTCCCCCCCCAATTTCCCCCATGCCCAGCTGGTTTCCCAAGCCAGAGCTTTTCCTTCCCCCCCCAATTTCCCCCATGCCCAGCTGGTTTCCCAAGCCAGAGCTTTTCCTTCCATCCCCAATTTTTCCCCATTCCCAGCGAGTGCTGGGGCTGCAGCTCGGCAGTGAATTCCCATGGGAAAGGTGATCCCCAAAAACTCCAGCGATGCCCCCAGGACTGGGCAAGGTGCCAGAGAGCTCTGGAGCTCCAGAGGGCTGGAATGGGCTGGCACGGAGCTCGGGAATGCTCACCAGCATGGAGCAAATATTTCTTGCCATAACGATCCAGCCCAGCAAACGCGGCAAACACGAGGTTTTCCTGGGCTGAAGGGAAAATGCTCGGGTGGAATGAGGCAGGATGAGGCCCGGGAGGCGGCTCTGGAAGGGGATTGTGCGCTGGGAGCCGGACGTGGGATGGCAGCAGCGAGCCGGGGAGCGGCGGTACCACTGCGGCTGAGCAGGGCTCGCCTTTGTTTTGTGCAAAAAATAGCAAAGTTTGGGCTTATGTCATTCCAAACTTCTCCCGGCACCAGCTGGGAGATGGGGAGGTTCCCTCCAGCTGTTGGTTGGTTTTTGGTGGTTTTTTTTTTGTTTGTTTGTTTGGGTTTTTTTTCCTACAGCATCTTTTCCCCTTTATGTTTTGCTGATGGTTTCATGGTTTTTGTTGGTTTTTTTTTTTTTTTTTTTTTTTTTTTTTTTTTGTTTTTTTTTTGTCTTTTTGGTTCTTTGGCTATTTGATGACCCTCTTCCCCCTGTCCTGGCCGGGGTAAGGGGTTCCTGTGCCCAGCAAGGCACAGCTGGAAAGACCCCAGGAATGCAGGAGCAGCTCCCAGCTGCCCCCCAGCTCCCCGCGCGGCAGCCGGACTTTTCCTCGCCCTAGAACAAAGCACCCCATTGTTCGGGGAAAATGGGAAGGAAAGCGTGACGGAGCAGCCCGAGCCAAGCCGGGAGGGTGTTCCTGCAGGAGCCGGGCACCCACGGCCTCGCACAGGGGTCACCCACCCGCTGCCCCCGATTTTGGGTGGCTCCGTGCCAGCCGCGGATCCACCGGCGGCTGATGTCCTGCAATCCCGGTGTTTCCCAGATGTCCCGATTTTTGTGACGCCGTGGGTTGCTTGAGATGAGGTTTCCTTCCTATCTGGCTGTAAATGCCATCCTGGAGCGCAGCTGCTCGCTGGGAAGGGGGACTCCAAAAATAGGTGGGAGGGTTCTGTGTCTGGCCCGGCTCCGCGGCTCCCTAGAAATGCGCTTTTCTCCTATGGGAAAAATAAAATCAGGATGCCCCTGCTAACAGCTGGTCCTAAAAATGAGTCAGGAATTTGCACTGGGATGGTTTGCAGCGCTCCTGAGGCACGTCCCTGTGGGACTGGGACATGGGGACAGCGAGCGTGCTGCCTGTCCCCGTCGCCTGCCCATGCACGCGTGTGGCCCGTGGCTTTGTTGGGGGACAGGGGGGACTTTTCGGGGCTGTCACTTGGATTAGAGAGGCAGGAGGAGGAGGGTGAGGGGGATAAAGGTCCTGGCACTCGCCGGGCTCGCAACAAGACAAAAGCACCAGATGGTTCCAACTTCAGCATAATACGCGGAGAAAAAGTGTTTGAAGCGGGGATGGAAAAGCAAATGTGGAAAGAGAGGGAGAAAGGAAAGAAAGAAAAACCCTCAGCGAGTGTCAGAGCAGAAGAAAGCGGCGGAGAAAAATGGCAAATGTTAAAAAACGCAGACAAAAAGCCCTTGGCCGGCACAATGCCACGGCTGCTGACATCTGTCCGGCAAAGCCTCTCGCCAATGGGCCCCTTCCCTCTGGAGTCACCTTGCCTTGCTGCTGTCACCGCGGGGACACGGCCACATCCCTGGACAGGGCTGTGCTGGGTGTTGGGGACACTGTGCCACGTCCCACAGCCGCAGCGCTGCCCCGGGGCAGGTGGCAGTGAGGTGCCAGGTGACGTGCAGCAGAGCTACCCTTAAATATTTTATTACAATATTCTATTACAATACTTTTGGAGCTCTTTACGCTGTCACCTCACATGTCCCAGATGTCCTGGTGTTGTAGCAAACCCACCCGTGGCTCTGCTATGGGGCTTTAAGCCTGGTTTATGATCTGAGCGAGGTTTATCCAACCCCCTGTGCGAGGCTTTTGTGTTTCCCTCGCTCCTCACCACGAAATTTCTGAACCCGCAGACCAGAGCCGCCTTGAAAAAGGGAAGAAGGCTAAAAAGTCATGTCGCCCTTGGCATTTTCATAAAAAAAAAAAAAACAGCAAAAATAATCTCCTGCCATTGCTGGAAAGCGGATTGCAGCGTGGGTGGAAGCCCTTATTAGCCATGAGAGGATCCACAAGCCTTGGGGACCGCCGGCTTCCTGCGGCTCGGCTGGCGCTGAGCGGGAGCGGGGGCGGGCGGCGGCTCCGGCTTCCAGCCGGGACTGCCGAGCTCTAAAAGAGCCTGGAGTTCTGCTGGAGCCTGTGGCTGCCGTGTCACCGCCCCAGGGCTGCCCTGCCGGCTGGCTGCTGGGGCAAAAAGGGGTCCTTGGCTTTGTGACCCCCCCAAAGTGAGTGAGGGGCGCGGGTGGGACAGTGCAGAGCCACCGCTGGTGGAAGGGGTGGGTGTCACAGCACAGCAGCCGTCCTGTGTCACGGTGACACGAGGAGAGTCGGGATGTTGTCCCCCAGGACCAGGGATGGCAGGGAGCTGGGGTGTCATGTCCCCTGGGTGGGGGACAGTGGGGTGGCATGGTACCCTGGAATGGCAGGGAGCCAGGGTGCCACGTCCCCAGGGTGGGGGACAGCGATGTGTTGCTGTGACCTTCAGGTGTGGGACAGTCCAGGTGACGTGCCATTGTTATTTTGGGACAATGAGGAGCTGCAGGGCCGTGTCTCCTGGGGGGCAGGACAGCGTGGAGCCGGGGTGATGCCACCCTGGGGGACAGGACAGCAAGGACCCAGTGGTGTCCACTTGGCTTGTGGGAGGATGAGAACCAGGGTGATGTCACCGTGGGGGACAGGACACTGGGGAGCTGGGGTGGTGCCACCCTGGGGTGCAGGACAGCAGGCAGATGGGTGATGCCATCTGGGGGACAGGATGGAGCAGGGGTGATGCTGCTCTGGAGTGCAGGGCAGCAGGAGCCAGGGTGATGTCCCCGTGGGGTGCAGAATGATGGGAACTCAGGTGATGTCACCCTGGGGGACAGGATAGTTGGGAGCTGGGGTGATACCACCTTGGGGAGTGCGATGACAGGAACTGTGATGATGCCATTTGGGGAGATGGGACATTGAAGAGCCACTCTGAGGTGTGGGACAGTGGGGACCACGGTGGTGCCACCCTGGGGGACAGGACAGTGGAGAGCTGGGCTGATGCCACCCGGGGGTGCAGAACAGCAGGGAGATGGGATGATGTCCCCTGGGGTGCAGGATGATGGGAACCGAGGTGATGCCACCCGGGGGACCAGGACATCGGGGGCCGAGGGCTATACTATCCTGAGGTGCAGGACAACCGCAAGCTGACGCGATGCCACCCTGGGGGACACGACAGCAGGAAGCTGTGGTGATGCCACACTGGTACAGAACAGCGGTGACACGCTGGTGCCCCAGAGCTGCGGGCCGCCCCAGCAGACCCCCGCAGCCGCCCCTTGTGCGGGGGGGCGTTCCCGGGCGGTGCCGCACAAAGGCCGCCGGTCCCCCCGCCCCGGGGCCGTCCCGCACCCCCGGGGCCGCCCCCGAGCCTCGGCCCAATAAACGCGGCCGCATTTGAACGCGGCGCCTCCCCCGGGCCCGCAACGCTCCGAGCGCTCCGCCAGCGCCGCCGCGCCCGCGGCACCGGCAGCGGTGAGGCCGGGACGGGAACGGGGAGCGGGGAGAGGGGCGGGAAGGGGCACCACCGAGCCCCGGGTGCGGGGGGAGCGCTGTCCGCCCCGGTCCCTCCTCCGCGGGCGGTGCCGGGGCCCAGCCCGCCCCTTCCCGTCCCTTCCCGGCGGGACCGGCCGCGTGTGCGGGGCGCCGGGACGGGCCGGCGGGGAAGGGGCGCAGCGGCGAGGTGGGTGCCTGGGGAGGAAGGGGAGATGGAGGGTGGGGAGGTGCTGGAGGGAAAGGGGGAATGCTGGAGGGATGGGATGCTGGAAGTGGGGGGTGTGCTGGAGGAAGGGGGTGATGGGGATGGGGACGCGTAGCCGCAGGGCGCGGTGGTGGTTTCAGGGGTGTCTGTGAGTGGGTGCCACCCCAAAGCCACCAAGGGCCCCTCGGCGCTGGTGGCAGTGGTCCCAAGGGGTGACAGGTACCGGGTGTCGCTCGCCCTCCTGCCAAGGGCACCCCATCCCTGCTCCCGGAGAGATGCTCCGAGCGCTGGGAGCGGGTTCTGGACCGCTCTGGCCGGGCTGAGCTCGGGAAGCAGCCGGCTGCGGCTGGAGGAATTAATAACAGCAGTTGTTTTGTCATCGGCGAAGCTCTCGTTGTCACCAGGGTGGCAGACAGCATCTGCTGTCTGGTCCCCGACCGTGGGCCCGTCTCCCTTGGAGCATCCCTGTAGGGATGGAGCCGAGGAACGCCAAAATCCACAGCCTGGGCGCATCCAGTGCTGGCGTTTTACTGGGTGCGTGGGTGACAGTTTGGGTGTATCCTGCTCATCCTCCTCGTGTGCTCCCCAAAAGGGAGCGGAGGCTCAGGGCGCGATGTCGCCGTGATTCAGCAGAGCCCGGCTTCATCGGAGCGGCTCCGGGAATTCCCGAATCCCGCATTTCCCGGCGCTGGATGAATTACCGGCTCGCTTTGTTTACTCCTGAAATAATCAGCTTTGTGCCTCCACCTTGGGCTTTATCGCACCCGGGGCTCCCCGAGTCACTGCAGAGCGACTCCAGCCCGATTTGCAAAATCAAACCAGATGGGCGCTTTGTTTTTCCTTACGGAGGGAAGGCTGGGAGTGAAAAGCCCTATTACAATGCAAATACCGGGCTGGCGTGAATATTCAAACCGCTGTGGCTGCTTTTGAAGCTCTTTACATAAATTTATAGTGCTTTTATACGCCATCGCTGCTTTGCTAATCTGGAGTGGAGCTTGGTTAACAGAGTCGCTGCTCTCTGCCAACTTTGGAGGGTCTGGGGGTGTTTTTGGGGTGCATTGAGGTGCAGAGGGAAAATGATGAACGTGGTCAGCGGGGAGGAGGAACTGCCAGCTGTAAGGCTGACTCTGGTGGTGACCCTTGGGGAGCTGGGCGTGCTGTCAAATGATTTACTGACATTAAGGTGCTTCATTGTCCTTCTGGGTTTTGTTTTTCCCCTTCCCCTTTGGTTTCTCGGTGTGACCCTTTGTGGGGTTGTTGCTCCAAGAGGGGACGGGGTGTTGCAGTGTGGGCTGAGCTGGAATTGTCTCTGTGTGGGGATTTTTGGGGTGGACACAGGGACAGGGCACCGAGCTCTTCTCTCTGGTGACCAGAGACAGGACCCAGGGAATGGCTGGAGCTGTGTCAGGTTTGGGTTGGACCTTTCAGGAAAGGTTCTTCCCCCAGAGGGTGCTGGCACTGCCCAGGCTCCCCAGGGAATGGTGACAGAGCTCCAGGAGCTCGGATACCACTCCAGGGATGCCCAGGGTGGGATTGTTGGGGGTCTGTGCAGGGCCTGGAGTTGCACTGGATGATCCCTGTGTGTCCCTTCCAGCTCAGGGAATTCTATGATTCAGCAGAGCTGCTGTGATGGATGAGATGGTTCATTAGGGA
Source organism: Pyrgilauda ruficollis (assembly GCF_017590135.1). Taxonomy (NCBI): domain Eukaryota; kingdom Metazoa; phylum Chordata; class Aves; order Passeriformes; family Passeridae; genus Pyrgilauda; species Pyrgilauda ruficollis. The sequence continues at coordinate 605,960 of NW_024511321.1, forward strand.
ATGAGATAATGAGTGTGAGACAACCTCAGCTCTGGCTTTCCAGCAAGGGCTCCACAGTCTGGTTTTGGTGGCTGCTGGGCATCTCATACAACCCCCAGCATTTTTTTTTTTTATTAAAACCTGGGCTCCTGGTGGGTTTTGCCAGCTGTGTTCACATCACCCAGGTTGTCACAAGTGCAGTGGGAAGGGAAAGTTGCTTTAAAGTGCCCAAGTGTGGCTGTGCTCTCCAGCACAGGAGGGACACTCGGAGCAGTGACAACCCATTGAATAGGTGCTTGTGTTTTGGAGGTGGCCACAGGATGCTGCCCTGCTGGCTAATTACTGCTAATTATCAGGCCCTCATTTGAGTGGAGGCAATCAAGAGGAGCAGTAAAAACATTTTCCTCGCTGTCCCTTGGAGGTGATGACTTCAGTGGTGGGCAGGCTGGGATAAGGGCAAGGTACCCATGGTCCTGGTGAGTGATGCAGCCCTTGGGGGCATCTGGGCAGAGCATCCCCAAAATCTCCCTCCTGTGCAACAGCAAAAGTAATTTTGTATAGTCCTAGTGGAAGCTGTCCCTGCCCGTGGCTGGGGGTTGGCATGAGGTGGCCTTTAAGACCCCTTCCAACACAAGTAATTCTGGGATTCTGTAATTCATACTGTTTACAAATACCTCCCCACCCCCCCAAAAAAAAGTAATTGTGCTAATTGTGGTGATTTTCCTTGCTGATGCCATTGATTGACCAATCTGTGTCCTCATTAGCTCCAGGCTAAAGTTGGTATTGATTCCAGGCACTTAAAGATGGGGAGCAGTAATTACTGTTTAAGCCTATATTGTTTGAGTTAAATTTAGCTGAGAATTTAGTCCTATCAGGCCCCTACATTGTGTGCCGTGAAGGTTATCTGGCTCTCAGGAGGGGGTGGATTTAAAAGCAGGAAAGAAATGCCGCTGAAAACTTCCTCTTCTCATCATCCCGGAGCGCTTTTGCTTCCCCGGGCTGGTAATAATGAGAACAGAAATAAGGAATAAGGCGGTGCTGACTCTCCTAAACCTGCACTTTTCACCGCTGTCTGCTCAAGCTGGTCATTCTGGGGGGCTTGAAACAGCACAGAAGGGCAGCAATAAATCTGAACAAAGTGATGCCCTGTGCAGGGACCATCCCCTCTCCTCCTGGCGGGGGTCTGGGCAGCCCCCACTCAGCTATTATCCTGGCTGCCCTCCTGCATCTCAGCTGCTGGCCCATCTGGAGCAGAGATGAAAGGCTGCCCTTTCACTGGGGCTTTGTGTGCCTCTGCTGGGTCCCCCCTTCCCCGTCACGGCTGCTGGAGGTGGCTCTGATGCTGCTGACCTCATTATTGTGACTGCCGGCTGATGCCAGGCGGCCTGGCCAGCTCCTCAGGTAGGAAGGAGGCTTGGGTGGTTTGTTTTTTGGTTTTTTTTTCCCTCTCGCTGCTGAATAATTCAGGCAGGAGGAGGCATCTTGGGTCACCTTGCGCAGCCGGCTGCGTGCGGGAGCCGCCTGCCTAAGATGGAGGTTGTGCAGGATTGCGGGATCTGGGCTGCCGGCAGCTCCCCGTGCCTCTGACCGCAGGTAGGCACCCAGCCTCGGCCTCCCCGCTGCCTCCTGGGGCTGGGGAACGGGGAATCCCTTCCCCAGCCTCTGCAGGGATGGTTGTGTCCCTCTAAGGTCTGGCTGTCGCCCGGCGCGGGGATGTGTGAGGCTGTTCTTGCCAAAAACTCACCTGGGCTGGAGGGCAGGTGTGGCCCACGCACCTGATGCTCTTTTCCTTTAGGGATTGGGGTTTTCCTGCTGGTTTTGTGGGGTTCCCAATGCTGGATTTGCCCAGGGTGAGTTTTTGGGCTCTGTGCTGTTGTGGCACTGAGAGGGGTGATGCCGGTGCTGCGGCAGCAGGGATGCTCGGGGATGTCCTGGGAGGTGGCATTTAGCTCTCCCCACTAACTGGGGGAACTGGTTCTGGCAGTGCAGCAGTAGGGTCAGGTGCTGGAGACATCTCTGGGGGGGCAGGAGGTGGCTGACCCTGAAGATAAGGGGTTCAGAAATGCTTGGGAAGCTCTGTGGGGTGGAGTCATCTTTGCTGGAGGCTTGGCTGTGAGTTTTGGGGCCTCTGGAATGTGCAGGCAGGGCTCCCTGACACCAGGATCCAGCACTGTCAAGCCCTGTGGGTGCAGGTGGGAAACAGGGTTGGTGGTGTGGGAATGGAAACAAGTTTGTTGCCTTCCTCCTGCTCATTAAAAAACCTGCACCTGAGGTTTTGGGTGCTGCCTCCTCCTCTGTGCCCCAGGTCGAATGTGTCTGTGCCCTCCCTCCTCCCCCCAGTGCTTGGGCGCCGTGAGAAATCAGCTCAAGAGGGATTTGGGGAGAAAAAAATAGGACAGGGAGGGTGTGAGGCTCAGGTGGAAGGGTTGTGTCCATCCCTGGAGTGTCCACAGCCATCCCTGTCTGGGGCAGGGCAGGAGGAAGGGCAGCCTGGCTGGGCTGTGCCTCCACCAGCCCTGCATCCCTCAGCAGATGTGGGATCCAGGGGATGCTCTGCCCTGGCATCTGCTCCTGCAGCCAGGGAAATCAAGGACACAGCTGCTGCAGTGCCTGCCCTGGAGATTTCCTGGCTGGGCTGGGCAGGGGCGTGGAACTGGGCTGCAACTGGAGCAGCTCTGGGATGTCCAGGAGTGCTGCTGGTGGCCCAGGGAGCCACAAGAACCCTGTGAGGAGCAGAGGGGACAGGGCTGGATGGGGAGGGGGTCGGGGTTGGACCCCCTGTTTTGGGAAATGTGTCTGGCACAAGCTGCAGCAGTCACAAAACCAGAATTCCCATGGCTGGCTGGTGTGGGGTCATGGATGAGGCTGGCCAAGCATCCTGGGATGCCCAGTTGGGTCCTTGGGACACCAGCTGCAGTGTCCACTGTCACCCAAGCGTGGTGACAGTGCCCGTTGTGCCCCAGGGCAGTGGCACATCCACACCCAGGCTGTGTGGTGGCACTGGGTGACACTGCTGCCACCCAGAGCCAGCCAGGAGCCCTGGGCCAGGCTGAACAAACAGCTCCAGCCAAATCCTTCATTTCAGACAGGAAATTTCCCTCTACCCCCCTGCCAGAACAGCTCCTGGGGCTGTGATCCTGTTAGCAATGGATGAGAGGGGTGAAAACTTGCCTTGGAGGGGAAGATGAAGACCTGAGGCAAATTGGGTCTGGGTTTTGTGTGCCTGGTGCAGGACACCAGGTATGTTTTGGCTGTCTCCACGCTGCTCTGGGTTTGCTGCCTGTCCAACCCTTCTCTGCCTTCAGCCAGGGTTTCACCTGAAACACCTGAGGGAGAGCAGCACAGGGAGGAGTGCTCAGCAGCTGGGCTTGATTTTGGAGTTTTTTCCCCGAGCTAAAGCATCCCATGATCCCAGCTGTGGTGCAGGAGGGTGTGTTGTGCCCGTGGAGGGGGTGGCCACGGTGGCTGGCTGCCTTGAAGGGTTTGGGCTGGGGTCTGCTGCCCTCCCCTCCTCAGGCACAGCCCCACACTCCGCTCCCTGCAGCTGCTGAGCTGGTCTTGGCTTGTTTATCTTCTCACCAAAGCCTCACCTGCAACACCTGGGGATCACTGGAGCTCAAGGGAACAATTTAGCTGCTGCAGCTGAGCCAAACGAGCTGACAGGAGCAGCGTGAGGTGGCACACGGGGCTGGCCCAGCCACCTGGGCTGTCCCCTCCCCAGGGTTTGGCTCTGCAGGCTTTTTCCCCTGGGGTTTTTCTGCTCTGTGACTTCTTCCCCCAGTGGGCTGGAGCAGTGGTGGAGCATTAATGCAACCAAACACAGCCCCAGACAGCCTGGTGGGCAGCTGCTGTGCCAGCCCTGGGGGGTTTTCTGCTGTCCCTTGTCACCCACGGTGACCTGGCCTGTCTCTTCCCGCAGGTGAGCGTGGCAGGCTATGGGATGGATGAAGCTGAGCAGGACCAGTATGAAGCTCGCCTCAAGGAGCTCTTTGACAGCTTTGACAGCACAGGCACGGGCTCCCTGGGGCAGGAGGAGCTCACTGACCTCTGCCACATGCTGCACCTGGAGGAGGTGGCCCCAGCACTGCAGCAGACCCTCCTCCAAGGAAACCTCCTAGGCAGGGTAAGGAGCTGGGGGGATGGAGGGGGCAGTACCTGCATGCATGGAATGGTCTTGGGAGGAGCCTGGTGTGTGTGATTTGTGTATATCCAACATTCCTGAGGCTCTGGCGCTGCAGGACTCGTGGGGTCTGGTCTGTTCAGCAGGGTGGGCACAGGGCAACTTCCAAGAGTAAAATTGGTGATAACAGGGGAGGGAACTGCTCTGTCTGCCCTGACTGCAGGTGGTCTGAAGCTCAGGAGCCACCACTTCAGGCTGAGCCTTGTGCACTGCTGTGCTTTCCCATGCCCAGAGCAAGGGCCAGGTCCAGGCTGCCCCCAGCCCTGGGTCACCTCCCCAAACCAGCTCACTGGCTGCTTAGACAAACTCTGAGCCACTTGGGATGGGACAAAGACCTAAATCCAGGGCTTGAGCCTGTGATTTAAGCTGGCTTAAGCTGTAGTTAGACTGGCCGGGCCGCGTGCAGTCACGGATGTTTCTCTAAGGTGGAGAATATTGTCCCACGCTGTCTGAGCTGCCTTTGTCCACATTACCTGGTGTTGGTGGCTCCCCAAAGCCATTTTTCAGGGGTGGTTTTACCTTTATGGGGTTAAATCCCAGGGCAGTGAGCAGAAGCTGCTTGCCCTTGGGGGGATGTCCTTGTGCTCTGCGTTAGGTCTGCACGCCGTGCTCAGAGTGCACGAGATCCTTCCCTGGAAATCACCCTGAAATCCCATCACTGCTCATTAAAATCAGAAAAATGTGGAGCAGGGCAGCCAGGGCTTTCAACAGACAGGCAGCCATCCCAACTCCAATTTCCAATCAAACAAAATAATTTCACAAACAAAATTCCTCTAACAAACAAAGGGATTTTTCCTTTTCCCTCCTCTTCCTTGCCTGCCCTGGGGCCATGGCTCTTCTGCTGATAGTGAGTGGAGCTGGGATGGATTCAGGTGGAGGTTGTTGACCTTTAGAGTTGCTGTGTGGCATTTTCTGGAGCACCAGAGACTCTGTGCTGCTGTGTCATCTTGGGCGCCCAGCACTTGGATGCTGTTATCAAAGAATCCCAGGATGGTTTGGGTTGGAAGGACCTTAAAGCCCATCCAGTGCCACCCCTGCCATGGCAGGGACACCTTCCACTAGCCTAGGCTCCTCCAAGCTCTGTTCAGCCTGACCTTGGACACTTCCAGGGATTCAGGAACAGCCACAGCTGCTCTGGGCACCCTGTGCCAGGGCCTGCCCGCCCTCCCAGCCAGAAATTCCTTCCCAATATTGAATTTAAATCTATTTTCCTTCAGCTTAAAGCCATTTCCCCTTGTCCTGTCACCTGGCTTTGCCACTCGTGGGACGGTGGCATAGAGAGAAAAGGACAGATGTGGCTGTCACAGCTGGTCAGGGCACCAAACCCCTGTTAAAGCATCCAGAGTGCAGGCTCACACTCACCCCATCCCAACCCTGCAGGGCACGAGGCATCCCATTTGATTTCATTCCCCCTTTGTCCCTGGGGATGGTTCTCCCTTCCAGCCTGCCACAGAGCCTCAGGACAATCTCTGTCTCCTGTCCCTGCTCCTTAGCAGCAGCAGCAGTGGGCCAGGTTTAAGCATGAGCCAGATTTCAATTTCCTGACCCTGGGATCCTCGGGCTTTCCTAGGGGAGAATAGCAGCAGACACAGAGCTCCCTGAGCACAGACTTGTTGCACCTGCCCCTCCTGCTGCAGATGGTCCCAGCTTTTGTCTGCCTGCACTTCCAGGGGCTGGGATTTATGGGAGGGCTCCGGGGAGGGGGGCAGCGGGGGAAGGTTTTGTTTGCTCGGGGGCAACTCGGTGGGGCCACGTGCTTGTCTTTGTGCTGGGGCTCTGCTCCAGGGATGAATGGGTGCTCTGGGATCAGAAAATCGTGGCATGGTTTGGGTCAGAAGGGGACCTTAAAGATCACCTCGTTCCAGCCCTCTGTCCTGGGCAGGGGCTGGAGCTGAGTTTCCATCCAGAGAGGGGCTGGAGGTGCTGTGGTGGTTTGGGGATGGGTGGGGTCTGGTGTGGGGTGTAAATCCTGCCCTGACTCGTGGCACAGCCAAACCCCTGTGCAGGTGTTTTCCTCACACATTGTGTGCAGAGGTGATGCTCCCAGCGGCTCCTGGGCTCCTCAGGAAGGCTCTGTCCCTCATCCTTGATGGCAGGAGTGAGGGGATGGGTGTGCCTGTGCCTGTCTGTCTGTCTGCCCTCCTTGTGCCCTTTAATCAGCAGCAAAGCAGAGGTGGCTTGGGGACAGTGCTCGTGGGCCTGGCTGATGTGCAGGGATGGGGATGGGCCCTGGAAGCCAGCCCCTGTCCCTGGAAGTGTCCAAGGCCAGGCTGGAGAGGGCTTGGAGCACTCTGGGATGGTGGAAGGTGTCCCTGCCATGGTAGGGAGTGGGATGAGATGAATTTTGAGGTCCTTTCCAGCCCAAATCCTCCTGGGCTTCTGTGAAGTTGGGCACCTCCATGCCCTGTGCAGAGCCTGTCCTTGGAGCTGTCCTTGGGCAGGGATGGGGAGCTCAGGTTTCACCTGCACCGCTGCATTCACAGCCTGCAGCAAGGACAGCCTGGCTGGGCTGGCACTCCCAGCTCCCTTCAGTGACCTCTTGCAAAACATCCAAACATCCTCCCCTGTGCCCGCAGTGCTGCTGCTCCCCTGGGGCCCCGGGGGCTTGGCCGAGGCTGCCCTGTTCTGATGGCACTGCAGGATTGGCTTCTCAGGACATGAAGGAACAGCTGGAGCTGTGCCAGGGGAGGTTTAGGTGGAAATAAGGAAAAGGTTCTTTTCCCAGAGGGGGCTGGCACTGCCCAGGCTCCCCAGGAATGGGCACAGCCCCGAGGCTGCCAGGGATGCCAGGCTGGGATTGTTGGGGGTCTGGGCAGGAACAGGAGCTGCCCTAGCTGATCCCTGCGGGTCAGGATATTCCCTGATCCTCCATCTCCCCCAGCAGACATTCCCTGTGCAGCCTTCTGGCTGGAGGGAGTTTGCAGACAGGGGCAGAGCTCTGGGGATGGGGTTTGTGCTGGAGATCAAGGGCAGGGAGATGGAAGGAGCCTGCCCCGGCTGTGCCAAGCGCTCTGCATGGCAGGGACACAGCAGGAGCAGCAGGTACCTTGGCACAGGCTCCCAGCTCTTTCTAGTGCTAATCAGTCACGGCTTCAGAGGGAGCTGGCTGTGCAGGGGCATTGGGATTTCTCAGAGGAGCTGGGGTTGCTCAGCAGCACGGCTTTGGTTGGTCCCTGGCTGCCTGGGGAGGCTGGGCTGGGCTGGCTGTGCCTCTCTGCTGCTGGGTTTGTCTTGTTTGATTTATTTGTTCTGAGAAAATTCTCCTTGCTGTGCAGGGGTGCTGCCCTGGCTGTGCAGTGCTGGTCTGGCTGTGGGGTTTGCAGGGCCCCCACGTTGCTCCAAGCTCCATCCAGCCTGGCCTTGGGCACTGCCAGGGATCCAGGGGCAGCCACAGCTGCTCTGGGCACCCTGTGCCAGGGCCTGCCCACCCTGCCAGCCAGGAATGTGTGTGCTGTCCCTGATCCTGGGTGGGCATGACAGCACATTGTGCATCACCTGCCCAACCCCCATTGCCTTCTGGCTGGCTGGGATCAGCCCCAAATTGCTGAGAGACCCCCATGAGCAGACACACAGATGAGCAACACCAAAACACAATCATAAAATCGGAGAATGGTTTGGGTTGGAAGGGACATTAAAGCCCATCTTGTTCTACCCCTGCCATGGCAGGAACACCTTCCACTTCCCCAGGCTGCTCCAAGCCCATCCAGCCTGGCCTTGGGCACCTGCAGGGATGGGGAACCTGTGCCAGGGCCTGCCCTCCCTTGCAGGAGGATTTCTGCAGCCTTTGTGGCTTTGCTGTGCCGTGGCTGCCTTGCCTGGCTCGTGCCCCAGCCCGGCTCTGCTTTTATCAGTGCTGTTTCTCTGACTCTCTGAGCCCTCTCTGCCTGCAGACACGCCACATCCAAGGTCAGAGGTGCACCACAGGCTGGTTTTGCTGCTCAGCTGGTGTTGGAAAAACCTCTGGCCCACCTTGAGGACAAACCTCCCCCCTCTGCCAGCTGTGACTCCACCTGCAGAGTGAGGAGGGCTTTGGGGAGCCCCCCGTGCCTGTCCTGTGCTGCTGATGTGCATTTGCAATGCTGCTGTGCAGCACAGGAGCCCGGCCACATCTGCTGCTCAGCCTGCTCTTCCTCAGGCTCCTCTGGTAAAATCAGAGTGACACAGGGCCAGTCTATTTTATTGGACCCCAGTGTCTAATTGGACACCAGCTCTGCAGTGGGTTTTACTAAGCCCACTCTTTGCCAAGGGCTGTAGGGAGCAGGGTGGGCTCAGCCTATTTTATTTTTCTTTTTTTCCCCCCTTTCCTGGTGATTTGTCAGCCACACAATAGTTGGGGGTGTGAGCAGCAGCATCTCCCCCTGCTCTTGGTGGGAGGAGTGGGCAGCAGAGCATCCTGTGCCCTGCTCAGGGGGATGTTTGGCATTTTTGGGGATGATCAGCACACAGGGCTGTTTTGTGGGCATGTGCTGCAGTGAAAGGCTTGATTTTGACATCTCCTTCATGCTCCTCCTGTGCCCCTGCAAGCACAGGGGCTTGAGCAGCTCTGAGGCTGGACTTGATGACCTTAATGATTCTTTTCCCACCTGAATGATTGCCCAACCCTTCCTCCTCAGTTTTGGCTGGGAATGAGAACCTGCTCAGCTCATCAGTGAGTTTCCTGCATTCAGGAAGCGTGGATGGCTGCCTCTGTCCTTGTGCAGCTGAGCAAGGGCTCAGCTCCTCCTCCTTCCTCCTCCTCATTAGTGCAGGCAGGAGTTATGGGGCTCATTATGCAGAGCAGGTGATGTCAGTGCTGCTGCACACCTGCCCGGGTGGTTTGGCTTTATTTAATCCTCTGTGTTTGTGTGAGGGATGCAAAGTGGATCTTGTTTTCTTGTGAGGTGCCAGCCCCAGCACCCATCCAGGGGATTGGCTCTGCCCATTTATTCCTGAGATGATCCCATGGGGAGGGAACCTGTAATCTGAACACCCTCATCTTTTATTCATCCTCATTTAGTCTAAATGTCAAGTTTTTTCTTTTTTTTTTAATGGGGGAAATTCTCCTCTCTCTGTGAACTGGCCTTTTTGAAGTACACCAGTGTCTGCAAATGGATGGCAGCAATTAGTATTCAGATGAAGGCATTCCTGATGAGCTTCTGTGCTGAAAATGTTTTTTTAATTGTGTTTAAAAAACATGTTTAAAACTGTTTAAAGCCTCAGGGGTGATCGGCACTGCCTGAGCTGTGGCATGAGGTGCTCCCCTGTACCTCCATGGCTCACCTCTGTCCCCTCCCTACCAGGGAGCTTGTTGGTATTTTTCTGAGCTTGCTTGACCCCCAAAAACAAGTTGGAGAACTTCAGATTTGAACTCTGCTGCTTGTGCCTCCCCCAGCAGCATGGAAATCCCTCAGAGTGCAGCCCTGCCAGCCAGAGCAGCCTCGCTGGGTTTCTTTAAATACAAAATCTTTCTGTTCCATGCTAAAAATTCTTCTAAGATTTATTTAGCCAAGAGAAATGGCAGCAGCCAGCTCTGCCTGGCCACTGCCCCTTGTCACATAGCTCCTCCAGCTGTCCCTGGCTCTGGTGTCCCCCGGGCTGGAATTGCTGACATTCCCCAGCAGGCTGGCGAGGATGCTGCAGCCCCTTCTGGCAGGCAGGAGGCTTTCCAGGAAGGCACAGATGGAAAAAGAAAAAGAGGAAAAAACCCCCCCTCAGTGGCAGGAACATCTCTGTTTTCCCCAGCTTCACTCCAGGCTTGGTGTTCCTAGTTCAGCCCTCCCAGAACTACAGGAGCTGCCCTGGAAAGGGAGGGATTTTTCTGCCATCCACCTTGGGAAGTGGTTTTTGAAGCTAAGTTAGGGCAGTGGAGCATTTCCACAGCAGAATATTCATCCCTGCTCAGGAATGGTGTCATCGTGGAAGCCACTGACCCTGGCCAGGTCACCTCAAGGGCTGGAGGTGTCCCTGCTCCTTTGGACATGTTCCTTATGTTCCTGCTCCATGGAAAAACCCAACCAGTGCCCGAGATCCGTGCCTTTGGGTCCTTCTGGGTGGCAATAATTGTTGCCACGTGCCCAGAGGTGCTGGCTGTGTCTGCGTGTCCCTTGCTGTCACTTCTCCAGGGCTCCTCTGTGCCAGGGTGGTGAGGAGTGATCTCACTGCTGCCCATCTTCCTGCTGCATTTTGGCCTCATATTTAACTCCCTGCACCACCTGATTGCCTCTTTCCTTCCTTTTTTTTTCTTATTCTTTTTTCCCACAGGTCCACTTTGATCAGTTTAAAGAAGCACTTATCCTCATCTTATCCAGAACCCTGTCAAATGAGGAGCACTTCCAAGAACCAGGTAAATACTGAAATTAGCTGAACTGGTGTATTTTCATTGGCAGAGCAGCTGTGGGTGGCTCTCACAGAAGAACTTAGAAGAGAAAGTGTTTTTTGGGTAGTGCCATGCATGCAGAAAAGGCTGATCTTGGGAGAAAAGGTGTTGGTTTGGGGTTTTTTTTATTTTTATAGAGATGGGGTAATTGAGAGGTTTAAAGATAAGATTTATAAAAATTATTTTATTTATATTAATGTATTTATAGTCTAATTTATTATTTATATTTTATTATTTAATTATTTTAATATTATATATAATGTAACACATTCTATTTTATAATATATTATATTTTTTATTATTTAGTTTTTTTATTTTATTTTTATTTATAAAAATAAAAGATGTTATTTTTTTTATTGGTTTTGGTGAAGGGTGAGAAATGGAACCTTTACAAAAAGGGAGCCAAGGTTTGTTGTGGAGCCTTGCACACGGGTGTTTTCAGAGCCATTGGGGATTTCTCTGCCATTCCCATGGTCTGGATGCCCAGGATGGCTGTGAGCAGGCAGCTGCAGCCCCCTCCAGATGCTCAGGATGGCTCATGGCTGGCACAGGGGCTCAGCTCTCTCCATCCCACACCACTCTGCTGGCCAGGGATGCTTCAGGAGCAGAGAGCTGTGGCCAGGCAGACAAATGGCTGAATTCCTGCTGCTGGGGCTTTTCCCAGCTGGGGCTGGTGTTGGATTTTGTGTTTTTTAAGTCCATTCTTTTTAAGTTTCATTGTGCCTGAGATGAGCAGGGTGTAGGAAGCTTCTCTGGATTTCTCCCAGGAAAAACAGTCAGGCTGCTCCAGAGGTGTTCCTGAGCAAGTGAAGCCCCTGAAAAACCGGGCTGGGCAGAGAATTCCAGGATGGTTTGAGTGGGAAGTGACCAGTGCCACCATCCCCTGCCATGGCAGGGACACCTTCCACTGTGCCAGGCTGCTCCAGGTGCCATCCAGCCCCTGGCCTTGGGCACTGCCAGGGGCTCTGCTGAGAGTCCTCAGTGTTTTCCTTGCTTTGTTTCAGTGTGCCTTGAAAATGGGGCTTTTTTAGGCTTTCCTTGGCAGGAAAGGTTTCAGCCTGAGTGTTTTCCCCCTGCAGCAGGGCCTGGGAGCTGTGGGGCCGTGCTTGGGGCTGAGCCCCTGCAGCTCCAGCTGGTGCCACACCTGTATGTAAATAAATCCCTAATCCTGTCCTTGGAGCAGCAGGGGAGCCAAATCCCCCAAGGAGAAAACAGCTTAGCAAAGGGGGACAGAGAATTCTCCAGGTTTCCTCTCCTGGAGCATCAGTCTCAGCTGGAGCATCCCACTCTGGGGAGAGGAGCCTGCCAGCAAAATTACAACTTTCCCCTTTCATTAAGGCTGCACAAACCACAGGGTTGGAGAGGTGTGATTGATGGATTATTTTTATTTTCCACCTCTCATCTCCAAAGCTCTTCAGTGCTGTGAGAGGGGTGATGGCAGCTCTTGTGCCTGGCATTCCTTAATGGAATTTCCAAGTGCAGGTGGGTGGGTGCTCGGGGGGAGCAGCCCTGCCAGCCCCTTGGGAAGGAGCTGGCACAGAGCAGGAATCAGCCCCAGTGAGGCAGAACTAATCCAGCATTCTGCATTTAGTGGGGTATCATATGGCTGAGAAGCTCCAGCTTGATTGAAATGTAAATAAATCTTCCAGAAATGGCTAAATTTGGGGTTAGCACAGGGGAAATTACAAGTGAAGCTGGAGAGCTCTCCTTGGGGACACTCTTGTCACAGTGGGGTTGGAATGGCAGGGAATCAAAGGGTGTGGGGTGCAGGTAGGGAGCCAGAGCCAGGCAGGCCTGGGAGGCATTTTATTTTTAATGCATTTTGACAGGTTGGTTAATGCCAAAGTCTTTGCTTCTTTTAATTTAGATCAAACTGGAGATTTGGAGAACAAGCTGCTTTGTGCTGTTGGTGTCAAACTGTCAGGGAGTGTGGAAATGCTGGTGTTCCAGCCTGCCCCAGGCTAGGGAAAAATTGAGTTAAGAGCTCTAAATCGTATCATTTAAATGAAAATTTAATTTGAGGGGGGATTGGAGGGGGGAGAAGCAGAGATTTTAAGGCCGTTTGCAGCATCTGGGAAGTTTGCTCTGGAAGGAAGTGACTGTGGTGGTTTTCTCCAGGGATTTGGGTGATGGGAGGGTCAGAGGGCAGCGCTGGAGCTTTGTGCTGCAGCCCAGAGAGCTGTGGGACACAGCCAAGGGGGTGGCATGTCCTTGTCCCCGTGGATGCTGTCAGCTCAGCGAGGAGGGCTGGGCACAGCGAGGGTGACAGGAAGGACTTGGAGCACAGAGGGATGCAGCCCCTGTGCTGCCCAGAGATTTGGGGTTGTTCAGGATGGAGAAGAGAAGCTTTGGGGACGCCTTGCAGCCTTTTCCAGTACCTGAAGGGAGCCCAAAAGAAACAGGGAAAGGGATTATCCACAAGGGCCTGGAGTGACAGCACAAGGGGGAAGTGGCTTTGAACTGCCAGAGGGCAGGGATGGATGGGATTTTGGGAAGGAATTTCTCTCTGGGAGGCCCTGGAATAGAATTCCCAGAGCAGCTGTGGCTGCCCCTGGATCCCTGGCAGTGCCCAAGGCCAGGCTGGACAGGGCTTGGAGCAACCTGGGACAGTGGGAGGTGTCCCTGCCTGTGGAAGGAGATGATTTTCAAGGTCCCTTCCACCCAAACTGGTTCTGTGACAGGGGCTGGGGACAAGGAAGCAGAAGTGCTGCAGTTCCTGCAGAAGCAGCCACTGGGGTTTCCCCCTTTCGGGAGGACAGGGAGGTGGGAGAAGCGCTCAGGCTTGCAGAGAGCAGCTGATGTATTTACATTTTATTTTCTTTGTCTTGGCAAAGAGGCTGAATTCCCCTTTGCAAAGGTAAGACTGGCAGGGAGGATGGTGCTGCAGGCTCCTTGCCTGGGAGGCAGCCCTGGGAAGCAAGGCAGAGTTCCAGAGCTGCTGTGATCAGCTCTGTCCCCTCCAGGGTGTCAGAGTGGGGACACAGACCCAGCTGTGAACCAGAGCATCAGCTGGCTGGGCAAAGCCTGCCTCTGCTGGGAACAGGGGTGGGGAGATTCCAGGAAAAGCAGAAAAAAAGCTTGAGTGTGGTTTAAAATAATCACTATTTTAGCTCTTGATTCTTGGTGCTGCTGCCACTGCTGCTCTTTGTGCACGGGTCACTGCAGCAGTGAGGGGACAATAAAATAGATTTAAGGGTGGGGAAAGGGGGGGAAAAAAAAATCAGTTGTGTGGGTGATTAGGGAAGAAAAAAAATCAGGCTTTTTTTTCCTCCCCATTATAGCAAATAAAAAGTGCATGGAGGCTGGGCTAGGGAGGGATTATGGGGTGGAGTGCAGGATTACAGGGACACCCAGGAGAAATTAAAGAGCAGTTTGACGCCATCCTCCCCACAGTCACGAGGGTTTTGGGGTTTTTCCTTCCCCATTTTTTTCCTTCTCCTCCTGGAGACAGCAGAAATGCCCTCTAAAAGAAGGGGCTGGTGGGGATGATGCCCTTTGGAAGGACCCCATCCCTGGGGGAAAGGTTGTTCAGGTGGCTGCAGCACTGGGTAAAACCAGTGTCACAGCCCAGGCAGGGGTGGCTGATGCTTTTTGATGATTTTTGGGTCAAAACACGTTGGTTTTGGATTGTGGTGACCCTGCCATGACTCCTCTCTTCTCCCACTGCTGAGGCTGAATGATGAAATAGGACTTGGAGGGGTTCAGACATACCTGGTGCCTCAGGGGATTAGGATTTAGCAGATCCTGGCTGCCATGTGCTTTGCCCAGCAGTTGGAGCATCCCTCCCTTCCAAATCTTAAGCAGCAGAGAAATTAATTTCACCTCTGAAGGCTGGGATTGTGGGATGAGGGTGCTCCTGCTCTAAACCCCCTTTTGTCTGCGCTGCAGGGCTTTGATGCCTGGCCCAGGGAAGGGGAGCCCCCCTCCCTCCCCATCTGAGGGCAGAGCAGGATTTTGAAATGACTTATCTGGTGCAGAAAGGCAGAAAATCAAGTGTAAATCTCCAGCCATGGAGACATTTCAGTGGGATGGATGGGGGGAGTGAGAGAGGGAATTGATGGCTCCTGTCTGTGGCGCTTAAATCAGGGAGCTCTCGTGAAATGCAGAATTGGGGGGGGGGGTGTTTCATTCCAGGGGCACTTGGAGGGACACAAACCCTCTGGGCAGTGGGCAGGAAGGTGAGAGGCTTCTTGTCTCAGCCTCCTCCTCTTGCCCCCAGCCTGGGGGCAGTTCAGGGGTGCAGATCAGACCCCAGTGTCTAATTGGACACCAGCTCTGCAGTGGGTTTTACTAAGCCCACTCTTTGCCAGGGGCTGTAGGGAGCAGGGAGGGCTCAACCCATTTTATTTTTCTCTTTTTCCCCCCTTTCCTGGTGATTTTTCAGCCACACAATAGTGGGGGTGTGAGCAGCAGCATCTCCCCCTGCTCTTGGTGGGAGGAGTAGGCAGCAGAGCATCCTGTGCCCTGCTCAGGGGGATGTTTGGCATTTTTGGGGATGATCAGCACACAGGGCTGTTTTGTGGGCACCTGCTTCAGTGAAAGGCTTGATTTTGACATCTCCTTCATGCTCCTCCTGTGCCCCTGCAAGCACAGGGGCTTGAGCAGCTCTGAGGCTGGACTTGATGACCTTAATGATTCTTTTCCCACCTGAATGATTGCCCAACCCTTCCTCCTCAGTTTTGGCTGGGAATGAGAACCTGCTCAGCTCATCAGTGAGTTTCCTGTATTCAGGAAGTGTGGATGGCTGCTTTTTGCTTTTGTGTGTGTCTCTGGGCAGCCTGTGCCAGGGCCTGCCCACCCTGCCAGCCAGGAATGTGTGTGCTGTCCCTGATCCTGGGTGGGCATGACAGCACATTGTGCATCACCTGCCCAACGCCCATTGCCTTCTGGCTGGCTGGGATCAGCCCCAAATTGCTGAGAGACCCCCATGAGCAGACACACAGATGAGCAACACCAAAACACAATCATAAAATCAGAGAATGGTTTGGGTTGGAAGGGACCTTAAAGCCCATCTTGTTCTACCCCTGCCATGGCAGGAACACCTTCCACTTCCCCAGGCTGCTCCAAGCCCATCCAGCCTGGCCTTGGGCACCTGCAGGGATGGGGAACCTGTGCCAGGGCCTGCCCTCCCTTGCAGGAGGATTTCTGCAGCCTTTGTGGCTTTGCTGTGCCGTGGCTGCCTTGCCTGGCTCGTGCTCCAGCCCAGCTCTGCTTTTATCAGTGCTGTTTCTCTGACTCTCTGAGCCCTCTCTGCCTGCAGACACGCCACATCCAAGGTCAGAGGTGCACCACAGGCTGGTTTTGCTGCTCAGCTGGTGTTGGAAAAACCTCTGGCCCACCTTGAGGACAAACCTCCCCCCTCTGCCAGCTGTGACTCCACCTGCAGAGTGAGGAGGGCTTTGGGGAGCCCCCCGTGCCTGTCCTGTGCTGCTGATGTGCATTTGCAATGCTGCTGTGCAGCACAGGAGCCCGGCCACATCTGCTGCTCAGCCTGCTCTTCCTCAGGCTCCTCTGGTAAAATCAGAGTGACACAGGGCCAGTCTATTTTATTGGACCCCAGTGTCTAATTGGACACCAGCTCTGCAGTGGGTTTTACTAAGCCCACTCTTTGCCAAGGGCTGTAGGGAGCAGGGAGGGCTCAGCCTATTTTATTTTTCTCTTTTTCCCCCCTTTCCTGGTGATTTTTCAGCCACACAATAGTTGGGGGTGTGAGCAGCAGCATCTCCCCCTGCTCTTGGTGGGAGGAGTGGGCAGCAGAGCATCCTGTGCCCTGCTCAGGGGGATGTTTGGCATTTTTGGGGATGATCAGCACACAGGGCTGTTTTGTGGGCATGTGCTGCAGTGAAAGGCTTGATTTTGACATCTCCTTCATGCTCCTCCTGTGCCCCTGCAAGCACAGGGGCTTGAGCAGCTCTGAGGCTGGACTTGATGACCTTAATGATTCTTTTCCCACCTGAATGATTGCCCAACCCTTCCTCCTCAGTTTTGGCTGGGAATGAGAACCTGCTCAGCTCATCAGTGAGTTTCCTGCATTCAGGAAGCGTGGATGGCTGCTTTTTGCTTTTGTGTGTGTGTTCAGCATTCCCTAAATATTGGGAATTGGTGGGAACATCAAGGGCACCAGCTGCTCTGCTGGGGGGCTTGGGGTGGGAAAGCAGGAGATGGAGGGGCTTAGAGGATGCTGCAGGTGTGTCTCACCACCTGGCTGAGAGGTGATGGTGCTGGAAAGGAGAGGGATTTGTGCTTCCAGGGATGGGGCTGCAGGATGTGATAAAGGAAAAGCTGGAATCCAGTGTTAACAAAAGCACCCTGGCTCTGGAAATGGGATTTCAGGGTTCAGCCTGGGCTGGGATCCCCTCAGCAGCTGGGCTCAGGCACAGCTGGTTTGGAAGCTGGGGCAAACTTTGTTCTCCTCAAGCTGTGGAGGGTCACCTTTCCCTCCCAGGGATGTTCTCAGGGCTTCACAGTTTTTTAATTACAAAAGGCAAACAAGCTCACCCGTGGTGCTGAGAGCCAAGAGAAGAGAGAAATCAGCTGCCAGCCTGCAAATGCTTAAAGCACAGCGTGGGGAGAGGCTCCTGTTGTTCCCTTTGCCGTGCTCACAGGGGCACGGCGTGGTGGCACTTGTGTCCCTGAGGGTCACAGAGCAGTTTGGCTTGGAAGGGACTTTGAAAACCATCTCATTCCACCCCCTGAAACGAGCAGGAGCACCTTCCACTAGACCAAATTTCCAGCTGCAGCAGTGGGGTGAGCACAGTCAGTGTGGCGGGGTTGGGAACAGGATTCTTGGGGAAATCCAGAGGGAAATTCAGCTGTAGCTTCGCTATTGCTAAATTCCAGCTTCTTCCCCCTCCTCCATCTCTCCAAAGACAGACGGAGGTACGGCTCTGTCTTAGGAATAATAAAAATGATTTCTGAAGAAAAACAAAGCCCCCAGCCCTCTCTTGTTGGGGAGGGAGGAAATAACAGGGTGAATGAGTAGCCTCAAATATTAGCATTTCAGAGAGAGCTGCTGGATGGAGATTGTTCACCACCGGGCGGGCTTTAATAGGAGTGATAAGGTTTGCTTTTGTTCTGGGGCTCTTCCTTAATCAGCCTGTCTCCTCCTGATTTTTCTATCGGTGCACTCCATCAGCCCAACTTTCATGTGCTGAGTCCCAGCTGCAGCAAATCTTGTTAGAATGGCCTTGTTCAAACACGGGCGCCGGGTTTGTTCCCTAGAGCTGCGCCGAGGCTGGATGGAGTGTGGGGCTGCAGGAATCAAAGCACTCCTCAGCCTGTGTATTTTATAATTCATTGCATAGCTAAGTTGTGGGATATATATTTTTTTTCCCCCTCTAACAAGCTTGAAGCCTTTTCTTCCATATCTAAAGGAATATTATCCGAGGAGGCATTTGGGTAAGGGGGTTTGGAGACCTGCTGCTTGCCGTGTGTCCTTTGTCAGTGGTGGAACAGCTTCCCTGGGCCTTATTAGTATTGCACTCCTGCATTTCTTTTATATCAGGGCCCTCTGCAAATAAAATTTTCAAAAGCTGCTGCTCTTGCCACTGCGAGTGGCGGAAAATAAAAGATGATGGAGTCCTGGGGGGGTTTCAGCAGTCAGGTTAGCAAACACTGAAACAAAGCGTGGCACGGAGCCTTCCCCTAATTGAATCCCTGGCTAATTTGGTCCTTGGTTTAATTTGCCCCCTGCTCCAGATTCTCACTGAAAACAGCCCAAAACGTGCTTATTTATTTTTTTTGTTTTGATCCTCGCCTGCCAGCGCTCCCGGATAATTCAGTCCCCAAAGGCAGGAGCTTGCTGGGGGAAGCTGGAGCTGGGGAATGTGGAGCCCCTGTAATTAGATGACGACTCCAAAGGGTTATTTAGATCTTGCAGTTGGCTTTGGCTGCTCAGCACAGGCTGGGACCTGCCCCACCGTCTGAGCTGGGCTCAGCTGCTCCCGTCGGCCCCCGAGAGGCTCCAAACTTGCCCGATTTTTTTCCACTCTCCCGCTTGTTTGGGCATTTTTAATGGAGCTGAAACTCAAACCCCTGGAAAGCAGCAGCAGCCGCCCAGGTGTCTGCAAGATCTGGAGACTTGAGCTGCCTCAGTGCAACTCTGTCCCTAATTAAACCTGCCTGGTGCTGCTAATGGAGATGACTGCAAGGACGAGAGGCCTAATGGACTTTCCATCCAAAGCTCCTGGCGAGGTTGAGGTGGTTTTCTCCTCCCCATCCTGTTAACTTGAGCTGGGAGTTGGGGAAGGGCGAGGAAGAGGAAGATTCCACCTTGTGACAGCTTTTTTTGGCAGGTAGCAGCACCAATTCTAACCATCAGAGCCAGGGTGAGGGCGGTGATGATCCAGGCACGGAGCCGCCGTTGGCGCTTGCCCACCAGGAATGGTGGCGGCAACTGGGCGCTCAAAATTCTGCTGAAGGAACAAACCATCCCTGAGGGAGCTCAGCAATCACATTCCTGATGTGTTTTGTGCTTGGATTCCCCAGATTCCTCCCCAGAAGCACAGCCCAAGTACATCAAAGGCGGCAAACGCTACGGGCGCCGCTCCCTGCCGGAGTTCCAGGAGTCGGTGGAGGACTTTGCCGAGGTGACGGTCATCGAGCCGCTGAGCGAGGAGCCACATCCTGCTCACATTGCTGCCAGCCAGGAGGTCAGCAGGGAGGGGTGGGTCTTGGGGAGGCCTTGTCACCTCTGGGCATCGCTGCTCCCCACATCCAGAGGGGTTGGGATGCGCTTGGAGCCTTCCCAGCAGAGGCGTTGGCCGCTCTCCTAGGATGGGTGCTGGGGTGGCATTGTCACCTCTGGACGTGGCTGCTGCCCTCATCCAAAGGGGGTTGGGATGTCCCAGTGCCTTTACTGGCCGCTCTCCTTGCCTGTCCCCAGGGATGAGCCATGCCAGGCGTGGCTCCCTTGCTCCATGTGCCGTGGGAAGTGGGGAAGGAGCTGGGCCGGTGCTCCTGGCTGGAGTGTGGGCCAGCAATTAAGGGCTGAGCTGCTGCCTCCGTGGCTAACGAGGTGTGGGCTGGGAGCAGACGGAGCACGTCCACATCCATTAGTGCAGCTGCCAAAATCTTGCCGTGGCTCCAGCAGAAGGGATGGGGAAAAGGGGTGGTGGGAGCAGAGCCCCACAGCCAGCAGCTGCTTTGGGTCAGTGGCATCTAATTGCTGGAAAAAATCCCCATTCCTGGTTTTGTGCTCCAGATCTGTGGCTCTCTTTGTGCCAGTGCTTTCAATCCCAGAAGCTCCTCTTGCTTCCCCAGACAGGAAAGCCAAAGGAGCCGAGTGGTTGGAATTGGTGCTGTGTTAGAGCACAGCCACAACAGCATCTCCCTGGAGCTGGGCTGCTTCCAGCCTGCCCTGCTGTGCCAAGTATTGTTGATTCAGGAGCATGTGGTGGCAGTTTTTCCACTGGGAAGGAGAAGCACTGCTGCTTTCTCCCTCCCCTGTCTCGTGGCTTCACTTGGACTTGGGAGCCTCTGCAGCTCTGTTGCAGGGAGACACCCAGCCCTGTGTGAGAAAGCAAGGAGGGAGTTTCCAATTCCCATGGTTTCAGGGTTATTCCTATGCAGCTGAGCTTAAAAATGATAAAAAACCACCAAAGCAACACCTCAAAGAAAAGCTTTTCCACCACTCCCAGCTGCTTTTCCCTGCTCCTGGTGACCTTTGCTCAGCACCACAGGGATGCTCATCCATCTCCTGGCGTTGACCACATGGGCTGCCCTGACCTTGGAATCGATGTTAATCCGCCCACACTCCCCAGGGAAGCGATGTCCTTGGTGGAAGAGGCTGCTCTAATCTTACCCCTTGGTTTTAGCTGTCACGGAGGTGTAGAAGGGTAGTCCATTAACAAGGTCAGTTAATGAACCCAGCTGGTGTGAGCCACGCTGTGCTGTGGGGGCTGGATCAGTCTCCTGCTGGGAATGCTTGTTGCACCTTTTGGGCTGCTGGGATGGTTAATTCCTTTGCAAGTGGAGCAAAAGTCAGGCTAAACTTGTGAAATCCCTTTTTTGTCAGCACCTCCAAAGCAGATCCTCTTGGTATGCGTGGGAATGACTTGCTGGAAGGTGTTGAGGGGTCCCTGGTGCCCTGATTCCTTGGGATGTGGCCAGGGAGCAGCCCTTGCCCAGCTCTCTGCTGTTGTGTGTACAAACACGCCGGCGTTCCGGGCTCTGCCTGGCCTGAGAACTGGGGCAGCGTGGCTTAATTGGTGCTTGCTCCCAAGCAGTGCCAATTAGAAGGGCTCAGGCTGTGTCTGAGAGTTTCCTTCCCTCCCTCCCTCCCTGGTAAACACGGCTGGAAGGCTGCTCTGGGGCCGGCTGCCCAGGGAGGCTCCACCTCCATCCCCCGGGGGTTTCAGGTGCTGCGGGATAAGGTAATGAGCTGCTGGGTCTGGATTTGGCACTAACCCTGCTGTGAGTAGGGGGTGATGGTGGGTTCCTGAGGGTCCCTCTGACCTGCAGGAGCTTGTCCCCATGGGTGCTGGCTGTGCTGATTCCAAGCCTCACTGGGGAGCATCCATCACCTCCCCTTCCCCAGCTGTTGGCTCTGCTCTGGGAGAGGTCCCTCCTGCTTGCAGGTTCAGAATGGTTTGGGTTGGAAAGGACCCTAAAACCCATCTCATTCCAACCTTCCACCATGGGCAGGGACAGTTTCCACTGGTCCAGGTGGCTCCAAGCCCTGGCTTTGAGGTTTTAGAATCTGCTGGCACATCCCAGTTCTGTCCCTTCAGTGCCACTTGCTCCCGTGCTCTGTGTGTTTATGGATTGTTTCCTGGCATTGGGAGGCTCGGGTTGAAACTCCTGCTTTTGGGTCCTCAGTGTGAGACTCCCAAAGTGGGACTGTCCTGGAAAGCCAGGATTTGTGATTTAACAGCTCAGGATAGTGCCTGCTCCCAGGAAAAGTGCATTGCTGGTGTGACTGGTGCTTTGGAGCTGAGGGCACCTGGCAAAGCGAGGTGTGGGGATTTGACAGCTTTTTTTTGGGGGTGTCTGCTCAGCCCAGGGAGCTGCAGCGTGGATCTGGAAAGAACAAAATCCATCAGCACTGGAAAGCCAGGATTTGTGATTAAACAGGTCATGGTAGTGCCTGCTGCCAGAAAAAGTGCATTGCTTTTTCATTGCATTGCACACACCAGGTGTGACTGGTGCTTTGGAGCTGAGGGCACCTGGCAAAGCAGGGTGTGGGGATTTGACAGCTTTTTTTTTGGGGTTCTCTGCTCAGGCAGCCCAGGGAGCTGCAGTGTGGATCTGGGAAGAACAAAATCCATCAGCACTGGGGCGAGGGCTCACCTCGTGGCATGTGCTGCTGATCATCATTTTAATTAGCAATATATTCCAGGGGAGAACAAAGGTCTGGCTGGCTGGAGCAGATGGCAGGGGGGGAGAGAGAGGTGGCTGCTGCCTCATTCTGGGCAGAGCACAGGCTGCAGATGCATTCAGAGCCATCTGCTCCGCACGCGCCTCCCCAGGGACAACGCATTCCTGCCGTCCCCTGCCTCTGACCCGGGCCAGCTGTAGCCCTGCCGGGGCTAGGGGACAATGAGGGCCTGACATGGGGATGTGCCACCCTCTTTGTCCCCTCCCGGTGGTGGCTGACCCCGAGCCCCCAGCGCACAAAGGGGAGGGAGGGAGGGGAGGTCGCACGAGCACCCCGGGGCTGCCAGCCGAAACCCCCCTGGGTTTGTTCAGCCTCTTTGGGCTGTTGGGGTTGATGGAGTTGTTGTGGTTTCACAGAATCCCAGAGTGGTTTGGGTTGGGAGGGGAGCTTAAAGCTCATGCCATCCCACCCCCTGGCATGGCAGGGACACCTTCCACCATCCCAGGCTGCTCCAAGCCCTGTCCAACCTGGCTTTGGATGCTTCCAGGGATGGGACAGCAGCAGCTTGTGTGGCTTTGCTGAAAGTGCTTGAAGTGAGGGGGTCTGGTGCTTGATTAACCTGATTCTATATAAAAGTGTGCATGTTGCTTGTGCACAAAGACTTGGACACAGAGGATTTGCCTTCTGCATCACTGCCAGGCTCCCCTCAGTGTCCCAGCTGTCCCCAAGGATGAGGATGGGTGGCTGCAGGGGGATATCTCTGGCACCCAAGCCAACCCTCTCTCTGCACAAAGTTTTCTGCATTTTCAGATGGCAATTTCATGGAATCCCAGAATGGTTTGGGTTGGAAGGATCCTTAAAGCCCATCCAGTTCCACCCCCTGCCATGGGCAGGGACACCTTCCACCATCCCAGGCTGCTCCAAGCCCCATCCAGCCTGGCCTTGGACACTTCCAGGGATCCAGCTGCTCTGGGCACCCTGTGCCAGGCTTCTGCTGTTGTCTTTATAAAGAACTTCCAGGGATGGGATTTAGTGGCACTTGTTGCCTCAGCTCCTGCTTTTGTCCCTCGTGGGACATTGTGATGCTGTGGCAGCAAAGGGCCCTTGCCTGGTCCTGCAGCTGAAACGGGAACAGCAGCAGAGCTAAAAAAAGTCCAGTGACTTAATTCAGTTTCCATGGCAACGTTGTAGATTAATGGCTTTTAGCTGTAATCTGAATGAGACGTATTGAACTTTTCTGTGATGCTTTAGAGCCTCTTTATGTCCTGGCTGACTTTGACTCCAAATCCATCAATCACGTGCAGGCAGGAGTATCCACTTGTACCACTGCAGGAGCAACATCTGCCACTGCTAAACCACAAGTTGATGTTGTGGAGCATCACGTGGGAGTAAATACCCTGGGCTGCTACAAGGGTGGCAGGGATGAGACAACGTGTAGTACATGAGGAAATCACCTTAAATGCTGTACTTGTGCTCCTGGGGTGCTGCCTGAGCTGATGGGATGATGCCAGAGGGAGCAGGGTGGTTTAAGACCACCATAGAGTGGGTTTTTTATCCTCTGTTAAGCTCAGTGAAAGGCTTGTTGACAGCATAGCTCTCTCCTGATACAGAGCTGCACTTGGTGGAGGAGGTTTGAATTTGGCTTGGCTGAGTGTGGGGCCAGGGATAACCCAGCTCTATGATCTTCCCTGCATCCCCATCCCCTCAGCCATCAACACCTCAAAGAAAAGCAGCACGGTTTGCTCAGAGGGCAAACCTCTCCCTTGATCCCCAGCACACTGCCAAGCTCTGATCTGTCCCCTCTGCTGGGTCATTTTTGGGGCTTTGGGCATCTCTGGGTTCTCCCCACCAGAGAGCCACCAGAACAAGGCAGGATCAAAGAGCCCTGGATTCCCAGCCCAGCCTGCAGGGAGATGAAAGCCTGGCAGCTTTGCTGGAGCCCTGCAGCTCCTTGGCTGCTGATCCCAGAGTCTCTTTCATTCAGGGGATGTCTTGCAATAAATAACTC
Organism: Pyrgilauda ruficollis; assembly: GCF_017590135.1. NCBI lineage: Eukaryota > Metazoa > Chordata > Aves > Passeriformes > Passeridae > Pyrgilauda > Pyrgilauda ruficollis. The sequence continues at coordinate 629,799 of NW_024511321.1, forward strand.
AGGAGCCTTTGGTTTTCTCCGCAGCACTGGAAGACGCGAGGCAGCGAGGAGTACGAGGCCGAGGGTAAGAGCAGAGAGCAGCACCTGGGTTGCTTGTTTCATTTCAGCTTTGAGGAGGGATCAGAGGAGCACGTGGAGAGGGGCTCTGGGTGTGTGGAGCATCCCAGAGCTTGGGGAGGTGCAGCTGGGGCATCCCCCAAGCTGGGGATGAAAGTTAAGGTAGGGCACATCTTGTGCCGTACCCCCTCTGCCCTCTTCATCCTGCTGTGGGTGTTCCTGTCTCCCTGAGCCCTGTCCTGCTCCCCACTCCTGCCCCGGGGGGCTCTGGCTGTAGTGGAGCCTGGTGGGCACTAGATGTCAGCAGGGACCAGTCATTAAAAGTTCCCTAATTGTCACAGAGTTATAAATTCCTGGAATGGTTTGGAAGAGAACTTAAAGCTCATCCAGTCCCATTCCTGGAATGGTTTGGAAGAGAACTTAAAGCTCATCCAGTCCCACCCCTGCCATGGGCAGGGACACCTTCTACCATCCCAGGGTGCTCCAAGCCCTGTCCAGCCTGGCCTTGGACACTTCCAGGGATGGGAAATTTCTCTGGGCAGCCTGTGCCAGTGTTTTACCATCTTCGTCATCAAAAAACTTCCTTTTAATTACATCAGCACCTCTCCCGTATTTCAGCTGCTTTCTAACTCCTTCCCCATCCAAAGAGGCCAGCTTTTTTTCTCCTAAAGCTGCTTTTCCAGCTCCAGGAGGTGGCCTTGCAGCTCCCTTGATCCCATAACAGCCCAGGGGAGGAGGAGGGGTGCCTTTCCCAGCTATGCCAGCAGCTGAGGAAGCTCTGCTGCTCTTCCTTGGCCACCAGCTCATGTTGGCCATCAGACTCATCCACATTCCCAAAGATCCTCCTGGCCACAGCCCCAGCTGCTGTGCCTGGTCAGGCATGGGAGTGCCCATCCCTGGAGGAATGAAGAGCTGTGTGGATGTGGCACTTGGGGACAAGGGTGAGGGGTGGCCTTGGCCGTGCTGGGGAACAGTTGGACTCCATGGCCTTGGAGGTTTTTTCCCAACAATTCCAGCACTTGTTCCAGAGGTTTTTTTCAGCAATTCCATGATTCTCTGGCCACGAGGCTCCTTCCCCTGGTGGCAAAGTGAGTGAAATGCTGAGCAGAACCTCCTGCCAGAGCCTGATACTGCTGGGACCAGTGTCCACATCCTGAAACCCAAAGTGGGCTCTGAGTAGGATGAACCCAGACAAGTGATCCCTTGGGATCTGCAGAGCTGGGAAGGAGCTCTGCCCACTGCAGCACAGCTCCCCTGTGGGGTGCAGAACCCCCAGATCTGCTCCTCACTCCAGACACCGGAGCAATGTCCCCCATTCCAGGACAGCTGCGCTTCTGGAACCCAGACGACCTGAACGCCTCCCCTGGTGCCTCACCGAGCCCAGACTGGATCGAGGAGAAGCTTCAGGAGGTCTGTGAGCACCTGGGCATCACCAGGGACGGCCACCTGAACAGGAAGAAGCTGGTTTCCATCTGTGAGCAGCACGGGCTGCACGCGGCGGCCGGGGAGGTGAGCGACCCACCTCACCACTGCCCCTGCCTGGGCTTAGTGTGGGCCCCCAAAATCCCTCCTGGGCTTCACCACAAGCACAGGTGGATGCTTGGAAAGGGGTTTCCAGCTCCAGCTGCTGGTTCTCCAGCGAGGTTTTTGGTCCCAGACCATCAGGCTGCTGCAGGAGAAGGCACTGCCAGGCTGAGCCGTGGCGTGCGTCTCTCCTCACGCAATCACTGAGGGGTCTGGAATTTAAAAGCGTGGCTTGGATTCCAAGCATGTCTCCTTAATCCTGGGAATTTTCTAGCTAGACAGCAAATATGGGTTAAATATTCATAGGTGGTTGCTTTTGGCTTTGTGAAGGCCTGTGGGTGTTTCTGTCCTGCAGTGAGAGCCCACGAGAAAATGGAATCTTTAACAAAAAAAAAAGGTCTTGTCAACTTAGGATTTAGTTTTATTAAAAAAGTCAGATTTTTTTTGCATCTTAAGATAACATGGCTTGTATTAATTTCCTCCACAAAACAAGTTCCTGAGCCAGGTATTCCTTTGCAGCATCCACAATGAAATGTTTTCAGGGCATTAAGGCAGAAAATGGAAAAGATAAACTGTAGACAAAGAAATAATGAGGGACTAATCTGAACATCTCCAGTCCTACTTTTGAGAAAGCAGCATGCCCTGAAGCATCAAACAGATTTATGATAACCTTGCAGTGTCTTAGGGGTTATTTTTTGCCTGGTCACTTCCAGCTGCTCATGGTTTGGCATCTGTCTCAGTACCTCAAGCTGAATTCCTGAGGTCACACTGGCTCAGGAGCAGAATGGAATGAGGTTTTTTTTTTCCTGCTGCCTCATTAAACAGCAGCTCCAAGATGACCAGGAGCTTTTCTTCGTGGTGTATGTGTGCCTGCAGTTTTCCACATGGAAAATATGGAAATGTGCTGGGCTGATGTAGCAGGTAGCTCTCGCTTTGCTCTTTTTGGAGCCTTGGGAATAGAATGTTTGCTCTGTGCCAGATTCTTTTGCCCTTTTACATGATTTCTGTCTCCTTGCAGGTGCTTGAAGAGGTGCTCCATAACCTGGAGCAAGATGGGACCATGAGCATCGAGGATTTCTTTTATGGCCTGTTTAGAAATGGGAAATCTCTCACCCCTTCAGCCTCTACTCCATACCGGCAGCTGAAACGCCACCTCTCCATGCAGGTGAGGAAGTGAGAGGTGAATCCTGGGGTAAAAGGAGCAGGAGAATTCCTGAACAGTTCCCACCCAGCCTGTCTCCTCCTCTTCCTCAGTGTTTGTCCCTGCAGGGGCAGCTGTGAGGCAGGAGCTGGTGGCACTGAGCTGTGGCATACCCTGCTCCAAAAGCAGATTTCAAATTCTCGCTCAGAAAAAACTCTTTTGGGGGAGACAAAACACAGAACACCCTCATGGGAAAGGGGACACGGCTCCCCTTTGAAGTTTTATGGCTTGGAGAGAGCTCTGGCAACCTGTGGAGAGCAGTGGTAGAGCCTTGTAGAATTCCAGGGGGGTTTGTGTTGGAAGGGACCTTAAAGCTCATTCCAACCCCCTGCCATGGGCAGGGGCACCTTCCACTATCCCAGGGTGCTCCAAAGTCCATCCAGCCTGGCCTGGAACACTTCCAGGATGGGGCATCCAGTATAAACTGGGTGCAGGGGGAAGCACTGCCTGGGATAGGCTGGGGGAATGCAGGTCCCACATCTCTACTCCAACTTTTGCTTTTTTTCTGAGCGAGCATTTGAAATCTGCTCTCTGTCTTTGCCTGGAAGCTGAGGGCTCTACCCAAACCACTCTACAAATGCTCCCAGCAGCTGTTTTAGGGAAAGTGACATTCCAAACCAAAAACGAACAGTGGAAAACCCTTCTGGAGCAATGAGGCCAGCTCTGAAACCCTGCTCCTCCCGGGATTTGTTTTAAATCCCGAGTGCCTGCTTGTGCCGTGAGGTCGGCAGCGACGCTCCCGCCGGGTTTTGCTCGGCAGCGAGGAAAAACAGAGCTTAATCCTTAATCTCTGGAGCAGTGCCTAGGGAAATTCCATTGATAAAGCCCTGTGGGCACTGCCTTTGCCCTGTCACACCCTCCTCATCATCCTCATCCTCTCTGGCAGTCCTTCGACGAGAGCGGCAGGCGCACGACCACCCCCTCGGCCATGCCCAGCACCATCGGCTTCTCCCTCTTCTCCAGCCTGGATGATGGGATGGGCTATGGCTGTGTGGAGGGGGTCCTGGACTGCTGGCACCAGGAGGGCATAGAGAACAGCCAGGAGATCCTGAAGGTAACCCCCAGCTGCATCCCACCCCTGGTTTTATGTGTATTTCTTTCTCCCTGTGTTGGACGCTGAGTTATTTTTTTCCTTTCCAAAGTCCCTGGTTTTTCCCCTTTTAAAACTTCCCACAGGGGAGCTGTGGTTGTTCTATCCCTGGAAGTGTCCAAGGCCAAGTTGGACACGGCTTGGAGCAGCCTGGACTAGTGGAAGGTGTCCCTGCCCATGGCATGGGGTGGAACTGGATGATCATTAAGGTCTGTTCCAACCCAAACCATTCTATAATTCTAGAAAAATTCCCAGTGCTAGTGACAAGAGTTTTGGGAAATTTCCAATAATTTCCTTTATGGTGCATCCCGTTTTATCACTTTTAATGATAAAAATGCACTCTGATTTCCAGCATAGCTTGAAGAGGTCACCTACATTTGTTAGGAAGCAATTTAATTCCTTTTCCTCCCTGAATAGCTGCACCTGCAAACCTCTCAGCACTGGGGTGACCTGAATTATTGCTTGTGCTGAGGTGGAGGACAGCACTTGAAACCCTGCCCAGTCCTCAGTGTTCCATTAGACAGAGTAAAAGGGTGACGGGGATGAAATCAGGTACCTGAATAAATCCATCCCTGTCCATCTCATTAGAAGCTGTGGGTGGGAGAAGATAATTTCATGTGGCCATCACTGGATTCCCAACAAGATGACTGATTCGTCTGGATTTTAAATATCCATGTGGGTAGAGAAGAGCCAGGCTGGAATAGCCTCTGCCATGGCTCAGGATTTAAAACTCACTCATCACCTTGCACTGTTTGAGAAGGTGGGACCACCTTCACCAGATTTGTGTGGCCACCTTCACTTTGTTGCTTTCCACTGGAAAATTGCTTTGTACTGGTGTCACTGGGCTGGTTTCTCCAGTGTCTGCAGTGTTTCAGCCCCACCACAAGTGCCTTGCTTTGTGCTCCTGCAGGGTTAGGTTAAATCATTTAGGTTGGAAGAGTCCAGCTGTCAGCTCAACCCTTGCTCACCACTGACCCCCATCCCCAAGTGCCACATCCATATGGGTTTTGAACACTTCCAGGGAAAGAAAAGGCCTTTCTTCAAGGCTTGGAGCAGCCTGGGATGGTAGAAGGTTTCCCTGCCCATGGCTGGGGTCTGGATGACCTTTAATGTCCCTTCCAACCCAAACCATTCTGGGATTTTACAAAATTCCAAGCAGCTGCTGCTGATAACTTGCTTTCTGAGAGGTGGGATTCTCACCTGGGGATTTGGTGCTGCCTCTGTGTTGCCTCTGTTGCAAGAGCTGGTTTTGTTTGACACGAGCATCCCCAGCCACCTCCTCGCAGCAGCTGATCCCTGCAGAGTCCAGTCTTGTTAGATCCTGCAGGGAATCAGTGCAATTCATCAGTCCTGGCCTTAATTTCCTGTTGGTCTTGCAGCACAACCAGGACACTTCCCCTCTCCACAGCTGGCAGCAGCTCTGTTGGAGGGAGCTGGCAGAGATGTCTGGTTCATTGCCCTCGGGGCGTTTGTGACAGATTAATTAGCCAGCAAAGATCTCTTCTGAGCCTGCTCGTTCTCTCCTGTCAATCCCTGCAGAAATGTCTCCAGGCTCCTGCAGGAAGCTCATTCCACTCAAAGGATTTGTTGTTTCCACAGGCTCTGGACTTCAGCTTGGATGGGAAGGTGAACCTGACGGAGCTGACGCTGGCGCTGGAGAACGAGCTCCTGATCACCAAGAATGGGGTGCACCAGGCAGCCCTGGCCAGCTTCAAAACAGAGATCAGGCACTTGATGTGAGTCACAGGGATGGCTGGAGGTGCTGCTCCCTGCTCTGCTCGGCCAAGCAGGAGCTGGAGGAGCAGCTGAGGGCATGGTGGTGCTCCCAGGGGCACTGGGGTGGCACTGGAAGGCTCAGTTCTCTGTTGGAGCACTCAGACTTCCAGCTGTCCTTGTTTTGCCTGGGAAAAACACTGAAACCTCCAAGGATTGCAGAAAAATGTGGTTAAAAATTAAAAATTAAGGCAGCAGGCTGTTCCCAGTCTGGGAGTGGTCACTGCTGTCCACAGTGGTCATTGATGGCCAAGGAATGCACAGCTCAGGGCAGAGGCTGCTGGAGGTTCAGTACCTTTAATCCAAACTGATTTGGGGCATTGCAGAGGTTCTGTCGTGTGATAGATGTGGAGGTGAGGCACAAATCCACTGTAAATCCCAATGTTTTCCCTTTGAAAGTCACCACAGTTTGACTTCGTGCTGGGCTCGCTGTGCAGGTTCCTCTATTGAAAAAAGAAGGCTCCAGGGAGAGCTCAAAGCCCCTTCCAGTGCTGAAGGGGCTCCAGGAGAGCTGGAGAGGGACTGGGGACAAGGCATGGAGGGACAAGACACAGGGAATGGCTTCACTGCCAGAGGGCAGGGATGGATGGGAGACTGGGAAGGAATTCCTGGCTGGGAGGGGTGGGGAGGTCCTGGAATAGAATTCCCAGAGCAGCTGTGGCTGCCCCTGGATCCCTGGCAGTGTCCAAGGCCAGTCTGGACAGGGCTTGGAGCAGCCTGGGACAGTGGAAGGTGTCCCTGCCATGGCATAGGCTGGAATCAGAGGGTCTTGAAGGCTCCTTCCAACCCAAACCATTTCAGGATTTGAGCTGGGGAGCTGGACCACAGCTGAGGGTCTCAGGTGTTGAGGTCTCAGGATCTGTGGGGACACCAAGACATGTCCAGAGCTGTTTGGGTACAGGTTCAAATCCAGTGACATCAAATGCAGTTGTTGAGACCCTTGGAGATCTTTCCAAGCTTCCTCTCTGATGTTTCAAATCCCCTTTTTGGGGGAGCAGTGGGGGCTGACCTAATGCAGGCTGGCTCTGCTCTGCCCTGCCCAGGGAGAGGTTTGACCAGGTGGCCAGGGAGAAGGAGAAGCTGCGGTCGGACCTGGAAAAGGCAGAGAAGCTGAAATCCCTGATGGCCTCGGAAGTGGACGATCACCACGCCGCCATCGAGCGCCGCAACGAGTACAACCTCAGGTGGGCATCACCCATCCCTCCTCCTGGGCTTGGTGGCCACCCAGCTTCACCCCCAGCAGTATTTGTCACCCTCCTCCTTGTGAGGGTGTCAGCTGTGGGTTTCTCTGGGTCTGGTGGATTCCTAACCTCCAGAGATTTCACATCTCTGCTGCCATCACGTGCAGAGTGTGTGTGTGCACAGCTCTCAGATGAGCTGTCAAGCCAGGAGGTAAAACATCTTGATCAAGTTTTAAATCCTCTTTTAAAAAAAAACCATCCAAAGCAAACTTGCTGTTAAGCCTTTTGATAATTTATCAAAAATCCAGTGTTCACATTTGCTGTGGCAGGAGTGGGCTGTGTGTGAATAATAATAATTCCTGTCATCACCTGAAGCTTGGAATAGTGTCATGCTGGACTGGGAGTGACCCTTATTTTGATGAGTTAACACGTGCTGATTTTTCCTCCTCCAAGTGCTGATCTGCCGTGGGGTTTTTTGTTTGGCCCAGGAAAACAGCCGCCTGGAAAACGAGCTCCTGGAAACAGGAGAAAAACTGGCTGAGTGTGAAAGTCTGGCAAGCAAACTGCAGAGGAACTTGGAAAACGTCCTGGCTGAGAAGGTAAATCCCCCTTTTCCCAGTGGGGTTTCAGAATGAAATAATTAAGTTGCTACATTCCAGCTGCCAGTTTAACTGATAGCCAGATGCTTTTGGGGTCTCTATCCAGGCACAGCCTGCCTTGGTGACATGGACTGCCTTCCAGCTAAGGAAAATACAGATATTCCACCTTAGCTGTAATTTTATTCTAACTAAAGCAGGGAGCTTTAGAACGAAGCAATCATCCTGCAGATCTGCAGGGATTTTTTTTTTTTCCCCCCCCAGCACAGAGTTTTGGATGGGCCCAACTTGCAGGTCCTTTCAGGGAAGATGATGCAGGAGGAGTGAGGTTTTACATGGCATCACTGCTGGAATTAGGTGAAAATGGAGGTGAACAGCTGTTCATGGCTGTATTACATTAAACTTTCAGAATATCAGCTTCTCCCAAGATGTTTAAGTTTGTGCAGCCATAGCCTAGGTTTCATAATTGGGATTTCCAGCCTTCTTTAAAGCTTGGGATTTTTCACCACACTGACATGTGCATATGCTGAGGTAGAAAGCTGTGATCTGGAATCAGAATGAGCATGAGAGCTGTGCTAGGTGGCAGACAGGTTTTTTGGGGAAGTTACTCATTCCCTGCTAGGAGGAAAGCAGAGTTTCTTTATTTAAAATAAAAATCCAGAGTGGAGAAAGGGAGTGCAGGGCTGCTTGGGAGGGTATCCATGCTGTCCTGAGCAGGGCTGTGGGGTGGGTGGGTAACTGGATATTCCACTCCTGTGTTGCAGTTTGGTGACCTGGATCCCACCAGTGCAGAGTTTTTCCTGCAGGAGGAGAGGCTGGCCCAGATGAGGAGCGAGTACGAGCAGCAGTGCAGGGTAAGTGGAGCTGACACCTGGCTCCTGTGTCCACAGGAACATCACAGAACCATTTAGGCTGGAAAATCCCTCTCAGATGGAGCCCAGCCATTCCCCCTGCACTAAGCATCTCCCCAAGTGCCACATCCTCACTGCAAACAGCAGCACGAGGCAGGTTGGAAATCTCTTCCCACAGAACCAGCTGGCTGAGCTAAGAGGGTGAGGTGATCCCAGGGTGGGCTGGGAGAGGGTCCATGGAGCCCTGTGAATTCAGAGTTGCAGGAACTTAGAGGAGAAATAAGATACATCCACATTTTGCTGGTTTTCAGACCAGAAATATTTTTTTTTTAAATAAACCTGAGAATAGAAAGTTTGCTTTCTCTTCCATCTTGTGTACTTAAAAGACTTTAAGGTGAGCCTGCTGGTTTTCTATTTACACATCAACTTTCTGATATCTGCAGAGGTACCAGCTCATCTGTTGCCCAGAGAAGCTCTGGCTGCCTCTGGATCCCTGTGAGTGTCCAAGGCTGGGCTGGATGGAGCTTGGAGCAGCCTGGGACAGTGGCAGTGGTGGAATGGGATGAGCTTTGGAATCCCTTCCAGCCCAAACCATTTTGTGGTTCTGTGATCTGTTCTGCAGGATTATTTCAATAAAGGGCTGCCTTTGCTGTTGGGTTGGAAACAGCACAGCAGCTCTCTTAGGAAGCTGCAGTTTAAAAGCAAAAATTGTCTAGAAATGGGAATTGAATCTATACTTCTCAATATGCAGCTGATTTTTCTACTTTTGAGGGTGGCAGATATAAGTCAGCACTCAAGGTTCACTTCCTGGGCCTTTCAGACCTGCAGGATTTTGTGTTTGCACATTCAGGGAGTTGTTTTCCCCAATAACTGCTGTTCCTGGAGTGGAGTGCACAGCTCTTGGCACAAACCCTTGGGATGTTCCTCTGGCAGGCAGGAGGAAGGACCAGATGGTGAATGCAATAATGAGGGGATCTCTTTCCTAATTTGATCTTTTGCTTCTGATTTGATTTTTCAAGTAGATGGTGTTTGAGGAGGCATTTCCCAAGTGTTTGAAAATGTTACTAAAGCTGCTTTTTAATAAAAGGTCACAGGAAGAAGGAATATAAGGGAAAGCTGCTGGAGCTCCTGTTACACCTTCACCTTTGAGAACTTGGTATTGTAGAGGAAAAAATCCTCAAAGAATCCCAAGTGTTGGAATGAGATGGTCTTTAAGGTCCCTTCCCACCCAAACCAATTTGGGATTCTATGATTCCAGTAAGAAATAAAGCTCAGCTCTTATGCATTCTTTCCAGGGAAATTAATGTAAGATGTGCTGAAGTGTAAATCTTAAGGTCCCTTCCCACCCAAACCAATTTGGGATTCTATGATTCCAGTAAGAAATAAAGCTCAGCTCTTATGCATTCTTTCCAGGGAAATTAATATAAGATGCTGAAGTGTAAATTAAAATATTCAATGGAGTGGATATATAAAACTAGATGGAAATATTGATGAAAATATCCCTGTAGAATATTCTGTGGAAAGTGAATTAATCCATCCCGTTTTCCCTCCTGTAGGTGAGCCATTATGAAAAGCAGCTGCATGAGACAAAAGCCCACTGGGAAAAGGAGCAAGAGGATATGAGGCAGAAGTATGCTGAGGAGATGAATGTCGTGGAAAAGCAGATCACTGGCCTCAAAAATCAAATAGCAGAGCTGCAGGGCGAGGCAGCAGCGCTCAGAGAGCAGCAGGAGAAGCTCGACTGTAAACACAAGGAGGAGAAAAACAAATTGCAGATGCATTTTGATGAGGAGAAAGCCAATCTGCAGGAACTGCTGAGGCAGGAGCATGAAGATGATGTCAGGGCCAGACTGGAGCAGGTGAATGAGAAGTTCAGGCAAGAACGGGAGGAGCTGATCCAGAAGAGTGTCTGGGTGGAAGAGAAGATGAGAGCTGTGGTGCAGGCTCTGCAGGAGGAGAAGGGGGAGCTGGAACAGGGCTTCCACGAGCAGCTGAAGAGGCTGGCAGAGGTGCACGCCCTGGAGAAGGAGGAGCTCCAGGAAGAGCTGCTGAGGAAGCACCAGCAGGAGCTGGAGGAGGAAAGGTGAGTGCCACCTTTGTGGGGTGTCACCTCTGGTGGGGACAGTGCTGGAGCATGGTGACCGGGGTGAACCTAGTGCAGAAACACTTCCCTGCTGGGGAATTCCAAGTGTCCTGCTCTGTTCCACAGCACTGGGCTGCTCTCCAGGGTTTTTTCTCTTCTGACCTTTCTCAAGCAGATCTTTAGATTCATTTTTAGCTCGCCCAGAGGCAGCAGTTGTGTTAAAGCATAACCAGGCGTGATTAACTCCAGCTCTGTTCAGGATCCCTGTGCTCCACAAATTCTTTTTAAACTCTGGGTTTTCAGAGTTCTTTGCTGAAGGAGGAAAGGGGTGGCTGGGATGTGCTTTTAGCCAACATGGAGTGTCAAAAGAAACTGAAGCCACCCTGGGGTGAGGGGGGTGAGAGCATCTGCCCTCCCAAAATCTGAGCACAGGAACTGAAGGGCACGTATTGCACATGAAACCTTTTCTGAGGACATTTCATGAGTTGTTGCATTTTTCCAAGGCAGCTTTTCTTTTTGAAGTTCCACCACATTGCCTCCAATTTAACTTACGGCTCCCAGAAACACCCATCCAATAGTCAGTAGATAAAAAAAAAAAGTACATTTCCAGCTTGTTTTATTCAGCCTAAAAAGCCAGTTTAATCTCTGAGGTAGTTTAGTAATATCTTATGTTAACCATGTCTAGGAAAAAAATGGCAAGTGACTATAACAGAAGAGCATCTCATGCAGAAACTCAGTTTTCTGTGGACACACAAACACTTGTGAATAAATATGAAGAAACCTTGCAGAGTCTGGAAGGACGTTACCAGCGAGAGCTGCAGGAGCTTGCTGAGCAGCAAAGAGAGGAGAAATCCCAGTGGGAGTTTGAAAGGGATGAAATTGCTCAGGAGGCTGCTGAAGCCCACGAGCAGCTGAAGGAAAGCTTGGCAAGTGAGAAGGCTGTTTGTTCTGCCCTGAGCCAGGAGAAGGATCTCCTGGAGAAAAACTTCAAGGAAGAAGTGAACAAGCTGGTGTGTGAGAAGGAGCAGCTGGAGAAGGAGCTGAGAGAGCTGAGGAATGCTGCCCAGGAGCAAGAGGAAAAGATGAAGGAGAAAATAAAACAGCTCCAAAATGACCATGAAAAAGAGCTAAAGGAGAAAGATGAACAAATATCCACAGTGGAGCAAAATGGGAAACTGTTTAGGGAAAAGCTGGAGAGACTGGACAGTGAGTATAAGCGAGAGAAAGAAGAGCTCAATTCCAAACTTCTTGCTTTGGAGAGTTTAAACAGAGACATTTGTGAGAGAGCAGAGACAGAAAAGGCTGAGCTGGGTTTGGAAGTCTCAGACCTCCGGGGGAAAATACAGAAATTGCAGTGGGAAACACGGAGTTTTTCTGCCCTGCAGAGCCACTACAGGGTCCTGGAGAGTGAGTATGCAAAAGCCAAGAGCCAGATCGCTGCTTTTCCTGGTGCAGCTCCTCTGGGAGATGATGGGGATGTTCTCCAACACCTGCAGAAGGTGCACGAGCAGGCAGTGAAGGAGAATGTCAGGATGGCTGCCCAGATCCTCAGGCTGCAGCACCGGCTGGAAGCAGCAGAGCAGGAGCTGCCACCTCCCAGCCCCAGCTGCTCCCAGTCTGGCTCAGAACCGGAGGAAATAGATCCCACTTTTGAAGGGTTGCCCAGTGATTGTCAAGATGTGGCCGTGGGAGCAGATTTCAGTGTCCTTCCGCCTCTGGAGGCTGACACTACAGACCTGGAAGAAATGTCAGAGATGGATTGGGATTTGGAGGAGAGATGTGTGAAAGCCAGGGCTGGTGGCCACCCTGAGGCACAGGGGTGTTGGATCCAGGGAAGTCAAGCGGCTCTGGATGCTGATGGCAACCAGGATTGTGACAAGAACCTTTCTTGGGTGCCTCTGCTGCCAAAAGAGAGAGATCTGGAGAAAGTTCCCAGGCCAGAAGCGCTGCACAACGATGTCAAACAGCAGAAGGTTCATCTGCTAAATCACAGAATAGCTCCCAAAAATAAAGGGATTGTTTCTGATGCTTTGAAGATGCAGGTGGAGCTGGAGAGGGCTGAAGAACTGAGTGAAGACTCTCTCGTGCTGGATCACACTCCTGGGGCAGCAAATGGTGACCTGAAGAGCGTAATAGCTCAACTTTGGAAAAGGATGGAAGAGCTGGAAGACAGATCCATGGCACAGGCTGAACTTCTGTCGCTACAAGAAGAAATTCAGATAGAAAATGAGGACCTGAAGGCTGAAGTGATGCAGTTAATTGAAAAGAATGGAGTGCTGGAAGACAAGCTGCGTAGGCTGAGAAGCCTTTGTTGTGAACAAGAAGAAAACGAGGTGGGAAGAGTAAAGTTTGAAGAGGAAAACGCCAAATTCCTCGTGGAAGAGAAAGGATTGGAAGATATTAAAGAATCAGAGGATGTCCAAGAACAAGATGCTCAAGGAAAATCAGGTGTGCCCAGGGACACGAGAGGTGGGAAGCTGGAAGAACACCCCACTGCATTCCCGGGCCAGCAGCACAAGGATCCCCAAAGCGCCAGCACCACGACACAAATGGAAAAAGCAGGAATGAGGGATCCCAACCCCCAGGTGAAGGAGAACACTGTGGGTCCCCCAGAGGAGAGGAGGGCAGTGACCCAGGGCTTGCAGAGCACGTGCACTGAGCTGCAGCAGAAGGTTGACCTGCTGAGGTAACGTAACGCGGCGTTAGCCACTAACCCAGCGCTGCCCTGGCTGCTCCTTTAACCACCCTAGTTTAACTCTGCTTTAACTCCGAGTAGCAAGCAGTGCCGTGGACTCCTAACTCCTCTAGTCGTGGATAAAAGCCCACTGGAACCAATAACTGTGTGTGACTTACTCCTCTCTGTGCCCACCACCTAAGCAGGAGCACCTGCCGGCTGTCCTGTGTGTGGATGTCACCGTGTGTAGCTCGTCCTCCAGCACAAACCCATTGTATTTCCATGTCCAAAATCCATGGTAACACTTCCAGAGTGCTTTGTAGCTTTTACTAATATTCACTTCGCTCGGTTTGTTCCCTTCCAGAGCTGAATGTTGCTCGCAAGGCTAAAATTGCTCCTGTTTTTCCTCAGTATTTCGGTGAACGCTGTAGAATTATGGTAATTTGAAATGCTAAAAGTGCTTCTCTTTTTCTCAGTATTTAAGTTAATATTAGAGAATTATAGGGACTTTTTTCCCACTTAGGAACCCCTTAGGGGTGGGGTATGGTAAATATTTTTATAAAAGATATATTCATTATATTATACTCATCATAGGTTTTACCTACTTTTTTTAACTGCTGTATTCCAGCAAGGATTTCTTTTTTTATGCATAAAGTGGCTACAAGTGGTTTAATTATTGTTCAGCACCAGCTTCCTGCAGGAAATTGTTCTTTCAGGTGTCCCACCATGGCTAAGTTATTTCTGTGCAGTCTCCTGAGGACAGAAAAGACACTTCCCAACTGTGCTGTTCCCAGAATTCTGAATTCCAGTTGGGGAAACAGCTCACTCTCCTGGCAATCTGCATATTGTGGTGTTCAGTTGTTATTTCTAACTTAAGGACTGAAAAATATGTAAAATATTAGTGTGAAACTTTAGGTTTTAACTCACTTGAGCTGCTCAAAAACATGCCCCGAAAGTCCAGGTTTGTTTGGTTTTTTTTTTGTTTTTTTTTTTAAATTTGTTGTAAAATTTTGGGGTTTTTTGAACAAACTGGGGAGCTCTCCTGCTGAATTCATGTAAAATATAAATACAGCATTTATACATAAAACAAGGCAATTGTAGCTTTGTTTTTGAAGCATTACAGGTGGCTCTGACTAGTGGGACTTCTCCCTCTCCAGGTGTCCCACAGGAACTGTTCTCACTTGTCTCCTGTCTCTGGCACAGGTGTGAGGCCGAGAAGCTGCGCGAGGAAAACGCCGTCCTGAAAAACGAGGTGACTTTATTAAACGAGGAAGGGAGCGCTTCCAGCCTGAAACTGAGGGAGCTGAATGGATCCAGGGAAGAAATGAGGTGAGAATTCCACGGGGAATGCAGCCTGTGATGCCTTCAGGCTGTTGTGTGGCTCAGCCACGATGGGTTCATCCCTTCTCTCCGAGCTCCTTCGTGTGTTAGGTGCTGTGCAGATCCAAAATGGGGTTATTTCATGGTGCTGTTGGAAATCCAGCAGGTTGACAGGTTGTTCCTCATCCTTTTCCCTGCCCCAGCTTGTCCTGCCCATCCCCAGAGCCAGGCAGGGGTTTAGCTGTAGGCATTGAGGTGACCCAGTAACACGCACAGGACTTAGGAGCTGACCTGATGCAATTATTTGTGCTTCAGCAAAGGCAGGGAGAGGCTCTTATGACAGATTATTCCAGTGGTTGAGTCTTTGGCAAGTGCAGAACCATCCCTGATCCTGGGATTATTCTTCCCCTCAAGGAAAGACCCACTTGGGGCACCTTGAGAGGTTGAGCACTTGCCAAGCTGATGCAGAACAGGGATGCTGAGCAATAAATAAATAAAATGGGATTTCAAAGCTGAGCTTTGCTAAGTGCTGGCTTAAACACAGCAGCAGCCAAAAAGCCAGGAGGGAAAAATGTGCAGGTTTGTCTTGAAAACCCAGCTTAGTGATGATGCCAAATATTTCCCTGCCCTTTCCAGCATGGCTGTTGTTCATCCAGTGCTATCTCAGCTTTATCCAGTGGCTGCAGCATCCTCTGCTTAAACTTTGCTCTGTGAGAGTCTCCTAAATTGAAATCTGAGCCTTTCATGTTTTGCAGTCATCAAATATGGTGTCGTCTTTGGAGATGGATTTGTCAAAAATGAAGGTTCAAGCTCATCTGTTGGAACAGGAGAACCACATCCTCAAGCAGGAGCTGGAGAAGACAAAACAGGTATGGCATGCTGTTGGCCACTCCACATGGATTTTAAATCCCTCCAGGGGTGGGGACTCCACCACTGCCCTGAGCAGTGAAGAAATCTTTGCTAATACCTAATCTAAACTCCCCTGGCACAACTTGAGGTGATGTCCCCCAGTGCAATCTTGCAGTTGTGTACATTGATAATTGATTTGGGTGTTAATGAGCTTTCATTTTTCCACAGGCAGAAGATAGAGGCTGTGAGAAAGGAGAAAGTGGCTGTGCAGAAGATGGTGGACAACCTGAAAAAGCAGGTGTGTGGCCAGAGCCCAGAACCTTCTCTGTAGAAATCATCACTGCATCAAAGCTGTTCCTTGGATAGTCACAAAGACCGCAGAAAACGAGCACTTTATAAATTTAAACATTTGATAACTGTTTGATTGCCTCTTTGGGATTGATTTGAGGCTTGCTGGACCTGCTCATAAGACAGAAGCTGTAATTGTCCAGCTTACAGCCTTGAGAGCACTATCCACAGTCAACTTGGAAAGTTTTTGTCATAGAAATACAAAGTTTAAACCTTTTGGTTTGTAGTTTTTGTGCAATTCTCTGCAGTAGCCCCTGGGAAATGGAGATTGTGATTCAACCTCTTCTCATTTCCCAGCTGGCTTGGTCTAGGAATGCTGCCAGTTGTATCCATATGGCTGCTACTTTGATTTTAGGGGTGCCTTGTTATAATGGGTGGAATAGAAGGATTAATTACCTTTTACATCCATCTCATCTTGGTATTGCTTAGGACAATTCTTGCTCAGAATAATCTGTTAGGATAACCCTCAAAATCCATGCCAGCATGGCAAAGAGTGCTGTGTTGGGTGACTGATATGACTGGTCTCTAATTAAGGCCAATTAATGACAAATTATTTGTTTGGAGTCACTGTCAGAGTGAGGGTTGTCAGATCTTTAATCACCTTAATAGAAAGGAAATATCCAAAATCTCATTCCTGGTGTAAAATCACTGCTGTTCCTGCTCAGGTGGCTGATCTGAAGACCAGGAACCAACAGCTGGACTCTGAAAACACAGAACTCAGCCAGAGGAACTCCAAAAACCAAGCAGATGTGCAGGATCTCAATCAACAGCTGGCAAGGGTGCTCAAGCAAAAGGAAAGGGAAGAGGGGAAGTGTACCCTGGAAGAATGGGAGAAGGAGAGGCTGCTGCTGAAAGAGGAGCTGGAAAAGTCCAAAATCAAGGTACAGGATTTGGTAGGACTTCAGGGGCTTTGGAGTTGGCATCCCTGTCCTGGGATGGGATTTCAAAGCTGAGCTTTGCTAAGTGCTGGCTTAAACACAGCAGCAGCCAAAAAGCCAGGAGGGAAAAATGTGCAGGTCTTGAAAACCCAGCTTAGTGATGATGCCAAATATTTCCCTGCCCTTTCCAGCATGGCTGTTGTTCATTCAGTGCTATCTCAGCTTTATCCAGTGGCTGCAGCATCCTCTGCTTAAACTTTGCTCTGTGAGAGTCTCCTAAATTGAAATCTGAGCCTTTCATGTTTTGCAGTCATCAAATATGGTGTCGTCTTTGGAGATGGATTTGTCAAAAATGAAGGTTCAAGCTCATCTGTTGGAACAGGAGAACCACATCCTCAAGCAGGAGCTGGAGAAGACAAAACAGGTATGGCATGCTGTTGGCCACAGGAGCTGTGGCTGTCCCTGGATCCCTGGAAGTGTCCAAGCACAGCTTGGAGCAAGCTGGGATAGTGGAAGGTGTCCCTGCTTTTTCCAGAGAGATTGGAACTTGACCTTTAAAGGTCCCTTCCAACCCAAACCCTACTGGCATTCTGTTTGAGTGCCATCAGATTCATTTGCACCATCTCTTAATGGATGAAAATTAAGAGGTGGAAACAGTTGATTTCTTTAAAGAAAGGTCATAAATGTAAGGGAATGTATCTCCTCTTGAAAGAGTTTCCAGGTGCAACACAGTTCTTCAAACAAGGTCGGGTTCACTTAGACTTTGCCAAAAGATTTTTGGGGGTAGCGGGTCTACAAAGAGAAGCTTTGGTCAAGATAAAGGTTTAAAGCTCTAATTAAGGGATAGACAGGGCAAGTGGGATCCACAGGAGAACATTTCCCTGTTTAACTGGAGATAACCCATTTTAGCCCATTTAAGGAGTGAGCTCTTCCAGCATGTTCTGTCAGGGAGAATTCCTGTTGCTAAACCCATCTGGAGATATGGGAGTCTCACAAGGTCTGAGGATAATTTCCTGGAGAGCTCAGTTATCTCCTGTACAAGCACAGTTCAATTGGCTGTAAAAGTATGCTAATAAACACAGATAATGGAGGCTTCAAATGAGTCAGTTCCCTGATTAGGGCTCCACAAAGTCATTTTCTGCACGGTGTAAAACACTCAGTGCTCAGGGTAGATAATGGTCTTAAAAAGCAAAAGCAGCTGAGGCCTATTCAGAAAGGAGTGGATTGTGGCTGGAGTGTAATTACAGGAGCTGGAATGAGGAAAGGCAGTGATAAAGCACTGGGGCAGTTGGGAAAAGGATTGGAAGTCAGCAGTGCAGTGCTTTTCCCTCTGTGTGTTTAACACACGCTGATTTCCATGGGATATTATGGAGAAATCCTTCCCTGTGAGGGTGGGGAGGGCCTGGCACAGGCTGTGGAAGTGTCCAAGGACACCTTGGAGCAACCTGGGATAGTGGGAGGTGTCCCTGCTTATTCCAGAGGCGGGGTTGGAATTTGACCTTCAAAGGTCCCTTCCAACCCAAACCATTTGGGCATCCCCTGACTTTCATGCCCAACTCTGTGACAGCACAAAAATGGAACTCTGAGGGGTTTGTTTCCCACAGCTGCCCAGATGTCCTGATCTTGCTGACCTTCAAAATGAAGTTTCAAGTTTAATCACTAAAAATGAAAAGCTGCAGAAAGAGAAAGAAGCCCTGAGTGAGGAACTGAACAGATGCATTGATAAGGTAAGAGAGGAGTGCAAATCCTCATCACTATGTGCTGTAAAAGGCTGTTAAAATTCCTATATCTGTATCACCACAACCTATAAAACTTCTCTGGATGTTTCTTCCCTCACCCTCAAGCCAGATAAATGCTTTATTGCCACTGCCTGGGATTTTTTTTCCCTAGCTGGTCTTAGAGAGGAAAGCTTCAATTCTGGAGCACGGCTTGACTGTAATTTGATTATGTAGAAAATTCCAAGCGTTGCAAGGAAGAGAGGCCTGGATATAAATACTGCAGCAGGACAAGGAAGACAGTGTTCTTGGACTTTTATTGCATCTCTAACCTACTGTAACTCTGAACTGGAGCAGAGCAGTCTGCACATTGTAAATAATAATCCCATTGTGTGGAAATTCAGGGAGCTGAGGGGCTTTTTGCTGTCCTGCATTTTCCGTCTTTCCTTAGCTTTAACTCCCTCTTGGGTAACCCTTGAAGTGAAATGGAGTCAAAAACAAATTCCTGAGTGAGGATTCCTGATGTAATCTCATTGCAGGTGGCTCAAGTCAGCTGCCTGGAGAGTGCAATTGGCAGCTTGAAGCAGGAGCAGAAATCCTGGGAGCAGCAGAGTCAGGCACTGAAAGCACAGCTCAGCCTCTCCCAGGACAAGGTAGGAAACACTGATTTATGTTCTAACCCTGACAAAAGCAGTTTGATCATCTTCTGTAGTGTTTTTTCTCATGAAAGCCCCTCCTGATGCCATGCAGCTGAGAATGGCTGCTTGAGGGGCTTTCCAAGTGATGTTCTTAAAGGATAAAAGGAAACTTGTTTAACACAGGGAGGGATTTTTCTCTCTACAGCCAAGTTACTTTTGCCAATTCTCTGTCTGGTGATTCCTAAAATGCTGCAGAGACTCTGCTGTTGCTCCTCTGTCCTGGTGCAGGCTCATCCTTGACCAGGCAGGGATGGGATCAAGTGTTCCCTGCTTGGCTGAGCATTCCTGGAGTGGGAAGAATTCCTGCCAGGAAGAATAAACAATTTAAGGGAAAGCTTCTTTCCAGATATCTCAGGAAATGCTCAGGGCTGGAAGATGTTTCTGGTGAATGCAGCATTGTGGCTCTATTCAAAGTGGGTGGCTGTGAGCTTGGAACAGAAAGTTGGAAAATCATTTGGAATTATGGAGTTTTGAGGATAGAAAATCCCTATAAAATAGTCCAAGCATTCCCCCAGCACTGCCCAGGCCACCACTGACCCGTGCCACATCCACCCAGCTTTTAAATCCCTTCAGGGATGGGGACTGCACCACTGCCCTGGGCAGCTGTGCCTATGCTCAAAAATCCTTTCCATGAGGAAATTTTCCCTAATATCCAATCTAAACCTCCTCTGACACACCCTGAGGCTGTTTCCTCATCCTGTCCCTTGTTCCCTGTGAGCAGAGCCTGACCCTTTTCAGCTCCACCTTCCTGTCAGGGACTTGTAGAGAGCAATAAACTCAATTTAACATTTTCAAAGGAGGAAATCAACATTTTAAACTTCACTCCTCCTATCAGAAATCCTAAATACCTGGGCTACGTGATCCACACAGGGAATCTTGATCCACAAAAGCCAAGCTGTGCTCCTGCTCTTTCCAGGTTCAGAGCCTCAATGAAACTCTGCAGAGCACCAACCTCCAAATGTCCCGGCTGAAATCCGACCTGCAGCTGACACAGCAGGAGAAGGAAAGCCTGAAACAAGAAGTGATGGCATTGCACAAGCAGCTGCAGAACAGCAGTGACAAGGTAAAGGCTTCAGGCATCTCAGGAGGTTGCTGTAATTCTTGTGGATTGGATAAAATGTGCAGGTTTTAAGCTGGTTTCTAAAAACTGTATTTTAAGTGTTGAACGTGGACAGGCAATGATCAGCCTCTGAGTCTCCATTCTTCCCTAAAAGAAACCTTTTGCCAATAAAACCCCCAAAGCTATGGACAATGCATTAATTTGCACCTATCAACTGTAAAAATTAAACCAGTCATTTGCAGAGGATCTAATTTTCAGTGCAGCTTGGGTTTGAAAGGTACAGAATTACACCAACCTCTCAGCTAATGAGGATTTGTAACTGAAGGAGGCTGTAGACAGCAGTCCTGGGATTGCTGTTAGGAATTCAGTTACCAATCTGGCTTGTTTGCCATGCAATTAAGGAATATTTAATGTCCACATGGAAAAGAGGCTGTTTCAGAATTGTACAACAAGAGCTAAATTACAGCTATTAGTACATAATATATAATACTGAGTTCTGTTTGGCTCTAAAGAGAGCATAAATTGCTTTTTTTGTGTTGCTGAACCTTGTGCACAATGCTATTATCCATGATTTTACTAGAGGGAAGCACTTGGGATTTGCACATTGGATTTCTTAAGGGAAAACAGTGAGTGGGCTGGGAGGGAGATGGGAATGCTGCAACTTTGGAGCCTGCACTTACTGAAAATCCACCTAAAACCCACCTGAATAGAGCAAATGTCTGCTTCTTTGTTGAAGGCCTAACCCTGCAATTCTGTCTGTCTTAAGAACCGGGTTCTGGAAGTGGCTGTGCCTCCCTCAGGGCTGCAGGACCAGCAGGGGCCCATCCACTGGGATGAGCAGGAGCAGAGGCTGCTCAGGCAGGACAACGAGAGGCTGCAGAGGGAAGTGCAGAGCACAAAAACAGACCTGGCTCACTCCAGGGAAAAGGTAACCTGGGCAGGCTGGCAGGTCACAGGAGGGCTGGGCTGGGAGCTCTGGAGGTCACTCAGAGCCCTTTGCATAGATCACAACCCAAGCAGGTTTTGAATATCTGCAGAGAATGAGAATCCACAACACTCTCAGGATATTTCTTTAAAAGACCATCTTGGTAGTCCTTGTCCAAGATTTCAGTCCAACTGCAAGTTAGCAGAAAGTTTCTTCATGTTCTTAATGTTCTTCTGTGCAATTTCTCCAGAGAATGAGCCTTGACAACACTCTCAGGATATTTCTTTTCTTTAAAAGACAATCCTGGTAATTATTGTCCAAGATTTCAGTCCAACTCCAAGTTAACAAAAAGATTCTTAGTATTCCTAATGTTTTTCTTGTGGAATTTCTTAGCTCACAGTATTAAGTGGATTATGGGGAGGGCAAAGGGAAAGAAGGCCAAGATGTCAAAAATAACCCAGAGTTGCCCAGAGAAGCTGTGGCTGCCCTTTGATCCCTGGAAATGTCCAAGGCTAGCTTGGACAGAACTTGGAGCAGCCTGGGATAGTGGGAGGTGTCTCTGCCATGGCAGGGGTGGAATGGGTTGGCATTTAAAGGTAATTCCAACCCAAACCATTCTGGGATTCCAAAATCAACTGGTATTTTAGATAAACAGGAACTATCTGGAACATCTTTTCCCATTTGTTCATCTCTGATCTCCTCAGATCCGACAGCTGGAATCCACAATCCTTTCCCTAAAGCACCAAAAGCATCAGAGCCAGGCAGGGATTGTCAAAGCCATAGAGCAGGAGAAGCTGAGCTTGAAGAGAGAGTGTGAACAGCTTCAGAAAGAGTTGTCATCTGCAAACAGGAAGGTGAGTTTTGGGTGGCAAACACACAAATCAGTGCAGTAGTTTCCATCTCTCAGAAGCTCAAGGGATGAGCTGTATTTGAAGTGTTGAACGTGGACAGGCAATGATCAGTCCCTCCCTTGAGTCTCCATTCTTCCCTAAAAGAAACCTTTTGCCAACAAAACCCCCAGATCTGTGGACAATGCATTAATTTGCACCTATCAACTGTAAAAATTAAACCAGTCATTTGCAGAGGATCTAATTTTCAGTGCAGCTTGGGTTTGAAAGGTACAGAATTACACCAACCTCTCAGCTAAGATAACTTTCTTCTTCTGCTCTGCATTTTGTGCTCTTGGCCTCTCACAAATCTGTGTCTGAAGGAGCTGTCAGGGCTCTGTGCATCTGCTGTGAGACAGCTCGTGCAGCAAAGCACTTGTCCACATACTCCTGGTTTTTAGACTTGAGTTGGCTTGGTATCCAGTGGTTCATGAGGGGGGGAAAAAACAGATAAAATGAGAAATTGCTGCTTTTCTAAGGAAACTTTTTGTCTCTGACAGATCAGTCAGATGAATTCTCTTGAACGTGAACTGGAAACCAGCTCAGAAAACGAAGGGCTGAGAAAAAAGCAAGTCAAGCTGGATGATCAGTTAATGGAGGTACTTTGCAATCAGTCTTGACTGTGGGCCTTTATCCCTTTTATTAGATTCATTTTATTTTAAAACAACTTATGGATGGGTAGCAACAGAAAACTAATTGAAACTAGAAGAATTAACCTCTCCTCTTTCATTTCTGAAGCATGTTTTGTTTAGTCATAATTCACATATGCCTTCAGATAGAAAATCAAATAGCAAAGAAATTTGTTTCTGTACTTGAGGCAAGGCTGACTCTTCCCTCTTCCTTCCTAAAACATGTCACCTCAAATTTCCTATCTAATATTTGTGTGATGCTGCTCTTCATGTAGAAACCTCTTCTTATTTCCTCTGTGAATAATTTGCTGAATTTAAGCTTAATATTATCTAAATAGTGAAAAAATAGCAATTTACACAGCTTACTGTTAATTTAAAGGCACAAGTGAAAACTTTAGTGGAGATTCTTCCAAAAGCTGCTGTAAAAGTTCTGCTGGAGATGAATCATCAAAGTTTAGGAGTCCTTGGTTATAGGAATGGGCAATTTAGCTGTGTTTAGTGCATCCCATAAGGTCAGCCCAGACCTCCAAGCTCTCTCTCAGTAGTCTTGCCTAAATTTGATGTCCTGGATTTGAGTTTAAAACATAATAATAAAAAATAACCCCTGCAATTTTGACTTGTTCCATAAGTTAAAGCATCTTTTAGATGAGACTTCTATAACACTTCATAAATGGCTTCATGTTTCTCATCAAATGGGAGCCATTAGGCTGAAAATCCTATGTAATTAGTAATAAAACTGTAAAAACCTAATTAGGAAAGATGAGATTTTGACAAGTTAATGAAAAGACTCTTTATATTCCCTGTGAATTTATTTATTTATGTAGTCTTAATTAAGCCTTGGGAAAATGCCAAACACTTAAACCCATAACCACCCAGCCTGGGACTGCCTTTTCTCCTGAAATGTGTATTTCAACCACGCAGGATTTTGTTCCTCCTGGTAACCTTTTCTCAGCAGGTGTGTACAACATTCACTCAGTGATTTGTGACTTCTAACTCTCTCTTTTGTGCCTGTTCTCCTTTTGTCCATGGCTAACCTGGCTAGAACTCAGTGGTTGGAGCTAGCAGAGAAGGGGGCAGTTCTCTCTCTGAAATAGTGTGTGAAGGTAGAGCAATCATTTTTCATGTACCCCCATAGCATGGAGAAAACACTCCTTCATATTTTTTTTTTTAAATGGATTTATTTTCTTTTTATTCCATGCATCTCTCAAGTAAAGAAGCCACTATTCATTTCAGTGTCAATTTTGGACAGGTTCTCTGTGCTCTGTGTTGTGCAGTGTGGATCTGTACCCCGAGGAGCTGCGTGTTCCTAAGGGGTTGCCATGAAAGTGGGGAGAAATCACCCCACTGCTCCCAAAAGAATTCAAATTGGAAGTGGGAGAATGAAAAGTGGCTTCCTGCTACCCCATTGCCTGTGAGGCTTGAAGGTGTTTGCATATTTACCTCTGGTGCCTGCATGCTTTTCCACCAGACTGTCCAGTGTTTCCTCAAATTAATTAATTTCTGATCCCACTTGGCATCATCCTGGTAGTTTAGCAAGCTCATGATTGTTCCATTTTCTTCCACAGATGAATACAGCAGGGCTTTATTGTTTTCATTGTTGTTTCATTAGTAATTATTTTTAAGATGCTGTGAACACTAATTGACTGTTTCCTCATTAGTTACTCGTGTGCTTCACAACATGACAGGAACCTGAAAGAAATCCCACCAAAAGCTCATTATTTTCACTGTTTATATTATCAGGAAAAGAACAGCTCCTTTACAAAGAGAACCCCTAAATAGCTTTAAAAAGTACAAATAGTTTTATTTGGAAGTATTTATAAACCTATTTTCCGTTTATCTCTGGACCAGCAGAGATAGGGATGGTAACAGAAGAGCTGCACCATTGTGAAAAATATTTACAGTTAGAGATGAAGTCAGTAACTGAAATATTATCCAAATTGATAATTTTGCCAGTTGTGAAAGGGAATTAAAATCAGTTGTGAAAGGAAAACTAAAATCACCAAGATAATCTTATACACCTTTTCCTAAGGGAATGGAGTAATGGTTTTAAGGCAACAGGATTTTATGGGAAGAAATTATTAATGCTACACAAATTCCAGCTGCAGATGAGTTTGTCTGAACCATCAGGGATTTTTACTGTCCAGTTCTGGTCCTTTTCAGGATAATTAACTCTTCCAACTACCAGTTACTTACCTGGGTTTTGCTTTAGTCTGGATAAATGCTAAATTATTTCACCTGGCTGTCTTAGCTCTGAATGTCTCCACAGTTAGGAGTGAACATTAGGGAATATCTATAGGGTGTTATATACTGGATTTTGAAGGTAATAGCAGAGATAAATGTTCCCTCTCCACCCTAAAGACTAGAAATAATTAGCACAACTAATAATCAGCACAACTTCAGCCTTCCCCTTGAAATGGGAAAATATTGGTACCAATATTGGAAAATAAAAATTCGATAGGAATTCATCAAAAATTCAGTGATTTTTCTAATTCAGGCCTGAAATGATGACTCAAAGCCCAGCTTCCTTTGTGTGAAATTCCATCTTTTGTCACCTTCTATCACCGAGCGCAGGCTCGTTCCTCTTGCCCACCAGGAATCCGAGGGCAGGCCGCTCCTGGAGCAACCCAGGCAGGAGGGAGCAGGTGCTGATGTTGGGATTTTGGGCTTTTCCAGATGCTCCAGTCCGGGGGGATGCGTAGCCAGAGCTCCCAGCAGCAAGGCTGTGCCACGGTGCCCAGGGAACAATTCCTGCAGCTCCAGCAGCAGCTGCTGCAGGCAGAGAGGAGGACTCAGCACCTCCAGGAAGAGCTCGAGAGCAGACCCTCGGGGACAAACATGCAGCAGGTAAGGTCCCCCCACCTTGAAAGTGAAACATTTTTAAGTATTTGGTTGAGTTGTCTTGGGGATTTTTGGTGTTTTATTTGGTTTTTTTTATTCTGGTGAGATCCGTTCTCTGTTTATGCCAGTTCAAAAATGAAATTTCACGGCAGCAAGGATATGTGTAAAAATGCTGTTTGGTGTGGTTAGGTGAGCCAGAGCTTTGTTCTCAAGGGCTCTTCATTTTTTTGAGATCAAACCACATTTAACTGGCTTTTTTCCTTCTGCTCCATGTGCAGTAAGTGTTTATAGAAGCTTTTTTTTTTGTTTCTTTACCCAATGACCGTGTCTGGAACTATTATTTGTAAAATACACCACACCAAATATTGCACAGGCATCCATCACATAAAATCCTAAATTGGGCTGTGGCTGTCACATGGGGTTGTGTCAGTGGTAGCAGAGCAGAACACAAATGAATCCTTTTTCTAAAGGTTTTTCCTAATCCTTTTTCTTCCTGATTTGGCCATGAGACAAGACACTGTTACTGTTGTGCAGAAACTTCAACACTGGCATTTCTGAGGGAAAACCAATTCCAAGGAAGATTCATTCATCCACTGACTTTTAGTGTTAACTACTTACCTTGTAAAACTGAATTCTAGGCAATAGAAAGGTTTGTATCTGCCCTATAAAAATTGCCAAATGATGCTTTTCTTCAAAATAATTGGCTCTCTAAATCTCTAAAGCTTTGGCCAAATAATGTCTTAAAATAATATTAAAACTTTACCTTATAAGAAAAGATGAAGCTCTAAGTAACCTAAATGTATATTTAGTATTTTATCTATTTTAGCTTAGATATTTATTTAGATTTACACTTAGATAAATAAATTAGATAAAATACTATTAGCTATTTATTCATCTGGTAGCAGGGAAAAAAATACCCCTCTTGCATTTTAAATTTAGATTGCAGTTATACTTTAAAAGAATAACTTAAAATAATAATAATACCAAGACTTTGAAGCATAAAAATCTCTGGATGTGGTAATAAGTATTCCAGACAAAAAGGTATTACAGAGAGAGCATAGGCAGTAGCCAGTTTTTGAAGTATCCAAAACTTGGAGTAATTTTTTTTTTTTTTTAAAGAAAGGTATAAAATCAAAATGTTTCATGAAAAAAGAAAAGCCAATAGTTTCAGGTTAAGTAGAAATAAATTGATTGTAAGGTTCCTTTTCAGAAGTGCATCACCACAGGCTGATGTACTTGTTCCCATACCATGGGGAGCAAAATGTGCAGTTGAATTTAAAAATCAATCCAAGCCATATTGCAGCAGTGGCAAAATGAATGTGCAGGGATTGCATTAGGAGTGATGAGTTTGTAATTTAGATTTTGGAACAATCTGCAACCGAGTCACATCCTGGAACTTGCAGTTCTAGAAAAGAATTGCTTCTGCATTTCCTGGAAAAGCTTTGTGAATTTAAAAATACTTAGACTTGAAAAATATGTGCTGTCAATGCACGAATGCACTTAATCCTTTTAATTTTTTTCCTTAAAATGAGTGGATATTCTGGTTTGTAACACCCCTTTTCTACTACATAACTTTCTAAATCATTATTAAAAACCTGCACTTGTAAAGAAATCCAAATTTATTTGTCTCCACTTGGTCAGCACCTCCTGCTTGAATCTCTGTTGATTTTTCTTTGCCATCCTGATTTTTAGGGTCTAACATTTAGTTGAGCTCATGTCCCTTTCCATGTCCCCTTTAGCAGCCTGAAAACTTCCATGCTAATCCCTCTCCACCATCCTTTCACCAGTGAGTACAAGGTCAGGTTATCTCCATGTGTAAAATTAATCATTTAGTTCTGCTGCTTTGCATTTTGCAGCTTTTTAGATCCTGTGCAATGAGGAATCCAAAGTTATCCCTTTTTTTTTTTTTAAAGGAATTATTTTGTGTTTATCCTGCTTTGCAGTTGTCATTGCTTTTTGATCCTGCTTGTCTGTGGTTTTTCATTCATTTTGCAGTCAGTCCTGAGTTATTTTCAGCCAAAGGCTGCTGTTACATGTTTAAATTTCACTAAGTTAAATTGAATTATAACTCCTGAGCTGTTTGTACTGTGTTAACCTGTCTGGACTCTTCTGAATTTCCAATGATTGTTTCTGCTGTGTCCAGTGCTGTGATTACCTCATATCCCCTTCTCAATAACCAAACTGGGGAGTCTGTTAATTACCCAATATTTCCCAAAGCTTGCCTAGCACTGATTAATATTTGAGTTGCTCAGTTCCCCCTTTGTACAGCTCTTTATTTCAAATTTCATGTCTCCTCTGACCAGCTGCTTGTTCACTCTGAGGGAAAAACAACAAGATTTGAGACAGAAATGCAAAGTTTTCAAAGGAGGGCCAGTTTGGCTATATTTTTTCCCAAATGCTTGGCAATCTATAAGCTTTTATATATTTTTTTAAATAAATATCTATTATATTTATATATAGTGTTTGAATACATTTTTCCCAAATGCTTGGCAATCTATGAGATTTTATGTATATTTTCTAAAATATGTATCTATTATATTTATATGCAATGTTTGGATACATTTTTCCCAAATGCTTGGCAATATATGAGGTTTTAGATATATATTCTACATATATTCATATATTCTATATATATACATAGATATATATTGTACATATACATATATTTAAATATGTATCCAGACATTATATATAAATATATATTTATATATATATATAATGTCTGGATACATTTTTCCCAAGTGGTTGGCAATCTGTGAGTTTATATATATATTATATGAGGTTTTCATGCTATAAATGAGATTTTTAAAGAGATAGAGGAGGATTTCCTCTAAAAAACTTTACTAACTTAATCACTGCCAGTGATCTTTTAAAAACCAGGGATGAGAGTCCTTAGATGTATAAAATACCCCCTCGCTCTCCCAGCTGTGTAGTGCTGATATTAAAATTTACTTATTTAAATATAAGATACTCTGCATGTTTTTTCCTCTGTGTGTGTGTATTTTTTTTTTCTTTTGTCCTGTGTTGCTTGCTTTGCTTGTACGGGTGATTTTTTTGGCTTGAAGTGTTCATGTTTTGAAGCAGAACCTGGATCTCAGGGTGAAGTATTCCCACTTCCCTTCTTTCTCCAGGCCTTGCTACCGGAGCAGCGAGCAGTGCATGCAGATTCCTACCGGAGGATTGGGCACCTCTGACACCTCTGCCTGCTTTTGATCCCCTTCCTTTTCCATGATAAACACACAAAAACACAGAACTGGCATAAGCTGAGAAACTTGAGGATCAAATTCTTATTTTTTTTTTTCCTTTTTTGTCCCAAAAAAACAGCAAAAAAAAAGGTCTTTGCAGTGTTATTTTCTTATTTATTTGTCTAGAAGCTATTTTGTGAAAGCTCAGAAGCTTCCAGAAGCTTTTTAAAATTTGTTACAAACGGGTTTTATTTATGTTATTTAAAATGTGCAGTTGTTCAGTATGGGAAAGAGCCTATTTTTCTCAAATGGTACTAATTTTATAAGATATTTGAAGAAAACCTGGGGTATTTATACTGCATTTTTGTATAAGATGTATAAACTTTTTAACAGGGAAAGATGACTTTTTTTGATGTAAATGAAAAATAAAATCTTTTTTTTAAGCATAATGTCTCTTGTCTTCATAGAAATCAATTTCCACTTCAAGAATTAGCAAGTTTTAGACAAAAATATTTATCTTTGATAGTGAACGTTGTTATATCAGGACTTTTGGGGAATATTTGTGGTGGGGATGTACTAGAGTACAGAAACTCAGCTTTTCTTTAGCAGATGTACCTGAAAATTTAAGAAAATGAGAGATCTTCTACTGCTGTGGCCATAAAGTAAAAAGGGAATATTACAGTTTATTGGACAAAATTCTATAGTTTTTATTTTGTCTCAAAGTAGGATTTTAATAAAATTTAATTCATTTATTAGGATTTAATGAATTTATTTAATCCTGATTTAATTAAATTAGGATTTTAATACTTCAATAGTTCAGCAAAACTCCTCTTTAAGGCCTGTGATTTTTCTTGTTGGAGCCCTGAACCATTTCAGCTGTTTGCTTGTAAAGATCTTTTTCTCCTATTTTTAATGACCTTAAAGCTGCTGCCTGAGCCGACTTCTCCCATTTAACATGAAATAATGGGAAGTGAGAATATTTAAGGTAAAAAAACCCCCAGGGGATCACAGGTATTGAGAGTTCTCTAATTCTTCTTTTCCACATAATTACTTACTCAGGGCTCCTACAACCAGTGGAAGGTGGAATAGCCAATTCCAGGGTTTTGAATTCCAATCAAATTCCATTAATTCAGAAAAATATCCACTCCACCCACACAGTAAAACTGTTTTCTGTGTAACCCTAATATAGGCTTTTTTCATAAAAATAGATTATCACATAACCTCATACACAGATTTGAATTTCTGGTGCTACAGCAAATAAAATGTTGAATAAATAAGTTAAATAAATAAAATCAACCTCCCAAGGGGATAATTTTGTAGAGTTTTAGATGAAGAACTCCCTACCTGAAGCAGGTTTTCATTTATCCTCCTCCACAGGTGGGATGGGCTTGGGTTTGAAGGTGTTTTGTTTTGGGTTGGTGCTTTCTCAAACTTTAATCTCTTCAAATTACTGCCTAGAATTTTGAGTAACAAACCAGCATTAAAATAAGTCTCAATTTTCCTGCAGTTGGTTCTAAAGTTCTTAAATCCAAACAAGTTCTTTTGTAATTCCTGATGTTTCTTATTTATTTGGGAAAATTTCCCTCGGGTGTTTGTGTAACATGACACAAAATTATGATGGTTTTAGTTACACTGTCACCTTGCTGAAGAAAAAGAAGAAAAACCAGTTTAGGGTTATGAAAATGAATCTAAAAAGATGTAGAAAATGAAGTTTGGAGTTCTACTTCTTTTGGATGTGACTCAGTTTCAAGGGGTCTCTGGCATGGGAGAGTTACATTGTCAAACGTGACCTTATGACTTCACCTTACTTTTATTCTAAAACCATTAAATTGGCATTTTGTTTCCCACATTCACAAGAAATTTGGCAGCACCATAGAACAAGAAAGGGAAATTATCCAGCTCTGTCACAGACAAGACAGAAGTTAGAATTTTAAATAATTTTCCCTTGATTTGGTAATTTCAAGTGTAACTTTCTTGGAAAACCAGTGCAATGCTGAGAGTGACCTTTAAGTGCTGCCATAATATTTTGCTTCAATTTAAGGTTTATTAATTTAATTGCCTCTAAATCAGACTGAAATGTGGAAAGCCACCTATATTCTTGAGCATAAACTGGAAAAACAAAACAGGCTGGTGAATGGGAACTGATTTTTAACTGATTTTCACATAAATGTTGCTTTCCAGGGGGGTCATGAGCAGCTTCTAAAAATGATGGAAGAGAGGATGATGGATGTGGAGCAGAAATTAAGGCTTGTGAAGAGGCTTCTCCAAGATAAAGTAAATCAGCTGAAAGAACAAGTAAGTGCTCTTGGATTTCCTCAAACCTTCCCCGTTCCTTCTGTAAACCCCTAAGTGGGAAAAAGCTGCCAAGGTGTTGTTCAGAATAAAGTTAAAAGTGGTTTTATTTAATGCTTCTGAGCTCAACTACAGCATGTTTGCTCAAAACTTCATAAAACTCCAAATTGGGGACTGAATCCACTACTCACTAATTTCCTAAATCAAGAAACAAAAATCAAATTTCAGTTGAGGATGCTAACTGGAAAAGTTGCTTAGAAAAGGAGGAGAAAATAATTTCTTGAGGAGAAAATACTGATTTCTTTGAGGCCTCCTGCCCCAAATTCATCTTTTGTTTGATGTGGTTTTGGGGTTTTTGGAAGTGTCTCTGTGGGATCACTGGGCTTGTGGATTCTCTTGTGCACTAAATTTGTCCTTAGAGGATAAATGCTGTAAAGCAGAATTCACCTGACCAGGTTCATTTGAATCCCTCTGTTACCCACCCCATCTCCTGAAAAAACCTTTCCAGTCTCAAAACGTCCACGGCATCTCTAAAGACCCTGGGGTTTTAATGAGAGGAGCGGGGTTTTACTTTGATATTTTTGTTATAATTAACACATTCAGCTAGTTCCCCACCTCCCTGGGAGGTTTTCTTTGCCATTTGCTGAGTGCCTGTGTCCATTGCCACCCCAGCTTTCCAAGAACACCAAGGCAGACGCCATGGTCAAGGATCTCTACGTGGAGAACGCGCAGCTGCTGAAGGCTCTGGAGGTGACAGAGCAGAGGCAGAAAACTGCAGAGAGGAAGAATTATTTGCTGGAAGAGAAAATTGCCAACCTCAACAGAATAGTGAAGAACTTGGCCTCCCCCTCCTTCAGCCCAGCAGCAGAGATCAGGTCGTAGCAAAGCTGTTGTGTGTCACAGCCCCGTGCACTTTACTGAAATGGGAATATTTCAGCTTCTCACTGCGTTGCCTTTTTTTACTGAATGAGTTTTAGTTACAAATGCCTCCCCAGAGAGCACAGAGCTGATTCCCAAAATGGACACTACCCAAGGAGAATTTTGTTGGTTCCCAAACTGGGTTTCTGTTAAGTTTTGCCTGAAAATAATCATCACTATGTGAAAAGGCCCCACTTACGTTTTTCTAGGTTAACCTATTTTGATTATTTGACTTTCATTTAAAATCCAAATTCTGAATTTCCTGTATTGGATCATCTAGATTGAAGCAAAGGCCTAAAGTAAACTCAGATTGTTGAACTGAAAACAATATTTTCAGCTTTCTAAAATAGCTCCAAACCTAGAAATGCTGATGGGTCAGTCTTCAACACTGTCAGCAAAAATGTTATTGAAGGCAAGACTTTGCTGGTATGGGCTGTGTCCTGTAAACTGATTCTGGTTTCTCTAAAGCAATTATGCATTAGACTTCTGGGTTGTTCTTCATGGCTGTTTCTCTGCAGAGCTCAGAGAAAAAGGTTTATTTAAAATACAGAACTAGACTACTGCCTCCAACTAAGTGTGACAGTATTTCATCTGAAGAAGTTTCCCAGCTAGCAAATAAAGACTATTATTTCCTTTTTTGTTTTAAGCTGTGCTGCCAGACAACTGAATTATAGATGCCTTACTGGTTTTGTATATGGAAATAAGTTAAACCAAGGAAGAGTCACTCAACAGAAGCAAAGATGGGAGTTTTGTTTATGTGATTTGTAAATTCAGTAAAGCAGTGCAGTGTATTTATTAAACAGCTGGCAGAAGAATGAAGAGGGGTACTTGGAGGATTTTGTCAGTGGGATCCTGTTGTTGGAACCCTCATGAGCATGGAGCTTTGCCAGGAATGCAGCATTTGCTCTGACCTGAGGAATCATTTGGAAAAGTCTTGTCTTTTGTGTTAATCCTAGTGCAGAATCTGTCATTAGTTGTGAAGAAACACATTCAGTGTCATCGTGAAGAACTCAGGGAGTAACAGCCTAAATCAGCTTCCTTCAGCTCTAAATGTGGGTGTAAATGTCAGCAGAGGGAGATGAACACACCTGAGGGAAAGCAGGACAAACCAACTTGGATTTGGGTGAGTATTTCCTTGGTGCTCCCTACCCAATCTGCAGAGGAGCATCAAGGTTTGGGATGAGGGTGATGCCTCATCTTGGAGCAGTGGAGAAATGCAAGTTTTTGGGAACACCTTCAAGACAGAGGGGTTTGCCAGAGGAGCAGCTGGATGAGAGGCTGCCTGCTCCAGGGGATGTGTGGTAACCTGCCCTGCCTCCCCCACACCAGTCAGACACAATTAAACACTGTAAAGCAAACTGGGGCCATTCTGGAACACTTGAAACTTTAAATGGAAGTGTTTGGGAGGGGGAGGAAGAGGTGTTTTGTCTCAGAGACCACTGGTAAGCTGATCATTCTGTCAGGAGCCAAAAATCCTCCTCCAGAAACTGGGGTAACACTGCTGCAAGCTGTGGAGGAGCAGATGGAAGATGAGTTTTACTGTGGCCTGATGTGGCTGAGAGGATGTTCCCGGTGTCTCTGGGGTTACTTACCAATTTTGGAGGGTTTGTGGACTGAACTAGACACAGGAAGTGACTTTTTCCTCCTCCTTTTCTTCCTCTATTGCTTTGTGCAGGCAACAAAGTGGAAATGGAAATAGAATCATGGAATAACAATATTGGAGTCCTGATAAATTATTTCACTGCCGTGCTCTTCTAAATGCCTGTAGTAGAGATTTCTCCAAGTCATTCCAAATTCAAGGATTTACAGATTTTTCAGAGGCTGCAAAAATATTTTCATAAACTGGAAATATCTTAAATTGATAGAAATCTGAGGGTTTGAAAAGCTGAAATAGTGGTTTCTTAATACTTTTATCACCAAGTGGTCTGAGTTGCATGATAATAAATCTCTGTGTGGGTACCAGGGCTGTGTGGTGGCAAGGTGGGAAGTGAGCACACCCTAAACCCATGCTCTGGAAATTTGCAAAGTTCCAAAATAATACCAGGAAACAAAAGAAATTAGGTTCAGAACTGTATTTGGAAAAAAATATTATCTAGTACATTTTAAGATTAGTTCATACCTTGACCTTGATTTGCTTGTGTCTGTGAGCAAAATCTAAAAGGAAGGAATGAATATTTCACTTACATTATTGTGCAATTACTTTCATGTTGCTCAATTTAAAGGCTGGACTGGTTAACTAATTCTTTTAATCTCCTGGTAGTTACCAGGCTTTTATAAACCAAACACAGACATTGCTAGAGCACAGCACCAAAAAGGGAGAAGCAGAAATAGGGAAAAGGGAATTTTGGCTTTTCCCTTTCTCCCCTATCCTACTTTCCTGTACTTCTCTTTCACTAAACTTCAAGAAAAAAAAAAACCAACTTAACTACAGAGAGAGAGAGGAGGAGGAAAACGTCCTGTTGGTAAAAACTCCAATTTCACTGGAAGATTTGTGTGGATTAATTCTCAGAAGTGCCTTTTGCCTTCCTGTACTGTACTGGCTGGGCTGCCACAGGACAATTCAGGACAATCCCTTCCCAAAAGGAGGGATCCCAGGGAAAGGCAGAGCTGCTTCCAGACGGGTGGCACGTTGCTCCTGAATTCATTGTGTCAGCTCAGAAGAGAAGCAGCTGCTTTACAAAGTCCAGGCTACTGAAAATAAGCATAGAAACACATAATTTATTAAGTATTTAGGGGTGTTTTGTGCATGAATGTGTCTCCTATGCAGAATAGGCAAAAACCAAAGTATTTAGTGTTATTGTTGCAGTCAAAAATCACTGAACTTTTAGGCCTTGTTCTTATAACAGGTCCTGCCATGTCAGATATGAGCTACTTCATTACCAGAAGGTGTTTTAAATGTTTTCAGCTCTTGCTTTATGAATCACTGTGAAAATAAAGGCACATAGACATTTCAGGTTGGGGGTTTTGGAAGGGGACAGACCCCAAGTTAAATAGAGGTGTACAAAATTCACGCAGCTGAAGTGCTGCTTGTCAATTCAGAGTGATTTAAAAGTCTACATTGTGGCACATGCTCCAAGTAGTACTTTAAATACAAGGAGAACTGAGTTGTTTGAATTCTGCTTGGGGAAAGAAACAGGATTTTAACATATTTGATTTTAGCCAGGTTATATGTTAGGTACAACAGGGGGAACAGTCTGGATTGATCAAGAGTAAAATCCTTTTGTTTACTTCCAGCAAATGCCATCCCTGTCACTCAGGTTTTCCATCATTTACCTGTCCAATCTCCTGTTTGGTGTTGTTCCATGACAAACAACTTCTGTATAAAGGAAAACAAAGGTATATATTTTTTTTTCTATTGAGTTTGTTTTGTTCTGGTGTAATATATTGTCCTTAGAACATCATGTAAAGCTGAGAGATGAAGCAACTGATACATTATTTATAACGAGCATAAAAAATACATTAATGTACAATGCATACTTGTGTCTTCTGGTTTTTATCCAAATGAAAATCATAGAATAATTTGGGTTGGGAGGGACCTGAAGCCCATCCAGTGCCACCCTTGCCATGGCAGGGACACTTTCCACTATCCCAGCTTCTTCCAAGCCCCAGTGTCCAGCCTGGCCTTGGACACTGCCAGGGATCCAGGGGCAGCTGCTCTTCTCATGGATGTTGTAAATACTGCAAGTACTATCAAAGGCATGCACAGTAATAAAAAGGATTGTTTGACAGCTCTGGAAAAATAGCTTCTTGCATTATAAAAGTATGAAATTGAAGTGTAAAAACCTGTCAGGTAGGGAACACACCTTGGCTTATGTTCAGCTGAAGTTGCATCCCTGCTCTTCACCTTTACCTGGGAAGTATTGAGGGGAATATTGAGTGCTTGTTGCAAGCCTTGCCCAGAGCCATGGGGTGGGAAAGCTGCAGGGGACCACAGTGGGTCCCTGCTCCGTCCTCCCTGGTCAGGCACTGCTGAGTCCAGCTCTGGGCCCCTCTGGAAAGGACACTGAGGGGCTGGAGCGTGTCCAGGGAAGGGAACAGAGCTGGGGAAGGGTCTGGAGCCCCAGGAGAGGCTGAGGGAGCTGGGAAGGGGCTGAGCCTGGAGCACAGGAGGCTCAGGGGGGACCTTGTGGCTCTGCACAGCTCCTGCCAGGAGGGGACAGCCGGGGGGTCGGGCTCTGCTCCAGGGAACAGGAGAAGGAACGGCCTCAAGCTGTGGTAGGAGAGGTTTATATGGGATATCAGAGAAAATTTCTCCACGGAAAGGGTTGTCAGGTAGCAGAAGGCGCTTCCCAGGGAGGTTTGGAGTGCCCATCCCTGGAGGTGCCCAAGGAAGGCCTGGAGGTGGCACTCGGCGCTTTGGGCTTGTGGCGAGGCGGGCATCGGGCACAGCTTGGACTCGCTGATCTCGGAGGCCTTTTCCAGCCTCAACGATTCAACGATTCTGTCGCTGTGGGGGTCTGTCAGTCCGCCATTCCGAGATTTCTCCCATTCCGGGGTTTCCGTTGCTCTGGGATTCCCGTTCTGGCGGGCTCCCGCCGCTCCGTGAGGGGCCGCGCCCTCCCCGCCGCGCGGGGGCGCTGTGGCCGCGCCCCCTCCCCTGCGCTGCCCCGCGGCCGGCCCGGAGGGCGGCGGCCGCCGCCTTCCCACAACGCCCCGCGCGCCCGCCGCGTCCCCTCAGCGACCCCCGGCCCGGCCCGATCCCGATCCGATCCCGATCCCAACCCCGCTCCTGGTCCCGGCCCGGCCCCCCGGGGGGCGGCCGGACCCCCCCCGCCCTGCGGAGCGGGGAGCGGCGCCGGGCATGCGGGCGGTGGCAGCGGGCCGCGAGGTGGGATGCTGTCGCGGAAGAAGACGCGGACGGAGCTCTCCAAGCCGGGCGAGGTGCAGGGGAAGTACGTGAAGAAGGAGACGAGCCCGCTGCTGCGGAGTGAGTGTCGGGGGGACCGGGGAACGCCGGCTCCGGGGGCCGATGCCGAGGCCTTTGTGTGCGGCCGGTCCGGCGGGCCCTGGAGCTGCGCGGCCTTGGCGGGGTGAGGGGCGTGAGGGGGAGTTATCCCTGTGGCGGTGTGTGAGGGTTATTTCTCCCTGAAAATGTGTGTTTAATGCTGTTAGGAGCCCTGGGAGATGACGGAGGGAAGTTAAAGCTGAAAGGAAGCCCGAGTTTCAAAGGGAGCCCTGCACGCCTTGTTCCACCGGGTGCTCAGCGTGCCCGGACTTGGTGGTTTTTGTGGTTTTTATGATTTTCTCGGTGCGCGGTTCCTCAGTTTCAGCCGGCCGGGGTTCAGGCAGTGTACAGAGGTTGCTTTTTAATGAAGCTAAGAGCTTGGAGCAGCCTGGCGTAGGGAAGGTGTCCCTGAGGCAGCTCCGGGCCCCTTCCAGAACCGTGAATCCCCGAGAACGGAGCGCTTGTTTTCCCCTTCTGAGCACTGTGGAATGAGATAACTGTCCCGCCAGGCAGTTGCATAAAATCCCTGCGGGAGCAGATGTGAATAGGGAATGCTCCAGGTGCTGTCCGTGACTCAGCCCGGGGAGGTCACCTGGGATCTTCCCGTGGCGCTGATTCTGCAGCCAGGGCTGGGCACAGCACCGCAAACACACACCGAAAGCGTGCTTGGGTTTGGGTTTGTTGGTCTTAGAAGACAACCCGAGACTGAAGTGGGTTTGTTTGCCCAATAAATAAGTAAATCAATTTATTGCTGGCACCTTCTGGGGCGCACCAGATTTTAACGGTAAGTTGTAAGAGTTTGTTAATAAAAGTTTATTAATAATAGGAATTACCTTATTCTAAGTGAAAGTTATCTGCTGTATTGACTTACCTGGAGGGAAACTACTTATTTTTATCATGTTGAAAGTAAAAGTAGGGAGAGGAGGAATGTTTCACATACTGGAGGGAGGCAGTGAAATTCTAAAGGAGAAAGTGAAATATCCCCCTGATAATTTGAGAACTTAACGTGTGTGGAATGACGTCGTTTTTTCTGGCTGAACTTTGTGACTTTGGCATTAGTGGGGTCAGTGTGAATTCTGTTTCTGTCTTGGATTCCTGTGGGCATTAACATCTTGTCATCCCCAGTTTGTAAGGACAGCATTCCCAAAGAAGCAGCAGCCAGGATATGTGAATTTTCTTGACCCTTCTCACAGAGAAACACGAACCCTGGCTGATGTAGCCACAGCACAGTGTGGGTGGTTTGGGGTTTTTTTCCCTTGTGTGGTTTTTTTGAAGGCTTTGGGGTTGGTTTGTTTATTGCAGCTGCAGTTTCACTGGCAGAACTGCTCCGTGGGTTCCTGGTGTGGGGTGTGCTGGTTCCTGCTGCACCAGGACGCTGCAGTTTTACCACCACATTTACACAGGCGTTAGAGGTGCCTTAAGCGGCTTCTGCACGTGAATTTCCTCAATTCCAGTGTGTCAATCTGCACCGGCAGTGTTCTCACTTCTCCTCCGTTCTCTGTGGCAGATCTGATGCCTTCCTTTATCCGCCACGGTCCGACCATTCCGAGACGCACCGACATCTGCCCTCCCGACCCCGCATCCTCTGCCTACGCCCCCGGCGGCGATGGCATCGTCTCCAGGAACCAGAGCTTCCTCCGAACCGCGGTGCAGAGGCCGCCTCACGAGATAATGAGGCGAGAAAGCAACAGACTGTCTGCACCCTCCTACCTGGCCAGGAGCTTGGCCGAGGTGCCCAGGGAATACGGCTCCTCCTCGCAGTCCTTCCTGGCGGAGGCCGGCCCCGGGCTGGAGAACGGCGACGCCGGAGCCCGCGGCTATTACTACGATCATTTCTACGATGCCCAGAGGAGACGTCAGCTGAACGAGCGCCTGCACGAGGACTACAGGTATTATGAACACAACAGTGATCTTTTCCAGAGGATGTCCCAGAATCATGGGAGGCACACTTCAGGTAAGGATTCCTTGTTGGTTTTGTTTAAAATGCGGTTTTGGGTGCAGTTTGGGGAGTCTGGGTGATCAGGATTGTGTTTGAGGTGTGTAGGACAGAGCTGCTTTTTCATGGCATTTCTGGGATTTGGGTGATTGGAATTGAGGGTTTGTTCACACATATCCAGAAAGGAAAAATGGTCTTAAACCAGAATTATTTTCTTAAATAAATGGAGTAAGGCCAAGCAAGTTTTGTGGTTTTTAATGCTAAGCATACGTACATCTCCTCTACACATCAGTTGCTGGCTAGCAAGGAATTTTATTCATTGGAGAACATCTATTTTCATGATATAAAGAATAACCAACAGGTCTAAATTACAACATTGCAGCATTATTATTATTATTGTTATTATCATTAAATTTTAATTATTGTCTTATTACTTAATATCATTGTTTGAATTTAACCTCAATAATTAAAATAATTTCTTATAAATAGTCATAGGGAGGAATGACTGCTTTGTGTAATTAGCAAATTGGCATCTAATTTGTGTGGAAATTTACTTTCTAATCCTTGACTCCTTTCTTTTTGCTTTTAAAATGGTTTGTAGGTATGCCTGTTCCCCCCTTAATTTCACTGGAACTTGCCTTTGTTTCCTAAAACAAAACAGCATAAGAAAGAAGAATCCATTAAATATTACTTTCCTGAAATGTTTGACTCTGTATTTGATATTACAAAAACTATGCCCAAGGAGGAGTTTGAAACAAACAATTGAAACCTGTAAATAATGTACCTTCAATATTAAATACATTGTCACCTGTAATCTGTAAACAAAATTGTAATTAGTGTTAATAAAATAAATCTGTCTAGAAAAAGAAATCTGCCAGGGAGAACATCAGCTCTTAATGCTGCTGACCTCATGTGTGGGATTAGAACCTGTCAGTGCCTTGTGTTTTCTTCACCACAGAAACACTTCCATGAAAAATGGAAATGCCAGCCAGGAAATTCTGAAATGCTGGGGTTTAAGGCCTGCTACTTGAATCCTCCTTTATTTTTCTAAAAGTATATATCTGATATATATATATCTGATCTGCCTGGATTTTGTGTGCAAACCCTGCATCTCTGCCCGTTGTTGCTCATCATTAAACAGCAGTCATTAAACACTTACCTGGTCCAGGTAACAAGCACTGGGAGTGTGTGCTGGGATGTTTTAGGGAGGAGAGGCAGGAGGGGAGGATTTCACAAACCACTCCAGCAGTTTAACCTTGAGAATTAAACAGCAGCTGTGAGGAGATTCCCAGAAATGGAGCTCTAGCTTGGAAGTGGAGATTCGTGTGGCAAATTTTTAAAAGGAGCTCCATATTTTGCTCAATTGTAGCAACATTTTCTTCCTAAATAGATTTTTTTCTTGCTGTTTGTTGACCTTAGCCCTGGAAATCATAAAGGAGCTGCTCCTGTTTGCTTGGTTTGGTCATTCATTCTTTAACATTTCATATTTTGAACAAGTTTTACACAGGTTTTGTGATGGGTGAGTATTTAATCTCATGCACTCGTAGGGAGAGACGAAGGTGAGCCTTTTACCTCAATAATTAAAATAATTTCTTATAAATAGTCATAGGGAGGAATGACTGCTTTGTGTAATTAGCAAATTGGCATCTAATTTGTGTGGAAATTTACTTTCTAATCCTTGACTCCTTTCTTTTTGCTTTTAAAATGGTTTGTAGGTATGCCTGTTCCCCCCTTAATTTCACTGGAACTTGCCTTTGTTTCCTAAAACAAAACAGCATAAGAAAGAAGAATCCATTAAATATTACTTTCCTGAAATGTTTGACTCTGTATTTGATATTACAAAAACTATGCCCAAGGAGGAGTTTGAAACAAACAATTGAAACCTGTAAATAATGTACCTTCAATATTAAATACATTGTCACCTGTAATCTGTA
Organism: Pyrgilauda ruficollis; assembly: GCF_017590135.1. Taxonomy (NCBI): domain Eukaryota; kingdom Metazoa; phylum Chordata; class Aves; order Passeriformes; family Passeridae; genus Pyrgilauda; species Pyrgilauda ruficollis. Next base: position 670,186 of record NW_024511321.1, read on the forward strand.
AACAAAATTGTAATTAGTGTCTAATAAAATAAATCTGTCTAGAAAAAGAAATCTGCCAGGGAGAACATCAGCTCTTAATGCTGCTGACCTCATGTGTGGGATTAGAACCTGTCAGTGCCTTGTGTTTTCTTCACCACAGAAACACTTCCATGAAAAATGGAAATGCCAGCCAGGAAATTCTGAAATGCTGGGGTTTAAGGCCTGCTACTTGAATCCTCCTTTATTTTTCTAAACGTATATATCTGATATATATATATCTGATCTGCCTGGATTTTGTGTGCAAACCCTGCACCTCTGCCCGTTGTTGCTCATCCAGCAGTCATTAAACACTTACCTGGTCCAGGTAACAAGCACTGGGAGTGTGTGCTGGGATGTTTTAGGGAGGAGAGGCAGGAGGGGAGGATTTCACAAACCACTCCAGCAGTTTAACCTTGAGAATTAAACAGCAGCTGTGAGGAGATTCCCAGAAATGGAGCTCTAGCTTGGAAGTGGAGATTCGTCTGGCAAATTTTTAAAAGGAGCTCCGTATTTTGCTCAATTGTAGCAACATTTTCTTCCTAAATAGATTTTTTTCTTGCTGTTTGTTGACCTTAGCCCTGGAAATCATAAAGGAGCTGCTCCTGTTTGCTTGGTTTGGTCATTCATTCTTTAACATTTCATATTTTGAACAAGTTTTACACAGGTTTTGTGATGGGTGAGTATTTAATCTCATGCACTCGTAGGGAGAGACGAAGGTGAGCCTTTTAGTTGCCAGTGTTTTCCCTTTCCTCCATTTTTTTCATCTCCATATGAACTCCTAAAGTCCTCTTTTCCTTTTTCTTAAAGAATTATGTGGCCCAAAATAAGAAAATTTTAGGTTTTGTTGCTTCCTTCATCTCACCATTAAGCTTCTTTTTATTTGAACCATCCCGTGCTTCACACCTTCAGTGTTTTCCTTGAGTTACCCAAATGTCTCTGTAATTCCTCGTTTCTTTTTCTTGCATTTCCAGAGCCTGTTGCTTTCACTGTCTTTGTCTAAATTACTTTTCTTTACTCGTCTCCATTGTTGTTTCTCTTCATTGAGATGCCAGAATTGCCTGATGCCTGCAGTTCCAAATGAAAAGTCTGGTTTTTAGCTGGAGTTTGTAAATTCTGCCTTCTCCCCTTTCCCTCCTGTCCCACCCTCCCTCCAAAGGTGCCCTTGGTCAGTTCTGGTGTGTTTTGGGTGGATTCCCAAGGAAATGTTGCCTGGTGAACACGAGGTGTTCCTGCTTTGCTGATATTCCATGGTGCTCACACTGAGGTGATTTTTGGGAGCAGTCTGGAAGTGAAGAGGTGCCTGTGAATTTCAGCTCTCGTTCACAACTGAGTCTCTCCTCTCTGTGATTCGGAGAGAAGTTGCAAACATGTTCTTCTCAAGACTTCAGTGTTCAGCCAAGGTTGGAGGGCAGCCCTGTGGTTTTGCAGCAGTTGGTGTTTCAGCATTGCCGTGTCCTTCCATGGGCATTTCTCCTTCAAGCCACCTTTTCTCTCTCGCTGTGCTTCCCTTCTACCATCTCCTCCTTTCCATGTTTTCATTCACTTTGTTTCTAATTACCAATTCAGTGCTGCTGATTTTCCTGACCAGTATTTTCAGTTGAGATACCTCCTAATTTTGTACATTTAGCTACCTCTGTGGCATTTCTTAAATTTTTAATTTCTTTTATTTTTTTTTTTTTTTAATTATTATGAGTGTCCTTTTCAAACTTTTAATTCTAAGAGACTTTACCTGTCTTTCCTCGCCATCTCTTTCCTCTCTTCTAGGTTAAAGTTTTGGGGAGGTCTGTGGTTGAAGTTATACCTACAGTGTAGATTGGAACTAACTTGTAACCAAGACCTCAGAGTTATTTGTGCCTGTGTGAGCGGTAAGCTGAACCATTCTTCTGTGTCTATGAAAATTGCTGAGCTTGAAATCAACACTGTAAAGGCACTTGCTGGTGGTGGATTGTGATGAGTTCACTGGGATGTCACAGAGAAAAAACAATTTAACAGAGAATCCAGTATGCTTTTGGTTCATCTGTTAAGTTGTACCCCTGAAAAACTGCAAAGTTGTTTAATGTAAGAGCAAAATAAATGCAAATTATGACATGAAACCCATTTAGAGCTGAAATACCCATATTTTTATTTTTCTGTGTGTACACGTCTCTCATTTTTAAACAAATGGCAGTTCCTGCCTTTTTCTTCTGTTGTGCTGATTTTGCAGGAATTTTGCAGCATAATTCTTGATGCTTTCAGAGTTCTTCCTGTCATTTCCTATTAGTGAATTTGTGCTTGCTTGGAACGCCCCATTCCCTCCAACAAAAGAGGTGCTTGTGCTCAGGAAGTTCCTTCAGATGCTTTGGAGTGGGTTAGGAAGGCCTGGGACCTGCAGACCTGGCTAGACAGGAGAGTTATTGGAACTTTTTGTTATTGTATTATTACTTACTCTTTTAAAATTAAACAGTTTGTTCATCTTCTCTTCCTGCTCTTCACCCAGCTCCGATGAGGGGAAGGGAGAGGATTTTGGCATCCTGAAAAAAGGCTCTCAGGACAATTGGGCTAATTAAAGACAAATATTGTTTTGTAAGATTTGTTCTGCAACACTTTGGAAATTTGGGTGAAGTCACTTGTGGGGAGTTCCTGGGCTCTGAAATTTCTCTGCATTTTGTACCCAAGTGGAACTTTCTCCTCTGGTTTTGCTCTTTGCCCTTTATGCTGGTGATGGGATTTCTCTGCTGCCTTTCCTACCTGCCCTTTGCTGGCCTGGGAATCTTTGCTCCAGAAGGCTTGGATTTCTTTCCAGGCAAGGTTCCCTCATTAAAAAACCCTTTTACTGGGAAAGCACTGACATAATTTCCAGTTCCTTTGTTCCTTCCTAAACACAACTTCCCTGAGTGAAGAACACATTACAGATTGTTCACACTTGTGGCTTTCTTTGGATTTTTAAGAGAAGGAACTTTTTGCATTGATAAAGTGCACTGGCATGTGCTGCTCAAAGTTAGAATTGATAATTCAAGACCTTAAATTGAAGATACTGGATTTTAGAAATGGAAGGAAAATTAAAGCCTCAATTTCAATGTTGATATTCCTTAAAAGCAACAGCTGAACCAAAAAACACCCTGTTATCTAATATAATATTACAAACAGAATTAGCAGATGAGGCTTGACAAGCTTGAAAGAGACCTTTTGAAAAGGTTGTGATAATGCATAAATTTAAATTAATTGTTGACCATCCTAGAGATTTGATAGTGCCACTCCAGAGAGTGCTCATCCCTAAGCAGGGGAAAGGAGACATCTGGAAAAAGGGGATAATTTAAACCACTCTTTTTCTTGGGAAAGCAGGAAGAATGAGAATTTTTGTTTGTTAAAGCTAGAAGAGTGTGAGAGCAAGAAAACCCTGAGAGGTACAGTGAACATGCTCAGGTTATCTCGTGGTAGGGATCACATCCTCCATGCCAGGAAAATCCCGAGTTTTACACCAAATGTTTGTATAAAAAATGTTCAGCTTTTCTCTTTGGGATCCATAAATCTGGTGCCAGCCCCCAATCCAGGGAACATCCCTGTGCTTGCAGGAAAATCCTGTGTGGAGCTTTGGGCTGCTGTGAAAATGCTTTGGGGCTCAGCATTTAAATGCAGAAAATGGCATTCCTGGCAATTTGCCATGGAAAAGGCAGCCCAGGGATTTAGGCTGTCTTGGAATTATCTTCTTTGGGTTATACTTTGGAAAAGATCACAGAGGAATTCACTCTGCCAAGTGTTGTTTAGTTGAAATTACAGGTGTGTGTAAATATATCTATAAATATATATAAAAGTTAATTTTCCTCTTCTTTTACTGTTCAAAACTATAGAAGGAGCTTTTCCTCTTATGTGTGTATCCATCCTCCCACAAAGGAACATCTGAGGTTTATCAGGAAAACCAACAGACAATTTCTTTTCATCTCTAAAAAATAATTTTACAGGAAAAAAAAATCTAAATTGTACTAATTGTTGATTTTCATGCCACAGTGGTTGATGGCTTTAAGGCCCTGTGAATATCAACATCTTAAAACTTCCAGCACAGAGAATATTCCAATATAATCTGTGATATAAGGGAAAAAAATTATAGTTACAATCATCAGTTTATAAGTCTGGCCTTTGATGTCATGTCCATGGAATATTGTCCAAAACTGGTAATTTCTGCATCTGTGCAAGTTTATTTTAATGGTTTGGCTCTGCTTCTTTATCTATGAAATGAAAATGGCAAAAGGAATGGATAAAATATTTGTGATCTGGTGTTATTTTTGTTCTTTGAATCTTGGAAATTAAAAATAAGCCGGCATTGGGAGAATCCATGTGTCAGGAGAACTTTAGTGCAGAGGGTGGCACTAAAGTTTACCTTTAGTAAAAATAAATATCTGTGGATTTGAGGCCAGAGGAACTGTAAGAAAAATGCAGGGATGTGCAGGTTTTAACAGTAAACAAAAAAACACGGATTTTTCCCCCAAAATTTGTGTGTCCAGCTCTCCTGGCAGCGATGATTTAACAATCACTATTTCCCCATCCATGAAATCACATCCCAGAGCTTCAGCTAATGGGGGAAAATCCTGGATTTGTTCAGCCCAAGCACAGCATTTTCAAGAAGCTGAAATGTTTCTGTTTTGGCAGTGGCATGTGGAGCTGAACCAGCTTCCCTGCCCCAGCCCTTCCAAAGGTCAGGAAGGCTCCAGATGTTTCTTTTCTCTGGAATTAAGGTCTGAGTTGTTCAATCCCAGTTAAAGATGGACACAGCCATCAGCTTCCCTTTGTAGTGCTGACAAACAGGTAAGAACTGACACAAGAGGAAATCCTTTAAGGCCAAACAGTTCAGAGCATGACAAGGCTGGAAAAAGATTTATGGATGAGCACAGAGTTTTAAAGGAGGATGTTTGTGAGGGGGGTTTAATTTATTTTTTATTTATCCAGTTGTTTTGGAGCCTTCCTGTAACTTAATTTTCAATCATTATAATATTCTGTTAGGATATAGCTCACCCAGGTTTCAGGCTGGCATTTTAGAAGAGAGAGACTCTGCCTTTCCCTTCTCTCAGAAAATAACCACACAAAAATGTTATTCCTGAAGAAAAGGAGCAGGGGGTGTATTCCTATCAGTAAATGTGTGTGGGGGGGTGATTTCTGACTTGTAAAAAAGTGGGAAAAGTGGCTCCCAAATCCCTTCTGCTGGCTGGGGGAAATAGCAACACACAAACTCTGCTGGTAGTGGGATTGAATAGATGCATTTGGCTGTGGGATGAAAAGATAATTGGAATTTTCATTAAAACTAAGCAGTGTTTAACTGTGAGGGACTAAAGGGAACTCCTTAAAACGAGTTTTAAAAGAGAGTTGAATTTAGCCCAGCAAATCCAGAAGGTAACAAATTCCCAAGGATGGAAAGAAGCCTGCAAAATTCTTGATTATGTCCCCGGGGTTTTGTGGTTGGGTGTCTTGGGGGTGGTTTTTTATGAGTTTTCTGTACTTGCTCATCTGGCTTTTGTTTCTTCCCAAGTATCCCTGGGGAGGGGTGGGACAGGAGCTGTTTCTGTAGGCATCTCTCACCCTCCAGCTGCTGGTCTGAAAAAACTCTGTGTGTTAAACAAATCACATATTGCAGAGAGCTGCTGAGCAGGCTCTTCAGTCTAGTGATGGATCAGTCCCAGATGTGCTCTGTTTCCAGGGAAAAGGTGGGAATTGAATCAGCTGCTGATTCCTGGCAGCTCTTGGACCCCAGCCCTGCTTGTCCCTCCTCTCTTGTTTACCTTGTCCTGTTGCTGGTCTTGACTGCTTTGTTAGGACTCAGTGATTTGTCTGGATAGTTTTAATTTCTGACTTCAGCTTTTTGGGGTTTTTTTTGTTGATAAATGAACTTTAACTTTTTTTTGTTCTGTTTGGTTGGTTTTGGTTTTTTAAATTTTTTTGTTGTTGTTGTTCTGGATGAATGAATCAGCCATAATAATTTATTAACAAAAATCATAATTTCTGTAAATCTTTCCCTAAACCCCCATCTCCCTTTGTTTTAGGCATCGGGAGAGTTGCTGCTACATCTTTAGGAAACTTAACAAATCATAGTTCTGAAGATTTACCTCTTCCTCCTGGCTGGTCAGTGGACTGGACTATCAGAGGAAGGAAATATTACATCGATCACAACACCAACACCACGCACTGGAGCCACCCCCTGGAGCGGGAGGGGCTCCCGCCGGGCTGGGAGCGCGTGGAGTCCGCGGAATTCGGCGTTTACTACGTGGATCACATCAACAAAAGGGCTCAGTACAAACACCCCTGTGCTCCCAGGTGAGCCTCCCACCTTCCTGCCCCCCGGGGTTGTCTTAGCCAGGTGGGAGCTGGGTTTGTGTCATGCAACAGAAAAAAAAATCTTATTTTCGGCTTTGCCGCTTCTCAGTGAGGGAAGTTCGGGTTTTGTCTCGTGTTTCTGAGGTTTAGCAGCAGGATATTGCTGCTCAGTCAGACAGAGCTCTGCAGCTGCCAGTAAAACAGCAAAGGTGCTGAGAAGAGAACTGAGCTGTAGACTGAAAGGAAGCTTGGTCTGATGTGCTGGAGATGCTCTGGACATCTGAAACGTGAATTAAGTCTTGTCTGCAGTGAAAATGGGTGTTTCAGCTGCTCAAAATCACAAAGCAAAATAAAACTAATGCACACCAAATCCAATCTTAGTTGTTAATCTACACCAAATCTAACAGTTCACTGTAAGTACACACCAAATCCAATGTTAATTGTTAATATACACCATGTTAACAGGTCACTGTAAATACACACCAAATCCAACTGTTAGTTGTTAATATGCACCAAATCCAACTGTTAATTGTTAATCCAAATTGTTAATTTCTGCTGCTCAGTCTGTGCAGTGTGTGCAGTGAGTGCAGTGTGTGCAGTGAGTGCAGTGAGTGCAGTGAATGCAGTGTGTGCAGTGAGTGCAGTGTGCTGGTGTGACCTGTCCCTGTCCCTGCCTGTCCTTGCAGCGTTCCCCGCTACGATCAGCCGCCCCCCGTGTCCTACCAGCCGCAGCCCCCGGAGAGGAGCCAAGCCCTGCTGGTCCCTGCCAACCCCTACCACAGTGCTGAGATCCCTGACTGGCTGCAGGTCTATGCCAGGGCTCCTGTCAAGTGAGATTCTGCCTTTTTTTATGCTTTTCACTCTGAAAATGAAAAAAAAAAATTGAATTTCTGTGACTGACAGTAGAGCTTGTGCTGTGTTTGGTTTTTAGGGCTGAGGATGACAGCACGAGGGAGTTGTACCAAATGTTTATGAGATTAATTTGCTTTCTTTCAGGCATGACTTGAAGTGATCATTCTGTGCAGCTCCCACAACTGGCAGAAAGCTCTGTCAGAGGGTGAAGGATGTGTTTTGCTTTCAGAGTATTTACAAGAGTGGTACCACGTGCTCAGAAAATATGTGAAACATTTCTAGGGTGGAACTTGCTCATGTCTCTTTTATTTCTTTTTAAACAGCACAGCTTTTCCTTCACCTTTAAGAGTTTTTAATCATAGAATCATGAAATTGTTTGGGTTGGAAGGAACTTAAAAATCATCCAGTTCCACCCCTGCCATGGCAGGGACACCTTCCACCATCCCAGGCTGCTCCAAGCCCTGTCCAGCCTGGCCTTGGGCACTGCCAGGGATCCAGGGGCAGCCACAGCTGCTCTGGGCACCTGTGCCAGGGCCTCACCTCCCTCCCAGGGAACTATTTCTTCCTAATATCCAACCTGAATTTACCTTTTTCCAGCTTAAAGCCATTCCCCTTGTCCTTCCCTCCATCCCTTGTCCAAAGTCCCTTTCCAGCTCCTTTGGAGCCCCTTTAGGCCAAATGCTGGCTGACATCTCTATTTCTATATTTGTATTTAAGAAATTGAATTGAGAACTAAAGGGTAATAAAAAGTCAAAAAAACTGCTGCAGGAACAGGGAGTCTCCTCCAAAAAAAGGTTTGAGTCAGCATAAAGAAATGAGATTTTCTAATGGGTGCAGCTCTGCAGAACAGTAACACTGAATAGAAAGCAATAAAAATCCCAAATGTGGTGTAATAATTATTAAATCATGTGCTATTCATAAGGAGAATATGGAGAAAATCAGTTTTCCAGCAGCAAAGTCAGTCTGTAACTGCAAATTTAAGCTGTGGTGTTCAGTGACTTCCACTAAAAAAATTCCTTTTTTTTATTACCTGCTCCTAGTAACTACAATTTGAATGAGTTCTATTACTTCTTGTGACTGCTGGGTTTGCCAGCAGCCCATAAAGATTTAAATTGCCCTAAAACCCCCAGTACAATGAGGCTCCAGACTCAGTTCCTGTAGCCTGTAGGATTTGTTTCCTAAAAATTCTTCCAGGTTTTGGCTGCAGGTCCATTCCTTTATTTAGGTCTTTGACACATCCAGACAATGTAAATTTAAATAGCTCAGCCTGTGTTGTGTGCATTATTTTGGGTATTTTCTTGAAATTTGAGAAGCAAACATGAGACAAATTAAACAATTCGTGAGGGATTTCTTTACAGCAAGTAGGCAGACAAATTTTTAAATTTTTAATTATCAGCTCAGTTTTGTACTGAAATCACTGGTTTTGTTTTGTCATGATTTGTTACTTACCCCTGGCTCTGTACATGGATTTAGCTGTAAAGCCCAGTTTTTGTTGAGAGGAGTAGATAATTATGGAAAAAATATTAGATTTTGTTTTTAAAAATTCCTCTAGAAGATAAGAAAAAGCCTGAGAGGGAGTCCAGTAGGTGTTAACCAAAATAATCTCTGTTTACAGAAAAAATTCCTTCCTGTGAGGGCAGGAAGGCTCCTGATGAGTGGGAAGGGAGAAGGAGGGAAGGTTGTCCCTGGGAGCTCTGCTGTCCAGAGTGGGAAGGGAGAAGGAGGGAAGGTTGTCCCTGGGAGCTCTGCTGTCCAGAGTGGGAAGGGAGGAATAGGGAAAGGTGTGTCCCTGGGAGCTCTGCAATCCAGAGTGGGGAGGAATAGGGAAGGTTGTCCCTGGGAGCTCTGCACTCCAGAGGTGCTCCCAAAGGTGGCTCTGCCTGGAAACTTCAACCCTCCTTGTCAATACACAGCCCAAACTCCAAACAGCTGCAGTTTGTTATTTCTCTTTTTTTTGGGGGGAAAAAGAATTATTTTAGCAGTGCAGCCCTGTCAGAATCAGGGATGACTTTAACACAGAGGCTGTGGTAAGTTTTAATGAGATTCTTCAAATTCCCCAGAGCACCTTTGGAAGTCACCTGCACGTGCTGGTGCTTCTGTGATTCTGGAATGTGACTTTCAGTGGGGAATGCAGTTTATTTCCATAAATCCACTGATATTCCAGCCTCAGCCTCCACCCAGGTGAATCCATCTTCTCCTGTGCCTCAGCTGCATCAAATAACTCCATTATTCCACGAGTTTCTCCTGTTCAGGAATACTCACAGCAGTCAGCTCCCCATTTCCAAGCCCAGGGATCAGACTGTGGGTGGGTTGTGTGAGGGAAAAGCAGGAAAGGAGGGTATGGCAGTGAGGGTGGGACCACAGCAGGGTTTGCATTAAATACCCATTGTAGATTATTGCTGCTAATTAACCAGGAGGGGTTAATTGGAGAGGTTTAGCAGCCAAGAACACTCGTTACAGCTGCACTGGGGACAGCAGTGCCCCATCTTTGGGAGGGAGCTGAGCTGCTGGAAGAATTCATTTTTCTGTGTTACTCTGGTATTTTAACAGATGTTTTACAGTAAATATTCCAGGTGGGTTGTGAATGGAATTGCTGTTCAGTGCTTCCAAAATGCATTTCCATAGAATCCCAGAATGGTTTCATGTGGAAGGGACTTTAAAACCATCCCATCCCACCCCTGCCATGGCAGGGACATCTCAGGGTGTTCCAAGCCCTGTCCAACCTGGACACTTCCAGGGGCAGCCACAGCTGCTCTGGCAATTCCAGCCCAGCCAGCAATTCCCAATTCCCAATCTCCCATCCATCCCTGCCCTCTGCAGTGGGAGCCATTCCCTGTGTCCTGTCCCTCCATGCCTTGTCCCCAGTCCCTCTCCAGCTCTCCTGGAGCCCCTTCAGGCCCTGCCAGGGGCTCTGAGCTCTCCCTGGAGCCTTCTCCTCTCCAGGTGAGCTCTCCCAGCCGTGTTCTCCTGTGCTGGTTTATTCTGCTCACTCCTCTATTCCTGGAGGGATTCTGTTTCTCCATCCCATTCCCAAACACAACCCCCATCTTTCACCATCAATCCCACAAAACACTCATTCAAACCATCCCGGAAGAACCCTCTGTGTCCCCCGCAGGTACGACCACATCCTCAAGTGGGAGCTGTTCCAGCTGGCCGACCTGGACACGTACCAGGGCATGCTGAAGCTGCTGTTCATGAAGGAGCTGGAGCGCATCGTGAAGCTCTACGAGGCGTACAGGCAGGCGCTGCTGACGGAGCTGGAGCAGCGGCAGCAGCGGCAGCAGTGGTACGCGCAGCAGCACGGCGCCAACTACTGAGCCCGCCCGCGGCGCGCAAACTCTGAAAGGAAAAGTGCTTCTGTTGAAAAGGCAGCTTATTTTTGTTGACGTTGCACCTTTGTTATTATCCTCTTGAATATTTTTCTACATGTATTATGTGTTGTTTATAAAAAAAAAAAAAGTGGAAATTGTTTGTTAATCTTTTTTTTTTTTTGCCGTGCCGGGTGTAGTTTGTTATCCTGAGAAACCGGCGGTTCCGTCGGTCCCTGATCCCGGATCCCTTTCCTGCAGTCAGCTGCAGTATTAAAAGCTGGCTGTGTATTTTTTAAGGGCAATAGATGCAACTGTCACGTCCTGGCTTCCAAACGTTGTCCAAATCCAGATGCCTCGTTGAGGGTATTTCCCTGGGGATTTGGGATCCCTCTCCTGAGAGAGCTCTGCTCTTTGTTTACAGCTTTAATGTACAGAACCAGCCCCGGGCCTGTTCAGTCACACCAGGAGCTGATTTCACCCTTCGGATCCGAGCGCTTCGCGGAGGTGAAGCCCGAGTTGCCTTATTTTTTACTTTAGCTCATTAGTACTCCAGATTCACTCCTCATTTTCACACAGATTACTCCGAGGGGGAACGCTTGTACCTTCCTAAAGACCAAGATCTCTAAGCAGAGTGGTTTTGATGCTGCATTTCCCAAAACCTGACCCGCTCCAGTGGAAAGGCAGCAGCATTGTCTGACCCACTGTGCCACCCCAGGGGGAAAATCAGGGATGTAACAGCAATTACTGTTTCTTTTTTTCAATGAGCTTTTGTCTTAAAGCTCCTCACTTGGGGAAAATCTTTAATTGTCCAGTTACCCTCTCCAGTAATTTCATTTGGTTCATTAATTGTCCTGATATGTTATTTATGGGTTCTTTTCAGTGCAATAAACACTGCAGACAAAAAAAGTACATTTCTTGTAAATCCTATGAATTCAATAAAAATCATTTTGTTCAATGAACGAAGGGTTTGTGTGACTGCTTTGTGGCCTTTTAGAACATCAGATAAACCATTCTTGCCAGCAGTAAAAGCCCCATGGGCTCGAGATGATCAAAGCTCTTGGTGACACCGAGCTCTGGGTCTCTCAGTGGATAAATGACCCTCAAAACACCAACTGTGAAACCCCAAATCGAACCAAACATGTAAAAAAGCCCAGAGGAGAAGCTCTTGCCTAGGTAATAAATGACTTTTCTCTGTAGAACCAAGTTCTTAGGAACCAAAAGCAAACTTTAATAGTCCTGACAATAAAAGAATAGAACTGTACCACACATCCTATGCACTATCATGGATAAATATGTACAGAAATACAGAGAAACTTCCTCCAGCACAGCTACAAAGTGACACTTTGTGCAGACAAACAAACGGTTCCTCACAGCACCCTTCACAGACCATAGCAAAGTGCCCTTAACAGTGTCTGATAAAGCAAGTTAACACACTTTAATTATGTTCATGTAATTAAACAGTTAAACGAAGGAAAAAAACGTGGTTACATGTTATAACTTCTTCAAGTACCTGAAATAAACTGGCTTTTGAACAAGCTTCGGCCATTTTAGTTGCGGTATCACGTAAATTATCATTTCCTCAGTGGTGACTAATTAAGAAGGGGAAAAATAAGGCTTCATAAATGAGCTGGGAGTCGCCGGCTATGACAAACCAAAGCTCTGGGCTGCGGCGGTGCCGTATGTACACAGGGACGGGACGCATCCACGGCGGCCCCGCCCCGGCGGTTCCGCTGCCGAGCTCCCGGCGGGCTGGGACGGAGCCGGGCTGCTGCGGGCGGCGATCCGAGGGGAGCCGGGCCCGGGGCCGGGGCCGGGGCCGGGGCCGGGGCCGGGGCCGGGCCCGGGGCCGGGGCCGCTCTAGAGCTGCTTCCTGTCGGAGGGCGGGGCGGGCTCGGCGCGCGGCGCGGGGAAGGCGTGCTGGTACAGGTGCCTGTGCGTGGCGGCCGCGCTGTACAGCTTGTACAAGGCCTGCGGAGAGACGGGCACTGAGCAGCCCCTTCCCGGAGCCGCGAATCCCAAACCTGGGGAATTCTGAGCCCAGGGAACCCCCATCCCAGGGAATTCTGAGCCCAGGGAATTCTGAGCCCAGGGAATCCCAAACCCAGGGAATCCTAAACCTAGGGAATTCTGAGCCCAGGGAATCCCAAACCCAGAGAATCCCAAACCTAGGGAATTCTGACCCCAGAGAATCCCAAACCTAGGGAATTCTGACCCCAGAGAATCCCAAACCTAGGGAATTCTGACCCCAGGGAATCCCAAACCTAGGTAATGCCGATCCCAGGGAGTCCCAAACCTGGGGAATCCTGATCCCAGGGAACCCCTATCCCAGGGAATCCCAAACCCAGGAAATCCCATTTCCAGGGAATCCCGAACCCAGGGAATCAGAACCCAGGGAATCCCAAACCCAGGAAATTCTGATCCCAGAGAATCCCAAACTCAGGGAATCCCAAACCCGGATCCCAGGAAACCCCTATCCCAGGGAATTCTGATCCCAGGGAATCCCAAACCCGGGGAATCCAAATCCCAGAGAATCCCAAACCCAGGTAATTCTGATCCTGGGGAATCCCAAACCCGGGGAATCCTAATCCCAGGAAATCCTGATCCCAGGGAATCCCAAACACACAGAATCCCAATCCCAGGGAATCCCGATCCATCCCAGCCTTCCGTGTGCTGTTGGGTCAAGTGCCCAGCACACAGAGGGCTCCAGCTCCCGGGCTCAGGGCCTGAGGAACGGCTGCAGCTGTGTCAGGTTCATGTTGGATCTCAGGAAAGGTTCTTCCCCCAGAGGGGGCTGGCACTGCCCAGGCTCCCCAGGAATGGGCACAGCCCCGAGGCTGCCAGAGCTCCAGGAGCTGCCAGGGATGCCCAGGGTGGGATTGTTGGGGGTCTGGGCAGGGCCAGGAGCTGCCCTGGCTGATCCCTGCGGGTCCCTTCCAGCTCAGGGAATTCTGTGACTCTACAATTCCAATTTTCCAAGCAGCTCACCCCCCCTGAGCTGTGTCAATCATTCATCTGGACCACGAGTGAGGCATTTGGGGCTGTTTTTCCCCGTGTGTTCCACAGACAGTTTTGGTTCCTGCAGCCTCAGCGTTTCCTTCGCCCCCAGGCAGCTCCGTAACTGCCTCAGCCCCAGGCTGGGGTGGGACGGGTCCCCGTCCCCATCATTCTTCTGCAGGTGATGTGGATTTTCTCCTGATTTTACCATTTTCTGTTTGTCCTGGAGCCAGGCCAGGCTCAGACCAGGCAGGAGCAGCTGCAGGGCTGCACTTCCCACGGGGAACCGATGGCACAGCACCCACAGGGCCGGGTGACATCTGACCCCAGGGGTGACACCCCTCGTGTCCCTCCCTGCCTTTCCCCACCTTCATCCCACAGCAAACGGCACAGGAGGTGCCAGGACACGGCTCTGGCTGCAGAGGACTTGGTGTCACCAATTGTCACAGCTCTGACATTTCCATTTCAAACGAACTTGGCACTGGGCGAGGGAAAAACCAACTCAAATCCCATCAGCTCCTGCTGGGGACTGCTGGCAAGCTGGATCAGCTCTGGAAGGGGTGGGAAGAGGCACCTGAGCACTGACAGGGTGATGAGTTCCCTCAGGGGGTGAATGGAGCAGGAGAGGCTGAAGGGGCAGTGAGGAGAAGGAGGATGAGATGCCTCCAGAGGTGTCCAAGAGGATGCTGATCCCATCCCAAACAGGCTTTTGGGAACAGAAGGTGTTTTGGGATTGTTTGGCAACACAGGGGACAGGCAGAAGATATTTCACACAGCTTCTCTGCTTGTCTTGCTTGAAAATTCACCTTCAAGCCCTATCCAGGCCACCCTGCAGCATTTTGTGCTGTTTTAGGGTTTTGTGATGCCAAACCAGTCCCACAGTGCTCGTTTTTACCTGACAGGGTTTGCTCAACACCTCATCCACAGCAAATCCTGAGGTAACACAGGACCACCCTGGCTGCTGGGAGGGACGAGGGATGGGATGGTTTTTAACAGCTTGAATTTCTTCTAAAGGAACTCCCCCCAGAACTCAGTGGCTCAGGAGGTGGCACTGCCAGCTGGAGCTGGTGGGCTTTGGTGACACAGAAAAACATGGAAATGTCTGGTGCCATACCTGGGCCAGGCTGGGGAGGCACTGGGATCCAGAGCTGCAATAAATAATGCCCATGTGCAGGAAATTTGTCTTTTTTTTGGTTTAATCAGATCCTGGTGAGGCTCTGCCCAAGGAACATCCCAGGAGCTCACACTGGGATCCTGCAGGGCTGGGCAGGAGGAGCACAGGGAGCTGGGCACACACAGAGCTGCTGGGGCTCTGATCAGAATCCCAGAATGGACTGGCTTGGAAGGGACCCCTAAAAACCTAAATTTAGTTCCAATCCCCCTGGAATGAGCAGGGACACGTTTGCCTATCCCAGGCTGCTCCAAGCCCTGTCCAGCCTGGCCTTGGACACTCCCAGGGATCCAGGGGCAGCCACAGCAAATCTGGGCACCCTGTGCCAGGACCTCATCACCCTCCTCACCTGAGTGGGGCAGAATCTCCCTCTCTCATCCAGGTTTTCCTGTTCCTGGAAGGCCTGGGCAGGGACCACTTCCCCTGAGAGCAGCTCCCCTGCCACACTGGGAGAGCAGGATTGCATTCCTGTGCTGCCCAGGGAGGTGCTGGGGATGGATGAGCTGTGCCCTCTGGGCTCTGCACTCAGCTCAATCCAGTATGGGGTGGTTTTTCCCAAAAAACAAACCCACAGCAATTCCAGCAGCAGGGAAAGGCCTGGCCAGGCCTGGGGCTCTCAGCTGTCCCTGCCTGCACCTGCACTTGGTGCTCCAAAACAATCTGGGGTTGGGTTTGACCTCCTGGCACAACAGGAAAATCCCCAAACAGAGCTGATGGGACAAAGATGAAAATCCCCATCGTGTCCTGACACTCCCCACCCAAATCTCTCTCCCACTTTCTCCTGCAGCTCAGTGCCCACATCCACACCCTGCCCCAGGCATGTGCATCCAGAGAACAGCCAGAGCCAGCCAGGCCAGCAGCAGCTGCCCAGAGCCCTCGTGATTCCCATCCTCCAGCAGCCCAAAGGTGCTTTTGGGGCCAAGATGCTTTTCCCAGGAGCCCAGGGCAGCATGCAGAGAGCAAGAGCCACTTACCTCATTGGTGCTTCCCTGGGAGGGGCATTGGCAAAGGGAGACAGAGAGAGAAAGAAACAGCTCTGTGGATCTCAGTGTCCATGGCAGCTCATCCCTGGGGTGCTCCATGGGGGGCTCATCCCAAACTGTCACCCCCTCCCTGCTCTGTCCAGCCATCCCTCCTGCACTGCTCCCACTCCCACGGGACAGAGCTGCTGGCTCCTGGTGGGCACAGTCACCCAAGCCAGCAGCTCCCCTCTGCCACAAATCCTTCCTGGGAGAACTTTCCCTCTGCTTGGAAAGCCACAGAGCCTGTGGAAGCCAGGACCAGCTCCAAGCACTTTACCCTCTTTATTTTGCCCCAGCTGGACATGTTGCAAGTGGGCAGCACCTTCCTGCTGCCCGTGTCCTGTTCTTGCTGAACTGCCACTGCCTCCTGCACTGGGATGGGATTGAATATTCCAGCACATCCCACAGGCTGCTGGGAGAAGTGTCCCTGGGCAAAGGGACACTGCAGGGGGCTTTACTGGGGGTGCTCAGGTGCTGGGGACAGGGCAGCCAGGATGAATCCACCTGGGACAGCACCACTGCCCAGCTCTGGAATGAAGGACCATCAGTAAATGCTGCCTTTCTTTCCCCCAAAGCTGCATGGTCAGCTGCAGCAGCACAGGGAAGCAGGGAATGTGCTTGCTCTCCATGACACCCTCTGTGGTGGAGGAAAAGCAGGGAAGGAGAAGGGCCCTTCCTGCCAGAAATCAGAGCTGGGGTGGCTCCTGAGGGATGGGCTCCTCCAGCTCTGCCCTGGGAGGAGCAGGAGGGCAGAGCTGGACACATGGACTGTACCCCTGGATGGGGTGCAGGGGTCAGGGGGACTCTGTGTGGGCTGGGCTTTCCCTTTTCTGCAGTGGGAACAGGGAAGGGCTGCAGTGGGAAATCAGGGTCTGGTGCCAAAACTGGCAGAGCCAAGATCTGGCCCCGACCTCTGGCAGAGTTGGGAGAGCCCAAATCCCTGCCCTGAAGCAGAGGAGAGCCCTGGCTGCTCCTCTTTAACAGCCACAGCCATGCACACACCAAGCACACACACCAGGATCCTCCCCAGGGCATCCCTCAGAGCTGCCCATCCCCACAAGGCTCCACAAAATCACATCTGGTGACAGGTAAGACAAGGAGGAAAGAAAAAGGCAGAACAAAAGAGCTTGCTGGGAGTTTTCTCAGATCTACACAGCTTGTTTTCCACTCTGGACAGGAACTGGAGGCTCAGGGACACAGCTCCAGCCTTGCTCACCCCACCTGTGCTTCAGGCACAGGGCAGCCCTGTGACCTCCCCCTTACAACAAACTGCACAAACTGACCTGCAACAATTCCTCTCCCCATCTGCAAGGTCTACGGAACAGATTAAAACTTCAATTAAAACTGGAAAGGTGTCCCTGCACCGATCACAGCACAAGCAGCTGGATCTAACAACCCTAAAAACCAAAACCACCTCAAAGGGGGAGGAAAATCCCCAGGAAACTCAATGCTTAAAACAAAAAACCCAGTAGGGGTGCAGGGAGGATACTTTCTGCGTGCAGGTTTGAAATCAAAAGCTCTTTATCCTACCTGGTCCCACAAGGCTGCAGCCACTTGGTCTATTACAGCTCCCAGTTCTCTGTACTCCCCAGAGTATCTGATATAAGCCCAGGTACAGAGTGTGATAAGTGTCAAGCCCAGAATCATGTTGCACAGGCTGGCTATGATGTCCAAGCCAACGAAGCCGGTGACGCCGGCCAGCACGTAGGTGATGAAGATGACGACGAAGAGCGTGGCCGGGGTGCGGGCAGCGTGGAAGATGTTCTTGCTGTCGTTGTGTTTGATGTACTGGATGTAGAGCTCGTCGATCTCGGCCTCCAGCTGCTGCAGGTAGCGCCGGCTGAACTCCTCCCCTCCCATCTTCTTGACGCCGCGGAACAGCCGCACCGCCTCGTCCTTCAGCTCCGCGTGCTTGGCCTGCAGGTCGCTGGGAGCCAGGAAGGGCTTGTCCCCTCCGCACACCTGCAGGGGAACACGGGAATGGCACTGCTGGGATGGCTCTGCTGGCACGGGGAAAGCACTGCTGGCACGGGGAAAGCATCACCGACACAGGGAAATCATCCCTGAAATGGCACTGCTGATACAGGGAAATCATCACCGACACAGGGAAATCATCCCTGAAATGGCACTGCTGACACAGGGAAATCACTGCTGGCACAGGGAAATCATCCCTGATACAGGGAAATCATCCCTGAGATGGCACTGCTGATACAGGGAAATCACTGCTGATACAGGGAAATCACTGCTGGCACAGGGAAATCATCCCTGAGATGGCTCTGCTGATGCAGGGAAATCACTTCTGATACAGGAAAATCATCCCTGAAATGGCACTGCTGACATCAGAAAATCACTCCTGAAATGGCACTTCTGACACAGGGAAATCATTCCTGACACACAGAAATCACCCCTGAAATGGCACTCCTTATACATAGGAAACACTCCTGAAACAGGGAAATCACTGCTGGCACGGGGAAATCACTGCTGGCACAGGGAAATCATCCCTGAGATGGCACTGCTGATATAGGGAAATCACTGCTGGCACAGGGAAATCATCCCTGAGATGGCACTGCTGATACAGGGAAATCACTGCTGGCATGGGGAAAGCATCCCTGAAATGGCACTGCTGATACAGGGAAATCACCCCTAGAATGGCACTGCTGACACAGTGAAATCATCCATGAAACATCACTCCTGAAACAGTGAAATCATCCCTGAAATGTCACTCCTGAATCAGTGAAATCACCACTGAAATGTCACTCCTGACACAGGGAAATCTGAAATTAGGGTTAGGGATTAGAGGTTATGGTTTGGGAAGGAATTCCTGGCTGTGAGAGTGGGCAGGCCCTGGCACAGGGTGCCCAGAGCAGCTGTGGCTGCCCCTGGATCCCTGGCAGTGCCCAAGGCCAGGCTGGACAGGGCTTGGAGCAGCCTGGGATGGTGGAAGGTGTCCCTGCCATGGCAGGGGTGGCACTGGATGGGCTTTAAGGTCTTTTCCAACCCAAATCTTTCTGGGATTTCATGAATCTATGACAGGAGAGCCAGGAGACAAGAAGGGACAGGAAGGGGCAGGAAGGGACACACTCAGCACCACCCACCTCTTCCATCCTCTTGCTGTAGGTGTCCTTGGCAGTGGCAACTGCTGCTAAATTGTTGGCTTCTGCTGTGGCCTGTAAGGGTAAAAGGGGCACAAAATTTAGGTGCAGAAGGACAGGGTTAAGCTGTGCAAGTGCAGGGCCACACGTGGGCACAGCCAGGACACAGCCAGGACAATGTGTGTGGCACCCAGAATCAGCCAAGGGGCACTCCCAGCCTCCAACCAATCCCAAATAAGCTCATCCCATATTTGCACATCCAAAAGCCTGCATGAAGAGAGGATTCCTTTCCTCCAAGCCAGAGCTACAAAAACTTTGGCTTCAGCTGTGGGAACCAGCAAGGAAAGAGATAAAAGGCTCAGCCACATATAAACAGCTCCAGCTGCAACCCCCAGCTGGCTCTGGCAGCCACTTCCATGTGTCACCTCCCTGTGTGGCCCCAAGGACATCATTCACCTGCAGGGAATTGTTCAGCTGAGCTGGCTGGTGCTGTGTGCAGCCAGCAATTCCCCACTGTCCACCCCAGGTGTGATTCCTCAGCCAGGTCAGGCTTGTGATGCCAAATTCTTCCCAAAGTGCTGCTCCTTGGGTGGTTACACTGAGGCATTTGGAATAAAGTCCCAGCAGTGCCACTGTGCTGGACACCTCAGCTAATTCCTGGGAATTAATGGCAATTCCAGTGCAGGAATTCCCACAGCTCCCACTCACACCTACCTGCAGCATGGACTTGGGGTGTGGCAGCTCCTCCCCTTGGTAGATCTTTATGTAGGCCTGGAAAAGAGCAGGGAAAAGGGAATCATGTGGAATGCAGCACACAGGAGCAACAGCAGCCACCCCCACCCAGCTCCAGCCAGGGTTCAGAAGCAGGGAAGAGGAGGATGCTCCAGCACAAGATGGCTTTGGTCAGAAAATGCCACTCCTTGGGTGGCCTGGGTCAGTCACTGCAGGCTCTCCCTCCTCCACTCATTCCCAGTACCCCTCCCAAAGGATCTGCACCTACCTCTGTCCTTTCCCTGGAGGAGAAGGAGCCAAGGTAGCCCTGAAGAGTAGGTGGTGAGAATTACTCACCAATGTCTCTCATGGAAATGTCCCAGTAGCCATGACAACAAAAATAAGCTTTTTCCAAAGGCAATTGGAATACAGCCCTCAGCTGATCCCCCTCTAGCCCTCAATTCTCCAGGAAAGGAAAACAGCTCCTCCCACTTTCTGGGCTTGTTGTGTGGTCAAATACATGACCACGAGGTGTTTGCCCTCTGCTGCAGTGAGCCAGGACTGTCAGTGCTGCTCTGCCTGCTGCTGCTTTCCCCTTTAGCTACAGCAAAATTCCACAGAGGAATAAATCCATTCTCTCTGAAATAAATACCTTAAAATACTCCACAAGGCCTCGACAGGTGATGTGGTTTCCATTGATCTCCTTAACATCCAGGTTCTCAGGACTAAGAAGCCAAGGAATCAAAATCTTCAAGTTCTTGATGAACTCATCGTCTATTTCTGGGGGGGAAAAAAAGAAAAAAAGAAAAAAAAGAGGCATCACAGAGTCCCAGAATAGTTTGGGTTGGAAGGGACATAAAGACCATCATGTTCCAACCCCCTGCCATGGAAGGTTCTTCCCCAGAGGGTGGAAGGAACAGGCTCCACAGGGAATGGTCACAGAGCTCCAGGGGGATTTGGACAAAGCTCTCAGGGGTGCACAGGGTGGGATTTCTGGTGTTTCCATTAAATTCAACTGTATAGGACTGAAGGCAGAAAAAAAACAATGCAACAGCCAGGAATTTGGAAGGTATGGAAAGGAGGGAAGATCCCCCACATTTCTTCCATCAGAGCACAAAAAGCTGAGTACAGCTCTGAGGCAACAAGAAATTTGTGAAAATTGTGTCAAGAAGCTGCTGACAGCTCCTGTCTGCACACAGCACTTGTTCCATACTCCTCAGCACCTGAGATTAAGGGGGAGCTCCAGGGATCAGCTCAGTTTCCACCAGCACATCTCCCTCCTGCTGCCTCACTGTCCCTGCTGCTTTGCACAGAGCTTGCCAGGAGAGCAAGTCTGAGCCAGACAAAACCAGGGGAAAACTCACATCTTTGCCTGCTAATTTATTTTAAGTAGCTAATGGTCCACTTTATTGCTAAGACTGCAGCAGCCTGGAACCAGCCACGCTGGTGAGGAGTTCACAACAAACACCTAAAAATATCCCCAGCACGTGGCTCCTTTTGGGGTGGAGAATCTCACCACAGCTCTTTTCTCCTTCTCCCTTTTTTTAACCTGCTGAACCAAGCCTGCCCTGTAGGGAAACCACTGATCAGATAAGTCAGGCAGATTAAATATTCCCTGGAAAGCTTTTCAAAGGGAAATAACTGTTCTGAGAGCTTGTGGAACCAGCCTTCCACCCACCAGCACCAGCCTTGCAGCATCCAGGCTCTGCCTGTGCAGGTGAGGCACAGGAATTTACTGCAGGTTTAACACCACGTCCACAAACATCCAGTCTCATCCCTGCCCTTCCCACTTTTCCTATCACTGGGTATTCCAGTAGCTCTCAGGCCTTGTCAGCCTCCCACACCTTTTCTCCCTCCACATTTGTCTGCTGCACTGGGAAGGAGAAGGGGGTGTGAACAGCACTGGGAGGAGGATCCAACTCCTCTCCCAGAAGTTTTTTCATGGAAAATAGTTTTGGGGGTTTGAGGAACAAGCAGGACAGTCTGCAAGAGCTTCTAAGGAATCAGGGTAGAAACCAGAGCTTTGCCTTTGTACCTTTCAGTTTTCCATCGAAATTGGGGTTGGTGGCGACCTTGAGGCCAGGGTGAGGTAAGAGGAAGCAGGAGATTTTGGTGAAGCAGGAGTGGATGTGCTTCCTGACATTCTGCAGCTCCTCGTGCTGGTTGCCTGACACCTGTGGAGACAATGAAGCACAGAATATCCCGAGCTGGATGTGCCCACAAGGATCAGAGTCCAGCCCAGACCCCCCAGCAATCCCACCCTGGGCATCCCTGGCAGCTCCTGGAGCTCTGGCAGCCTCGGGGCTGTGCCCATTCCCTGGGGAGCCTGGGCAGTGCCAGCCCCCTCTGGGGGAAGAACCTTTCCCTGAGATGCAACCCAAACCTCTCCTGGCACAGCTCCAGCTGTTCCTCAGGTTCTGTCAGTGGTCACCAGAGACAAGAGCTCCGTGCTGCCCATCTACTTCCCACAGTTTGGGGCCAGCAAGTTTCCTTCTGACAGGAATATTGGGATAAAGCTGGCAGGAGCACAGGATACTCCACACTGTGGCTGCTTACAGTGGGGGAAAGGAGAAGATTCCATAGGCATGAGGACAAAGAGAAGGAACTGGAGTATCTCTGACCACACACCCTGGAGCATGTTATTATCATCTGGAAAATGCACATGTCCATGGATGACAGGAATACAAAAACATTTGGGATTTCCCACTAGAGCCTTGCTTGTCTCACATATAATTAGGTCTCTCCACTACCAGATCACCCATGCATTTCCTGACTGATCCCAAGCAGCCCTTGCCCATCATTTTTATTGTACAAGTCCCTAATTGCTAAAGCATCATTCCCAGTCTCTTGGGAATCTGCTGACTCCCATTGCTTTTGACTCTCCCAGAGAGTCCCAGGGAGCTGGGCTTGGGCAGAAGCCTGGACATGGCAAGGAAATTCACCCTCCCCAAAAGCCTCCTCTGGGATTTTAAGGCACTGAGTGTGACCACAACCAGCACTGCAGATCACACCTGACCTCCAGTGCTGAGGCCACCAGGTGAACAGGAAAATCACGGAATCACAGAGAGGACTGGGTTGGAAAGGAGCTTAAAGATCATCCCTGCCATGGGCAGGGACACTTCCACTATCCAAGGCTGCTCCAGAACAAAGAGCAAGCAAAACATACCTTCAGTCTCTTCTCCAAAAATCTTGCACCACCATCAGATCCATAGGAAAATTCATAAGGGAAGCTCCAGTCACGAACAAGGAATATAAGGGACTGGAAAACACACAGACAGTGGGGTCAGTGACCTGCTGCTCTGAGCCCACAGCACCCTCTGCACCTTCCCCCTCTCATTCCACACCACACCAAAACCTGGCCCTGAGTCTCTTCCCAGCTCCAGCAGCATCTCCCACCTGTCCTGGTGGAAATGAGAGGTCCCAGTGTGCAGGGACTGAGACCACTCCACTGCCCACCCCCCAAAGTGCTGCACCAGTTTGAGTCCCTGACTGGAGAACAACATCAATCACCCAAACTGCCCAAGAAAAGGGATTGTTGCTAACCAGGACAAAAGGCAGCAAGTTCCCTAATTCCAGCCACATTTAGTTCCATCCTATGGGAATTGTACAGGCTCATTTTTTCAGCGTTTTTCACTGGGCAGCCTTCCAGACAGACTTTTAATGAGAAGCAGATGCAGAGGAATGAGGGTGAATAAGAAATCATTGGCTTTTGTAATCTTTATCGAGGCATTCAAAGTTCCTGGGCAATAAATACAGAAAAAAATCAGGTCTCCACTGCCTCATCTGTACAACATCCCATGCAGGAAACAAAGGGTTTGGAGGGGGAAGTCCTGAATGCCAAAGCCCAGGAGGGCCTGGCAGAGGTGCCAGGGCTCCTCTCAGGAACATGGATAAGCAGGTCAGCAAGTGGAACCCATTTCATTGGAATTTCCCTAAAATTTATCCATGTTTGGAACAAAAATCTAATGGAGGGAGGGGAAATATTCCTGCTATTTCTCTTTCATAAAACATCAGAAAAGGTTAAAAAAAAAGGAGAGAACAGTGAGTTGGCCTTTTTGAATTGCAGGAGAAGCCACAGTGACTGCACCCAGTGAGCTGGTTCAGGACATGCTGTTCTCAAACACCATGAGATGCTTAAGAGACATTCCCATGTTTAGGACTTTTCCACAAACACATTATACATGCCTTGAATTGGGAATTATTATTTTTTTTCTGAAGTAAAATTGTTCCAGACAGGCTGTGTTTACCATTGCCTTTGTGAAGGCCCCACATTCAGGGCCAGCCTCTGGCAGGGGCTCCTTAGTGTGAGGAGAGGAAGGAGACAAAGGGAAATGTGAATTTTCCACTGCCAAGTCTCACATCCCTTCCCTTCCAGCAGGATCAGTGCCACTGCAGTTTTATTCACCATCACACTTGGAGAATCCCAGGATGGTTTGGGTTAAATAAAAGCTCATCCAGTGCCAGCCCTGCCATGGCAGGGACACTTCCACCATCCCAGGCTGCTCCAAGCCCTGTCCAACCTGGCCTTGGGCACTGCCAGGGATCCAGGGGCCACAGCTTCTCTGGGAAAACTCTGCCAGGGCCTCCCCACACTTACTTTTCCTGCTTTCTAACCCACACTCTCATTTAAAACATGTTCTGCAGGAAGCATCCCACGCTGGATGCAGACAGAAGATCATTTCTCACCTGGCCACAGCACCACTGACCCCTCTGCCACATCTGTCACACCCACAAGGGTTCCCAGCCTCGTTTGATAATTTCCCCCTGACCATTAATGAAGATGACATTGAATCAGGGAGAGCCTGGGGGGATCCCAGGGAAACACTTCTGAAGGATGATGATTTCCTACAATTAGTTACAATTAGTTCAGCGTGCTCTGGCATCTATCAGTTAATGAGTTTTTAATCCATTAACTATGGATTAAACCAGACTTCATTTGCTTTCAATCAGCATCCTGGAGAGATAAGGCTGACAGAAGGCAATGGATCATGGTGAGAGTTACCTTTATCACCCCAACTCATGCTCTTTCAAAAATTGATAATGGGATTGTTTGACAAGACTCACCATCCACAACTGTGACTTGGCAGCAATTACAGTGTTTGGGAGAATCAGAGCCTATTATCCAGCCCTAATGATTTAAGCATGTTTAAGTCTCCCCTCACAGCCTCCTTTTCACTGATGGAGTAGGAAGTATCTCAGTTTCAGTGGAATATTTGGCTACATTATCCCCAGAGTCTTTAAATAAGGAGCAGGAATATTTATTTAATGTCTGGCTTTTTGCTGTACTGTGTTACAACATTCTTCAAGCTCTTGCCTGTCATATATTTTTACCATATACATTTTTAGTTTTAGCATTTATCACAGCAGAATCCAATACACCTTAAAAATCTCAATTTGTCCATTTGTTGTATTTTTTAACCTTTTATTTCCACTTCCTGACCACAGACACCTTATAAACCCCTTAGTCCTTCCAGGACAACAATTCTCTTTTTATGTGGGAAAGCAAATGTAAAATAGCTGTAACTCATTCCCAATTACTCTCTGGATTTTTACAGCATGCTTTGTACTCTGCTGGTTTTTACTTTAGGAAGTTCACAAACCTTCACCCAACCTAATCAAAACACTCCTCTGTCTTTAAAAACAGGAACCCACCTCACCTACTGTGAATGCCCAATGCTCTCCCTTTTTTTTAACACCAGCTTTTCACAGGTTGGGGAGCAGAAGGATGAACAGATGTCCCTAATTTGAAGTTAAAACCCCACTTACACCGAGTTTTCCCACGGCTCTGCTAATCCTTATCCTTTCATTTGGCCAGGAGCAGGATTCCCAGGGCAGGTGAGTTCAAACCTCTCAGAACAAAGGCTGGGCAGAGTTCCTGACTACAGAGTGTGACAAACCTGCTGCAACACCAGCTGCTTTCCAAGCCTGGCAGGACAGGGCAGAGCTCTTGGGAAGGCAGGGGTTGAGGGAGGAAAGAGAGAGGGATTTGGGATGTATTTGGAAGCAAGGAAGCACAAATCCCTTCCTTGGAGCAGCTGAGCCGATGCCCAGGCAGTCGCATCTCCTCCCACGCTGCAAACTGCAGTGACACCTCGTGGTGAAGCCAGCGGGCTCCGGGACACAGGAGCTGGCCAGGATCCTCGGACTCACCTGGAAAGGCTTCTGGAATGTCTCCTCCATGGCCAGCCGGCCATACTCGGTGAAAAGCTGGAAGGAGAAGGAAAGGACAGGACAGTGAGTTTGTCACTGCGGGACACAGGGGACACTGAGCTCTGTGACAGGGACAGGACCCAGGGAAAGGCTGGAGCTGAGCCAGGGCAGGGATTTCAGGAAAGGCTCTTCCCCCAGAGGGGGCTGGCACTGCCCAGGCTCCCCAGGAATGGGCACAGCCCCGAGGCTGCCAGAGCTCCAGGAGCTGCCAGGGATGCCAGGCTGGGATTGTTGGGGGTCTGGGCAGGAACAGGAGCTGGATCAATGATCCCTGTGGGCTCCTGGAGGGAATTCTCTGATTCTCTGGAGCAGTAAGGGACATTTATGAGCAGGCACTACCAGCACCACGTGCAGAGCTGGACACAAAGAGGCTCTGGGCTCCCAGCTCACATCCCAGAGGCACAGGGAGCTGTTATGGAACCATCATCGCCCTGCTGAGCTCTCATGTGAGAGATCCCAGCCTGGAGCTTTTGGCTGCCAAATCTGTGGAAAATGGCTCAGATCAGCTTCTTGCTGCTGGTTTCACACCAACCAGAAACTTCTCGTGCTCCAGGGGCTGCTGGAGCTCTGCTCCCTCTAAACACTCCAGCAAGAGCGGAAATGAATTCAGAAATAAGTACTTTCCCTGCAAACCTCTGCTGTGCAAAGACTCTAAAATCAGCCTAGCAGCAAGATTTGAAACTCTCCAGTCTCTCTGCACTCTTATTTCTAACTGAAGGCACAATAATGTGTTTCACAGATGCCTAAAAATGGGTCAACTTGTTAAACAGTCATGGCTTAAAATCCAAACTGAAAGATCAGAGCTACACTGAATAAATTCAGTGTTAAAGAAGTGTTATTGTTAATAATATTTATGGACTGAGATAATTCAGAAGTATTCAAATGCTGATTTTTTCAGTTGGACTTTTGCTTTTCTTTCCTTTCCTTAAGCTCCTGGAAAAACCTACTTAATTTATCAACCAATCAATCAATCAACTGAACAGAAGAGAAAGCAGGAGGTAATTCCAGGAAATAGGCAGGACACCTGTGTCACAAAAATCCCATTAGCTGCTTGTCTGCAACAGTCAGGGCTGGAATCACCCTTAGAGGGTCACTTGTACTGAGCCAACACCAGATGGCAACATCCAGGCTGATAATTCACAAGCACAGAATAAAATCCCAGGGTGGTTTGGGTTGGGATAGACCTGAAATCCCACCCAGTTCTAACCCCTGCTATGGGCTGGGACCCCTTCCACTATCCAAGGTTGCTTCAACCCTCATCCAAGCTGGCCTTGGACACTTCCAGGGATGAGGCAGCCACAGCTTCTCTGGGAAACCTGTGCCAGGGCCTCACAGGCAGGAATTCCTTCCCAGTATTCCATCTAACTCTGCCCTCCAGGAGTGGAAGCCATTCCCCATGGTCCTGTCACTCCAGGCCCTTGTAAATACCTACAATTAAATTACCCTGAAGCTTTTCTTACCTGCAGGTGCTGCAGATCATCCTCCTGCACATTCTGGGACAAGTTATAAACCTGCATTTAAACAAAAAAACAACTTCAGATCACTCAGAACAGCCTGTCTTTGGAGCTAGCACGTGGTTGGTGTAGCTAAAGCCTGTGACATCCCCATGGGGACACAGGCGAGGTCCCAGCTGGTGCTGGCACAAGTGGTAGGAAGGGAAGCCCTGACAGGCTCTGTAGCTCCTGGGGCTGAACTCCTCCAGCCCAGAGGCTTCTTACCTGGATGGAGCTGATCATGGTGCTGAGGGCAAACACGGTGGCTGAGTCCCTGAGGGTGGACTGGCTGTCAAAGGTGCCCTGCGTGTCCATCAGCAGCACCGCGACCTGCGGGGCACAGAGCTCCTGTCAGCACCCCCTGCAGCAGCACCCTCACGTGCCAGGGGGGAATGGCAGCTGGGGCATCACTGCTTCTGCCTCAGCCTCTTCATTGCTGGGGGACAAAGGAAAAGCTCATCCCCAGCCACTCCTGACAGCAGGGTGACTCCAGCAGGCAGCAAAATCAGTGCTCTGCAAGGCAGTGAGGGAACTGCTCTGCTCCTCTGTCAGTGCAGAGGAGGCTCTGCCTCCAAACAGAAAGCAAACACAAATTGCACCTTCTGAACCCAAACACACTCAGCCAGCGTTAGGAATCACACCCTGAATGCCACAGTGTCACTTGGGTGCCATGCTCTGTGTTGAAGTGCAGATAAATACAAATATTCCTGGCTATCAGCTGAATTTGCAGCACGCTCCAAATCCGCTGTGACAACTCTGAATGAAGAAACTCCACTTTGCAACTCCTGCTCTAGGAAAGAGGAGTTTGCAAGGACATGAGATTCAAGATTTCTGGGAATAGTACAAAAATAAACTCTGGGATGCCAGAATTGAGGGATACTTAGAGAACATATCAGGGACACCTGGACATCCCATCACCTCACTTAGTTAAACCCTTTTTTAATGTGTGTTTTTCACAGAGGTGTGTACAACTTCCCAGTGGGTCTACAGACTGTCAATTACACAGAAGTTTTTACATCATTTCCACAAATGCCTCTCATGCAAAATCACCACATTCCACCCCTCAGCTCTGTGAAATACACACATCAAAAATTATTATCAAAATTACACTCTTTAAAAAAATATTTTTACATCACTTCCTTCACTTACTAAAATAGAGACATGGTATTGAAAACCTTCCCTAAACTTGCACAACCACATAAGACAAGGCAGGAGAGTCTCAGAAGCTGGAAAATGAGGAAAATGAGCTGGCAGCAGCAGAGACACACACACACCTTGGTGCCATCGGGCTTGTCCACCAGGAACACCTCGCTCCAGATCTGAATCCCGGTCGTCTCCCGCTCGGAGCCGCCCCTCCAGGAGAAACCCGTCAGGGGCTCGTTGTAATCCCCAACCCAGTCCACTGCCTCCTGCAGGGAGGAACAGAAGGAGTTGCTGGAGGTGTCAAAAAGGGTAAGAGGCTAAAAACTCCCATAAGGGAGGTTTTTCCTTCCTTTTACTGTCAAGGCACCTCAAATCCCGTGGTCAGTTTTGGGCTCCTCACAACAAAGACTGGAGGGGCTGGAGAGTGTCCAGGGAAGGGAATGGAGCTGGGAAGGGTCTGGAGGGAGCTGGGAAGGGGCTCAGCCTGGAGAAGAGACTCAGGGGGGACCTTTACACCTTCCTGACAGGAGACGGCAGCCAGGTGGGATTCAGGCTCTGCTCTCAGGGAAAAAGCAGCAGGAAAAGAGAAAACAATCTGAAGTTACACCAGGGAAGGTTTGCGTTGGATATTAGGAAAATTTTTTTCACTGCAAGGGTGGTCACACATTGGAACAGGCTGCCCTGGGCAGTGGTGGAGTCCCCATCCATGGAAGCATTAAAAAGACACAGATAAGACAGCTGAGGATACAGTTCAGTGGTGAGTAAGGTGATGCTGGGTTAGCAGCTGGATCCAATGATCTTACAGGGATTTTCCAGCCTAAATGATTCTGTGATTCAGGGCAGAAGATGTGAACACTCCTGCTCCAAAGTCAAGAGTCCACGAGAAACTTCTGCCTGGAGAAGGATCTACTCTGCTTTATTTTGTGAAGCCCACACTTGTGAGAGCCTTGAGCACTCTTAAAGCACTGAGTCCTGCCCAGCTCATCCCTGAGCAGTGTGGCATTCACATTCTCTGAACATGATTCCTTCACCCAGGATTTTTCTCCTGGGAAGGTGAAAGGCAGTGAGAGGCCTCAGAGAAAAGAAAATTCTCATCTCATTTGCTTCTCCTGTGTTGTGCTCATGTGGAATGTGTTTGGAGATTGTTTACCCAAGGTGATTGCTTGATTGGACTCTGGTGTGAGTTGTTTTCACTCATTGGCCAGTCAGTGCCAAGCTGTGTCAGGACTCTGGAAATAGTCATGAGTTTTTATTATTATCTTTTTAGCCTTCTGTAAGTATCTTTTCTGTATTCTTTAGTATAGTATAGTATTCTTTAATATAATATAGTATAATAAAGTAACAAATTAGCCTTCTGATAAGATGGAGTCCTCCTCATCATTCCTTCCTTTGTTGGTGGCCCTGCATTTACAGTAGAGCAGCACATGGGAGCAACGAGGAACAGCAGCCCTGGGAGGGGCCCCCTGAGCTGCAGCCTTACCTTATTGTACATGTAGCGCAGCATGAAGTCCATCAGGAATGATTTTCCTTTCCTAAAAGCTCCAGCCACGGACACAGCCACCACCTCCTTATCTCTGACAGCCTCGGAGAGGAGGATGCGGTTCAGGGCGGCTTCGTCCAGCTCAAAGGAGTGGTCATCTTTGACAATGAGGACCTGCACTGGCCCTGCCTTCCTCACTGATTCCTCCTCCTCAGAGCTCCACTCGTAAGTCTTGTCTGCAAAACTACCTGTGAGAACAGGGAAAACGAGAGGGGCTTGGTGCCTTCCTCTGCACTGTGAGGGGTCAGCGACAGCAGGGCGCTAAGAGACCCAAAAACTCAAATATCCATCCCAAAATGGCATCATCCAGAGCAGATCTGCTGCACCTGGCCTCAGACATGCCAGTGGAGACTCCATGCTTCTCTGGGATCATCTGACCCCGTGCTCCATTCCTGCTGGAATCTCCCTTGGCAAAACACATCCATTAGATTTTATCCTGCATGGAAAACAGATCCCTGCAACTCCCTACATAAACAGTGCCTGCCATAACACCTCCCTTGGCCCTTTCTCAGCTGGAAAAGGGAAGTCTAGGCCTCCTCATCATCCCTTCTGCCACATTATCCAGGGATCTGCTCTCCTCTGGACACTCCCCACCAGGTCCTTCCTGAAGGCTGACTCCAAAATAGAAGCAGCTCTCCAGCTGAGGTGCCCTAGGGTCTCACAGCTCTATCAAAGGATGCTGCCTTTGTGGATCCTGTGCCACTGCTGTTCCTGTAACAACACATTCCTCTCCATCTGCAGCCTGAGCTGATGCTCCAAGAGCAATCTGCTGTTCCTGCCATCAGCATCCCCCAGGACACTCCCAGCAGGAATCAGGCCACGCAGACACAAGCCCATCCTGATAAAAGCCACTTTGCTGCTCCCAAGTGGGAAGCACACACAGAGCACAAGCACTGCCCACTTTCCCACTTGGAAATGGCCAAGTTCCCTGTGGAGCTGCTGCCTGGGCTGTGGAGGGCTCACACAGGAGGGTCTCACAGGAGCCAGATGCATTTTAAGATCTGCAGCCCTGGGATTTGCAAAGAGCAGACTGGCTCCAGTAATTTTCCTTTCCTGGTCTTTCCAAACTTTCCAGCACAGGGAAGAGATGCTGAAGGTGATTAATGTGCCAGTCAGCTCACCTACAGCCACGTGAAACCTCCCTGCCAGCAGGAAAAGGAGAGTGAGATGGAAAGTTCCCCCCACATTCCAACAAAAACTTCCCAGTTTGCTGGCTCGGGCTGTAACTTTCCCAAGTTTTGCCTCAAGTTAAACATCCCCAGTCTCTGTTTCAGCCCCTGACCTTGGGGACCCAGCTTTGAGCTGTTTCAAAGCACAAGGACTGTGTGTGCAGACACTAAAAGAGAAGTTATAAATATCAAGAGGAATAGGATTTGCCCATTCTGGGCCTCTCTATAAAGAAGCCTCCAGCAGTAACTCCATATTTTAAATAACAGCAGCACTTTTGTGATTTCCTAAGATCCTGCAAGGAAGTACCAGGATCATTAGGCCTGGTTGCCAGGGGATTTCTGGTGGCTCTTGGACATATACTATGAGCTTTCTTTGCTCACAGCTGAAAGACAAAGATCTTTTCTTTCCATTGCTTGGAGGTTTTTTAACTAAACAAAAGTCCCAAATGGTGTGAAAAGCAGATTCTCCACCAGACTGCAGCACTAAAATCCCTTCAAGCACCGTGTCGCTGCACAGGGGCCTGCAGGAGAAAAAAAAAAATCCTTCTAATTTCAAATCCATGGAGTCAGAATCCAGGCACACACTGCCAAAGAAGGTGTCAGAGCAGGCACACACCAAACACCTTTTCCAGCAGTGAGGCATTCCCAGGTAAGGACAGCCAGGTGCCAAAGGGCCACAGGCTCCTGTGCTCTTTTTAAGCACTGCCAAGCTGCAAGGGCCATATGAAGGATAGGAAATGCCTCCTCTCTTGTGGTGTTTCCCAAAGCCCTGCTCAGCTAAGCCAAGTCCTATTTTTATTTTCTTCTTCCAGCTGCACAGAAAGGACAGTAGAGAGATCCTTGGATAGGATGTGACTCATGGTGGGGGCAGGAAAAAAATTGGTAACTCAAATTAAACTTAAATATTTCTGACTCTAACTCAGCCATCAGGGTGCAACAGCTGTGCCACCTTCCCAGACCAGACAAATCCCACCTCAGGCACAGAGACAGAGGGAAGTGGGACCAGAACTTTGGCTGGAGCCCCTCTGCTCTGGAGCCAGCCTGGGAGAGCTGGGGGCGTCCACCTGGAGAAGAAAAGCATCCAGGGAAAGCTCAGAGCCCATTGCAGGGCCTAAAGGGGCTCCAGGAGAGCTGGAGAGGGACTGGGGACAAGGAATGGAGGGACAGGACACAGGGAATGGCTTCAAACCGGAAGAGGAGAGATTTAATTAGATTTTAGGAAGGAAATGTTCCCTGGGAGGGTGGGAGGCCCTGGCACAGGGTGTCCAGAGCAGCTGTGGCTGCCCCTGGATCCCTGGAAGTGCCCAAGGCCAGGCTGGACAGGGCTTGGAGCAGCCTGGGATAGTGGAAGGTGTCCCTGCCATGGCAGGGGTGGCACTGGATGGAATTTGAGGTCCCTTCCAACCCAAACTATCCTGAGATTCCACGATTTATGTGTTTACTCATCCTGCACTAGCAGTGGGTACCAAGATGGGCACAAATCCTTGGATGCCCCTGGCTCAGGGAGCTGAATGGACCTCCCAGTCCTGGGCAGGGATCCAAGCACCAGAACAGGGGGCTGAGGAGAGTCCCCTGCCACAGGGACACTGGTGCCACATCCCCTCTCCTGCTGCC
This sequence comes from Pyrgilauda ruficollis, assembly GCF_017590135.1. Lineage (NCBI taxonomy): Eukaryota > Metazoa > Chordata > Aves > Passeriformes > Passeridae > Pyrgilauda > Pyrgilauda ruficollis. Next base: position 702,805 of record NW_024511321.1, read on the forward strand.
AGATCCCCTCTCCTGGTGCCTGGATGGGATCTTCCACACCTTCTTCTCCCTCTGTTCTTTCTGAACCAACAACGAGTGCAGAGGAGAAGGGATTGTTTTGTCCCTTCAAATCATCAAAATCTGAAGGAGAGTAATTTTTTTTTAAGCAGACATTAATAGATTTTGGAAGAATGTCTCCACACACAGAAGTGGCCATGGTCTCCTGGGGGACATCCTTGTTTCCATCACCTGAACACCAGGAAAGCCAGGCTGTTTGCACAACACAAAGCATTATGAGTAGGATATGTTGATCCCCCAGTTCCTTGGAGACAACAGGAAAGGGAGATTATATTAAGCAGGTCTCTGAACTAATTTCATCCCTATCTCTGCTTCTTTCACGTAAGCCATCTGCAGACAAAACTATCTTTTTCATATTTATATTCATATTTCCACGTGATGAAACTTCCAGGTTCTGTTTATTAGATTATCTGCCCCACTGCAGAGCCAGGGATTATTTTATAAAATGGCTGTACACTACTGTAAGTCAATAATTTTAACTGGTCTTTCTGGCCATAAATGAGTTTTTTGCCTTGAAAAAAGCTGTACCTGGCAGTGGCAAAAACTCATCCAGCCAAAAAGGAAAGAAGGAGAGCTCAGCTTTCCTAAACACACTCTTGTTTTCACTCCTTTTCTGAGCTGACTCCTCCTTTCTCTGGGCTCTGCAATTACGTCAATTCTCCAGCTGCTCATTCAGAAATTCACAGGATCCGGCTCCTTCTCCCCATTTCAGAACAGCTCATTCCCATCACTCTGGAGCGGGGTGGAAGCCACAGCTCTTTTCCATATGGCCATTGCAAGTGGGAAGGGGAAGGAGAGCAGGATTTGCTGTCAGACAGCATAAAAAAAAAAGCAAATAATTCTTTAACTGGTCTAAGACTTGCTTTGGACTAAATTAATGAAATTGAAACAGCATATTTCACATTGTGCCTGTGTGTAGACCGACAGACATGTCTAATGTAATTTACTTAATTTATTCTTCTCTAGGAGTTAACTACATGCCACTAACTATGCAATGTTTGGTGAGTGCTTGCTGAAGCCTGTTCTCCCTTAGCCATGGAAGAACAGGTCACAGAAATGCTGACTGCTTCCCAGAGTGCCACAAAGGAATCAGCCTTGTCCTCATGTGAGCCTGCACAATAAATACATTTTATTCCAGAGCATGAAACACAGCCATGTCCCATCATCTGTGCAAACACCAGAGCCTGAGGAAGCCAATTTGTCAGCCCTGCTCTCAGGCTCTCTCAGATCCCAGGATTCTCAGCTATCCTGTGGAAAGCAGGGGCTGCAGCCTGGGCTCCAATTCTCCCACTGAAATCACAATCCCAGAATAGTTTGGGTTAGAAGGGAAATTAAAAATCATTCAGTCTCACTCCCTGCCATGGGCAGGGACACCTTCCACCATCCCAGGCTGCTCCAAGCCCTGTCCAGCCTGGCCTTGGACACTTCCAGGGATCCAGGGGCAGCCCCAGCTGCTCTGGGCACCCTGTGCCAGGGCCTGCCCACCCTCACAGAGAAGTTTTTTCCTCATATCTAATCTAATCTCTCCTTTTTTAGTTTAAATCCATTTCTCCTTGCCCTATCACTATGTGCCCATGTTCAAAGTCACTCTCCTTTCTTATAAGCCACTTACAAGAACTGGAAGGCCACGGTGAGGTGTCCCTGGAGCTTTCTCTTCTCCAGGCAAAACAACCCCAGCTCAGATGTCACACACAAAAACACCAATGTCAGGCAGTGCTGCCATTCTCAGGGCATTCAAACCAAATTACTTCATGGAAAACAAACTAGCAAGGAGAGAAAATCGGCGTTTGATGGGAAGCTTGAACTTGCTTGTTCCTTGGAACAGACAATCCTGTATCCACCGTGTCAGGCTGCTTATCAGCAGCTCTCAGGGGATCCCTTTGACCAGCAGTGATATCTGTGTGGCTCCATTCTGGAGTTTCCATCCCAAAGATATCACACTGCCACCAACAGCAGCATGAGCCAAGCCCTGAACAGAGCCTGCAGTCAGCCTCCATCCCTCTGGATGAGAGCTGCAGTTTGCAGGAATCTTATCTGCCCTGTACAAAAGCTCTGGGGAACACAGCCACCCCTCCCCGAGCATCTCCCCTGCACTGGGCACCTTCAGCCTGGCTGCTGCTGTGTGAAAAATGCCTATTTTATGATTGGCTTTTTGCAAATATTAAAATGAATATTATATGTGTTATGTCAGAAAGTTATGCTGTATTCATTTTCTTAAGCAGGGTGTTAAATATAGTTTTAGGTTATAACATAATGTTAAAATAGAAACTATGATATGTAGGATATTTTTTTTTCTAAAGAAAGGACTCTCACCAAGATAGCAGCCACAGGACACCTAAATCTTTCAGAGCAAAAGAATTTATTGCCCCTTTATCAGAAGAAACAAACTTCTTCCCGCCTTGCTGAGCCCTGAAGGCACCGTTAAGAGCAAGAAGTTGAGGATGACCAGACAAAATCCTTTGTTTGAATGGAATTTATGCATCATTATGAAGTGTATGAATATGCAACAGGTTATTGTTTTTAAGGGTTAATCCTCTGTTAACGTGTGTCCTTTTTCAGGCTTATTTTGCCCACAAAAAGGTACACGGACATCTGTAACTCTTTTTTATTGTCTCATATTGTCCTAATCCAAATTGTCCAAATTTTTATTACTCTAATTATATTGCTATTTTAATAATCATTTTATTACTATTAAACTTTTTAAGAAACAAGTGATTGGAGTTTTTCACATGCTGGCACACGGGCTCTGCACTCTGTGGCTGCGCTGAGCCCCCTGTACCACAGGGCAGGCAGCGATGCTCGGAGGAGCTGGGAGGGGCGGGGAGCTCCGAGCATGCACCAGGAATCCTCTCCTCCCCTCCAGGGCTGGCGCAGAGCTCGGCACCTGATCCAGCCAACCAGGGAAAAACGGGGAATAAAGCGTGGAAGCGATGCGCGTGCACTGGAGAGTCAGAGCAGGGTGTGCCCAGCAATAACCTGCCCTGGTTCTGCACAAAGGATGCACCCCAAGAGCTGAGCCCGGCCAGCTGAGAGCTGGCAAATTCTCTCAGCATGGGCTGGCAGGAGGTGTCTGGACAGAGGTGCTCCTGGGAGACAGAGCCCTGCAGAAGGTGGAGCAGGGAACCTGGCTGGGCAAAGCCCTGTGTGACAGCCACCCCTGCACCACACCCCCAAAGGTTCCTGGCCAGCAGGTCAGCAATCCTCCCAAGCTGGGTTTAACCACACACAAACATTCACCACGCCCAGCTGTGTCACAGAATCCCAGAATAGTTTGGGTTGGAAGGGATCTTAATGCCCAGCCAGTTTCAACCCTTACACAAATAACACCTTCCACTGTTCCAGGGTTCTGAGCCCTGTCCAACCTGGCTTTGGACATTTCCAGGGATGCAGGGGCAGACACAGCTCCTCTGGACACCCTGTGCCAGGGCCTCCCCACCCTCACAGGGAAGAACTTTTTCTAAATATCCCATAACCCTGTCCTCTGGCAGTGAGAAGCCATTCCTCTTATCCTGGTACTATGTGGTCTTGTAAATAAGTCTCTCTCCATGATTCTCCTGCACCCAGGGCACAGCTGAAGGCACAGAGACACAACCTTCCCTTTACTCTGCTCACACCTCTGCTGGGATTTTTGACATGTCCACAGAACCAGAGGACCCCCAGTCCAAGAAGAGGAAACACCAAATGCTGCTCATGCACTAACCAGACCAATGGGACCTGGTAAGTGCCACATGTACCTGTCAGGCTCCCTTGCTATGCTATCCCCTTCCACCTGGGGCTGCTGAGCTGGGAAATGCAGCAAGGAAGGGGAAGGCAGAGCCAGAACTTACAGTGCCCAACTAGGAAATCATCTGCACCTCCTCAGACTGGATGTAATCACAGCTGCCATGAATCTGTGGAAATGACGGATCAGTGACAGTCCCTGGAGCTGCAGGGCATCAGAAACAGGTGAAGAAAACTTGTGGGAAAAGGAGCCCTGTCATTCAGCAATAAAGAATGGCAGATAAATAGCAATGGACTGTTAAGGGATGTGGTGGACTCACACCTCTGGAGGTGCTCAAGGAAAGGCTGGATGTTGCACTCAGTGCCACGGGCTGGTTAACGAGGTGATATTTGGGACTTGATGATCTCAGAGGTCTTTTCCAACCTAAATGACTTTTAATGTGATTCTGTAAAAGGCCACACTTGGTAGTCTCCCTTTGGGATCCCAAGCTGTCCTCTCCAAAGTCAGGGCAAACTCCTACAGCTCAGCTGCACAGCTGTGTTAACAGCTCTGCCAATGCCATCTGCACTCCCACGTTCTCCTGGCAGGGACCCCGCTCTGCAGCTTGGGATGGCTGGAGCAGGGAGCTGAGCAGGGTGGCTGCTGCTGCCAGGCTTCATCCTCACCCTTTGCTTTTTTTGGAGCAGTGGAGATGTGGAGTGCACCTTCCTCCTGCCAGCCCTGAGTCACCCAGCTGGCAGCAGCACAGCGTCAGCTCCGCGTGGCCAGCTCAGCCCCTTCTCCCTCTGGCAGAGGGAACAAGGGGATGAATGATTCTGCTGATAGCAGGAGTGGTTTGGGGCCTTCCCACGTGAACTATTGCTGACAGGAGCAAGAGTTTGGATGATAACTGGCCCCCAAACCTGCCTGTTACAACATCTCAAATGCCAAAGTACAATGTGAAATTCTTAATTACAACACCTACTACATGAAGCTTCAGTGCTTAGCTGGCTCTGAAGCAAGAGCAGCTCCTACTGCTGTCAAATTCCCAGGCTGAGCTTTGGAGACACAGGCAGGCAACTACCTGGAGAACAAAGCAAATCAGAGGTTTTTTGTAGAATTTTTTCAGGAAGTTTAAGGTCAGCTTAGACAGTTATGTGGCTGTGCCCATGACAGCTCAGGTAGCAGGAACGGCTGAGTCAGAGGCAAGGTGGACACCTCCCATAGGCAAAACACTGTTGGAACAGCACCAGCAAAAAACCATGATCTGTTTGGCAGGTGCAAACCCTGGGTCTGCTCCCTTTCCCACATTTAAGCCTATTCCCATATTTCCCATAAATATTTCCCATATTTAAGCCCACGTTCTCCAGGGTACACAGAATCCCAGAATGGTTTGGTTGGAAGGGAACCTAAAGAACATCTCATTCCACCCAGTCAAGAGCAGGGACACCTTCCACTGTCCCAGGTTGCTCCAAGCCCAATCCAACTTGCCTTGGACACTTCCAGGGATACATCTCCAGAACTCCCTCTTCCCTCCCAGCACACATTTTCTGCATGGTCCTTCATCTGCTCTGTTTGTCAGCAACAGCCTCCCTTCATCTCCACCACCAGTATTGGATTTAGTTTTTTCTGACATTAAACTATTTTCACCCTTTTGTTGCTAAAACTGAAAATAAAGTTTGGTAAACATGCCATGAAATTTAAGGATAGAACATGAAAGGAAATTACCCTCTGCATAAAATGCTGATGTATATAAAGCACTTTAAATGTGCTTTGGCTTGGCAGAACTCAGCCCCTTCTCCAGAGCCTCCACCCCATTTGGGAGATCTGAGTTCAGTTATATTCCTGCTGTAACACTTCACTTTTCCTGAACTGAGGCAAATGGGAGCATTTCTGGCAGGAGCAGAGGAGCTGGGGGCTCTCTAGAGTGAAGTGACATTCAGAAGTGGTCTGTGGGACACCTTGTGCCTTGCAGAGCGTGACAACACCTGCCCCAGGCTCCTTCCCCCGCTGGAGAAGGTTCCAGTCAGTGATCCAGGGGAGCTGATATAAAGCCTGCTGCCTCTGAACATCACCCAGGCCCTAAACAACATTTTAGTGTGCTGTTTGTCACCCACGGGCTAAGCAGGGAAAATGCAGCAAGACACAACCAATGGCACAGGCTGCTTCCCACTTCCATGAACCAGGGAGGCAGCCAAGGCCAGAGCCACTCATGGCACGGACATGACACGAGGCAGGACAAGGGCACCATGTCACCACTCCCAGGCCATCCTGGTTTTTCCCAAAAAAGAGAAAGTCAGGCTGCTCTTGCTCCTGCTCATCTGGTGGGTCCCTATTCCAATTCCCTGTACAATGCTGCTGTCTGCACAACAACCATGGGAGAACGGCTTTGGATGAGGACCTGGAGGGACAGGACACAGGGAATGGCTTCCCACTGCCAGAGGGCAGGGTTAGATGGGATAGTAGGAAAAAATTCTTCCCTGTGAGGGTGGTGAGGCCCTGGCACAGGTTGCCTAGAGAAGCTGTGGCTGCCCCAGAATCTCTGGAAGTGTTCCAGGCCAGGTTGGATGGGACTTGGAGCAACCTGATCTACTGGAAAGTGTCCCTGCCCATTCCATGATTCTATAATCACATTCAGCTTGAAATGTTGACTTGTCTCTTCTTTCAAGTCCCAGCACTTCATTTACTTTTCCCTTTCACAAGCCAGTCATTTGGTTGTGAATATTTCTGGCTTTTTGTGTGAAGGCCCCTCTGTCTGAAACATCTCAGCTTTCACTTGTCAGGTTCCCAGCATTCAGTCACAAGAAATGCCAGGAAGTGGAAACTGAAAATCCATCATAAAAGGGCAGAAATCAAACAACAATCAGAAAGGATATTAATATGGATAAAATTAAAAACAACCTAGCAAAATCACAGCTTTCTTTTCAGTTTAACCCAGTTAAACTTCAGTTATTTTTCAGTTACTGTGCGCAGTGTTCAGTTTTTTCAGTTATTGTGTGCAGCGTAAGATGTGGCAGAGATAATCTCTGGCCTTCTGGAGAGGAGCCCCCTATCCTCAAAATAGTTCCTTGGCTTTTCCTGGCTCCCTTTAGGAGCTCTCCTAAATCCCCTATCCAGCTTGAAAACCCTCACCAAGAAGTATCTATAACCTCTGTAATGCCTTTTATGGTTTTAAAACTGAATTCTTGCTAGGTGGACCGTTCCAATTTCAACACAAAATTGGCCATGATGGGAAAGATGAGATTTCACACTATTTGTTCCAGTCTGTGCTGTTTCAAGGAGTGACTGGGAGCAGGGATCTCACGGGATCAGAGAGACCAGGCTGCTGAACATCTGCAAATGCCAAGCACAAAGAATTTCAGTCAAAAATCAGAGTAATCTACTACAAACCTCCATGAGCTGGCTGGACTTTACTGTGCCAAGCAGAACTTGGACTAACAATCCTTATTTTGGGCAAAGCAGGTTCCACTACTCACAGCAAGGAATTATTTGTGATTTTTTTCATCTGCAGCTGCCTCAACCATTCAACTGGCAGCAGTTGAGAGGTCTGTGCACCGCTTGGCACGTTCAGGAAGAGCCTTAAATGAGGCATAACCTGATGCTGACCTTTAGCCCAAGGCTAAATCCTACTTTGGATGCATCACCCCTACAGAGCTCCCAGGGATGTGACAGCCACCCAGCTATGACCAGGGGCAATCCCACATACTCATCCTAATTTGCTCTTTGAGCTTTAAAAAAGCAAATTATTGTTATGAAACAAAGGAGGGTTGCACTAAGCAGCTGCCTGCTTCCAGGCCTGAGTAACTAGGGCAAAGTTTGATCCATTTCAAAATAGCGTTAATATTTTTAATGACCCATAAGCCCATTTTTAGAACAAAGCAAGGACTTTCTCCTTTCTGCCTTAGTTTCAGGAAAAGCCCAAGCCTCCTCCTTTGCCAGCTGAAAAATGTAGCAGTGGAAGAGTCACCCCATGGACTGATGTCACCACACAATGCTGCAGTCACTGGATGTAAACACAGCTTTCAAGGCAATGAGGTTTTGTTGTATAAATAGAATAAATACATTTATAAAGGCAGCTTTTTCTTTTGCTTTCCTAGTTTACTTTTCAGGAAATTCTGACTCATCCTTCTAAATTAAAAAAAAAAAAAAAAAAGAAGCATTTCACTCAATTTCTTACTCGCAATGTCAACCAGCCTGGCAAAAAGCCAGAAAATCCTCTAGGAATAGGTGAATGTCTAAGGGATACAGGGAATTATTTTGAGCTGTGGATGGGTGGCAGCAGAAGGCAGCTGATCCCACAGAGATCCACTTGGATCCATGGACGCTTCCAGATTCTTGCAGAGAAGCTCAGGAAGAGTTCACCCCTCAGTGACACATCACATTTCCCGGGAGCAGGGCTCAGCAGCCCAGGCTGAGAAATACGCCTAAATCCCTTGCTGGATGCAGGCTGTACTTCCCAGGATGATGCTTCCTCCGCTTCCATCCGGCATCATTTGCATTCCCTCCTCCTGCTCTCGGGGTGTGCAGGGAAGGCACCAGCGTGTGGACGTGTGTGCAATTCCCAGCACGCACGGAGTCAGGGCTGCCACGTCTGTCACACGCTCCGCGAGACAAAGCTGAGAATGGCACCACATTCCTGGCAAGTTTTCCCTCCGGTTTACCCAAAGGATGTGAGGACCTTCATTAAGTCACAGCTAAACACGGCACCGATCAAATGAGCTTCGCCCATTTTGTTCCCCCCCAGCTCTATCCCAAAAAGCCCATCACCGGATCAGGAGCTCCGTTATCCCAACGCTTCCTCCAGCATGCCTCCGAACTGTTAATCATTGCCATGGGAAATCCTCCGCTCATCTACACAAATTAGAATGTAATTTGTGTATCTAAACATCACAGCTCAGCTCACCCGCTCTGCCTGAGGAGCCGGGATACCGCCGGCACCCGTGAGTGAGCTCCCATGGAATTACGACTCCGGAGGAAACGGCAAATTACTCTCCTCAAATAACAGGAACTGGCTGGATAAAATCGGATTTCCTACGGAACAGCGTGTCAGTGGGAGTGGGTGAAGCCTTACACCACAGGCAGGCTGAAGGTGGAGGAGCCCCTTGCTGGGTGCAGCCCACCTGTGGGACCAGCCTGGGCTCCAGGGGGAAGCAGCAGCTGCCGGAGGATCCAGGCGCCTCTGGAGGGAACCGAAGCCTTGCAGGAAGACACCACAGAACTTCCTCCACCCGTGCCCCCGCTCCGCTCCCCGGCACTGCTGCCCCGGCTCCCCCGGGATCAGGGGGCTGTGAGGGGATGGGTTTAAAATGGGCCCTGTCAGGAGGGTGACTCGACAACTAAATCCTGCAGCTTCCAGAAACGGGGGAAACCCTCTGGAGGGGTGACAAGCCAGGGGTGGCCTTGTGGCTCTGCCTGTGGAAGGCGGGGTGAGCGGGATCCCTGCTCCCGGATGAGGTGGCATCCCCCATCAGGGGCTGAGGGGACAGCAGGGCCGGGGTAACGGGTGTCAGGGCAAGCCGGAGGAGCAGCCCAAAGGCTCCCCAGGGAGCTGCCGGGGCTGTCTGGCCCCAGCTGTGTCAGGGGGTCCCGCCGCAGCCAAGCCGAGGGCGGTGACCAGCCCGAGCCGGGGACACCTCGCCTCAGGAGGCCCCGGAACGAGGGGCGCCCCATCCCGCACCCCCGCTCCCCGTCACGCTGGCGGGGCTGGACGGGCGGACCCCCGGCCCCTCAGGGATAGCGCGGGGGTGTCCCAGACACCCGTGGGGACACCCCTGTGTCCCCTCGGCACCGGGCAGTCCCCCGCCCCGCCCGGGCTAGCCGAGCCCCCCGCCCGCGTCCTCCCGCCGCAGCCCCGCCCCGGTGCGGCCCGCGGCCGCCTCAGGCCCGGCATTGTCCGCGCTCCCCCCGCTCCCCCCCGGTTCTGCCGCCGCCGCCCTACCCCAGCTGCTCCTGTCCCGGCGGTTCCGGGCCATGGCGGCGGCTGCGGGAGGCTCCGTGCGCGCTCCGAGCCGCGCTGCGTCTGGCGGGGCTGCGGCGGCGGCGCGGGGCCCGCCGGGGCACCCGCCCACGGCACCCGCGGGGCCGGCCCCGGCACCGCTGCTCGGGGTGCGCGCAGCCGGGGGGGCCCCGCGGGCGGGGCGAGCGGCACCCCCGTGGGTGCTGAATTGCCACCCGAGGGGGTGTTGGTGGGGGGCTCAGCACGGATGGGAGGATCCGGCATCCAGCTTTGCCCAGCCAGGGCACTGGGATCTGGGGGGCACCCGAACTGGGGGCACCGCCAGCGGCGGCCGTGCAGGGGGTATGGATGGGGGGCTCAGCAGACAGGCTGCTCCAATATCCAGGCTATTCCTGCCAGAGCAGTGGGATCGTTGGGGCACCCACAGGCTGGAGATATCCACCCCAGGGCAGGGCACCTGGCTCATCTGGGGCTCTGAGCACCCCTGTGGGCACCCACCCACAGGGTGGGACACCTGGCACAAGCAGGACGCGTGGTGAGTGCATGGGGACACCTGGGCTGAGAAGTCACCACAGGGATCCTGCCCTGCGGTGGGGTCAGCCAGGCCCTGCTCCCCAGTTCCACCTGTGCAGGCAGCATCCGCAGGCAGCAGGAGACACTCACTGTGTTAACGCAGATGTGGCACAAAGGACGCAGTGTAAGGGCTGGATTTGGACACCTCTGGGAAGGATTAAAATGCAGCACAGTTGATAACACAGAATCCCAGAATGGTCTGGGTTGGAAGGGATGGAAGGGATCCTAAAGCTCATTTCATTTCGCCCTCTGTCATGGGCGGGAGTCCTCTCCTTTTCCTTTCCTTTCCTTTTTCCTATCCCCAATGTCCAACCTGGCCTTGGACACTTCCAGGAATCCAGGGGCAGCCACAGCTGCTCTGGGCACCCTGGGCCAGGGCCTGCCCACCCTCGCAGTCAGGATTCCTTCCCAATATCTCATCTAACCCAGATTATGCCATTCCCTGTGTCCTGTCCCTCCATGCCTTGTCCCCAGTCCCTCTCCAGCTCTCCTGGAGCCCCTTCAGGCCCTGCCAGGGGCTCTGAGCTCTCCCTGGAGCCTTCTGTTCTCCATCTCTCCCAGCCTGGCTCCAGAGCAGAGGGGCTCCAGCCCTCAGAGCATTTCCATGGCCTCCTTTGGACTTGCTCCTGCAGCTCCACATCCTTCTCGTGTTGGGGGCCCCAGAGCTGGAGGCAGCACTGCAGGTGGGGTCTGTCACAAAAGCAGAGTAGAGGGGAATAATCCCTTCCCTGAACCTCCTGCCCACCCTGCTGGACATGCAGCCCATGCTGTGTTTGGCTTTCTGGGCCCCACGGGGAGCTTGCCTACTCCCACCCACTCCATGCGGACCAGCATGGGAGTGCCCACACTTGTGATGCCAACAAGCTGCTGGAATCAACCTGACTCTGAAGCCACAGCCCAATGCTCTTTGGAAGACACGTGGCACAGCAAAGATCAGCTGATTAAACTGTGGAAATGTGGTGGTCACCAGAGGGACAAAATCTGGCAGGATGGGAGGGGAACTGAGCCCCAGATTGTATCTGCAAGAGGAGATTTTGGGAGAATGCTGATCATTTCTGCACTCTGGCCCACAGCAGTCAGGGAAAGCCAGTGGCCATCCAGCTTTGTTGGATTCACAGGAGCCAGCAGGATCTCTTCACTCCTGACAGCGGGAAGAACACTCAAAAATGAACCAGGCTTCAGTTCCAGGCATCTGATGTGTACCAAAGCCATGTGTCGTTGTGCTGCCATTGATATGCTGATAGTTAATTCCTGAGTGCCTCCTCCAGCACTCTGTGAGTGCCTCCCGTTGGCCTCTTCCCGCCCACCCTGCTGGACATGCAGCCCATGCTGTGTTTGGCTTTCTGGGCCCCACGGGGAGCTTGCCTACTCCCACCCACTCCATGCGGACCAGCATGGGAGTGCCCACACTTGTGATGCCAACAAGCTGCTGGAATCAACCTGACTCTGAAGCCACAGCCCAATGCTCTTTGGAAGACACGTGGCACAGCAAAGATCAGCTGATTAAACTGTGGAAATGTGGTGGTCACCAGAGGGACAAAATCTGGCAGGATGGGAGGGGAACTGAGCCCCAGATTGTATCTGCAAGAGGAGATTTTGGGAGAATGCTGATCATTTCTGCACTCTGGCCCACAGCAGTCAGGGAAAGCCAGTGGCCATCCAGCTTTGTTGGATTCACAGGAGCCAGCAGGATCTCTTCACTCCTGACAGCGGGGAGAACACTCAAAAATGAACCAGGCTTCAGTTCCAGGCATCTGATGTGTACCAAAGCCATGTGTCGTTGTGCTGCCATTGATATGCTGATAGTTAATTCCTGAGTGCCTCCTCCAACACTCTGTGAGTGCCTCCCGTTGTTGGCCTCTTCCCCGTGTTTACAGCATCAGAGGGAAACATGTAATTTTGGCTCTCTCACGTGGCACACAGCTGAATCCTGCCCACCCCTGCTGGGCACTGCGACCACGAGGAGCTCACTGGGCTTTGCAGAAGCTGCATTAGGGTTTTTGTAAATAATCCCTGAGACTGCACGTGCCTGTTGCTGCTTCAATGCAGCAGAGAGGAGACAGGTGTTGTGAGGAGGGATTTCTTACACTGGACACTGTCAGAGGGGTTCAGATAGGTTGAAAGAGGAGATTAAAAGAAAAGCAGCTGGGAAATGGACAGGGGAGGGAAAAAAATAGAGGATGGAAAACGAAATGTGTTAATTTGAAAGTCTAATTAAACTGAGATGGGCACAGGTCCTGTTTTCCTCATTCCATTTGAGAATTGCTGCTAAGGTCAAGCTTGTACTGCCCCATTTATTGGAATTTCTCCTTTTCTCTCGCCATTATGGCACGTGTTATCCCAGTCAAAGAGAAGCAGAGAGGTTTGATCCTATTCTGTGCTGTGGGGACTGTCTACATGAACTCCCAAGGCCTTTTCCTGCATTATTTCCTGTGATCCCAAATCAGGGGGGTGATCTTTTTTCTAGAGAGTGACTCAGCATTTGTTAATTTTCATCCATCCCTTCTCTCCATTCATTCATCTTTCCTTTATTTTCTCAGTTGCAAACAGCCCTTCCTAGGAAGCATCTTTACATTCTTGCTGCCCAAGTTGCTAGATCACAAAGAGCTGATTTTACAGCAGATGTGCTGAATGGTCATGGACTGGAAGAATTCTTGAGTAAAAATGATGCTAAATGGAGGAAAGACAAAAAGATAAAATACCCCACAGAGGGAGAGCACAGCTGGTGTTCAACACCACGAGATTCAGCGCAGAAAAAGCCCCAGAATTTGAAGAAAACCTGGATTTAAATCCATGCTGCATTCCATTGGCAGGAGCTGTTTCATAATTTACCTTGATTCGATGTCCCACTTACCCAGGCAGCATTTCCAGTTGCTTTTCATATCCCCAGCCCTCTGCAAACAGAACCCGGGCGCGTTGTGCAACGCTTATGTAAGAGGTGCCAAAGGGACGCTGCCAAGGCTCTGCTCTTGCTCAGGTGCCACCACGGGCTCACTGGGACTTGCTGCTGAGGAAAACGCTGCCATCCACACCAGTTTTCCTTGGTCAAGGCGTTGCCTGAGCCCCTGGGTGACAGATCTGTTCTTGCAGTGGTTATCCGAGGGTCTGGGATGTGTTAGTTTAGTTTTTATTATCACTTCTGCCTCCTCGGGCTTTGCTCTTTCACTGCTTCTGCTGAATTGCATGGGAAAGTCAAAGGGAACTAGATGTCAAATGTGTCTGAAGAGCATTGCAGGGGGATGTCTCCCTGCTGGTTACACTGCCTGGCAGGGATTCCTCATCGCTTGTTCCATTTCTGTACCCTTATTCTAGGGTTAGGAGGCCTCAATTCCTTGGAAATACCAAAAAGGGATAAAACTGAATCAGCTTTTTCCTCGGTCCTGAAGCTAAAACCTTCCTGACATCTTTTTGTTGTTTGATTTTTTATTTTTTCTTCCTGAAATATTTTAAGTGAAGCAGATCTTTGTTGCTTAGGAAATCCTGCTATTCCTGCAGCTCCCATTTCTCACCCCAAATTGTGCTGTGACCGCCTACATTTACATGGGCTTTGCAGCCAAAGGAATTATCTTTGCTGCTTCTGTAAACACGACTGCACACTAGGGCTGCACAGAGGTATTTCACTGTGGAGGAGACAGAATTCCAGCAGTTAATTAAGTGACTTGTTTAATCAATCAGTCTGGAGGTTCTTTCTTCTGGAAGATGCTCCATAAACTAAAGGAGCTACTTAAGAATAAAATAAACATGGAGATAAAGAATCATCAGCCCAGGCCTGGTTTTACCTCAGTGGCTGTCTTTGCACCATCTGACTGTGATCCTCTTATTTCTCTTTTAGGAAAAGGTTCATTCCCCAGAGTGTGGTGGGGCTTCCCAGGGAATGGTCACGTTCCCAAGGCTGCCAGAGCTCCAGGAGAGCTCTCAGGCACAGGGTGGGATTTTTGGGGTGCCTGTGCAGGGCCAGGAGTTGAACTGGATGATCCTCAGGGTAATTCCACGATTCTACAATTTAGAGGTCAGCAAGGCAGAGCATCTCTCCTAAGCCAAACTTCCCATCTATTTCCGATCCTGTTTTTAATTTGTCCCCTCTCTCCTGCCCTGCCAGGCAGATGGACACCATTGAAAACATCCTTCCTCATCAGCCTCCTTTTTGTTTGCAACGTGGCTTTAGTGAGCCCAAGCCAAAATCCGTGCGTGCCAAGTTTGTTTCTAGGATTTCCCCCTGAAGATACACCTCAGCCAGAAAAAGGCTTCCAGCTCCTCTTGGCAGAACCAACCAAATCCACCTGCCTGGATGATTCAGCAGGATACTTGCAAAATGTTCCAGCCAGGTTGGTGCACCTGGAAACAGGGGAAGCAGCCGGGTTTCCAGGCAGTGCTCTGAATTTCCCTTTTTAATGCTGTTTTTCATGGAAATGGCCATATTTTCCTGCATCCTTGTGCTGAGCAGTTGCTGTCTGGTCTCAACCTCTGCCCTCCTGTGCGTGCTCGTGGGAGGGAAGGGCATCCAGCTGGTTTCCTTCCTTTGAATGCAAAGAGCACAATCAGCTGCAAAGTCTCCTGAGATGCATCTACGTAAACGGGGTGACACAAATATAATGTATAGCCACTGTGCCCCTCTTCCTTCCGTGAAAAACAAATCCTTGCACACAGGCCTGAGCTGTGTCTTGTTCAATTCTCCTGTTCCTGCAAGGGACAAAAGGCTTTTCTCTCCCTTTAGTGCCTTTTCTCTCTTCCCACAGCATCTCAGCACAAGCCCTGGAGAGATCCTCAGTGTATGGCAGACTGATGCTTCCTTGAGCAAGTGAATTCCCAAGCTGGACATAAGAAACATCAAACAGCCCTGGATGTCTCCTTCTCTTGCCCTTGGCTGTGTTCTCTCCATCCATCTTGCCAAGATTTCTCTCTCTTTCTGCTCTTTATTTTTTTGCAGGCATTTTTTGTACCTGTCATCACGTACCCATATCTGCTGCCATCCCAACTGGCCCCCAAAGGGCCATTCCAGAAACAAGAAACCATTCAGGATCCCACAAAATCTTCCCTATCCCTCTTATTCTGGATTCTGATAGCAGAGCAGGTGAAGCAGCATGAACAGCACTGAAAGCTGCCAAAGGAATGCCAAGAAGCTTTAGGAGGTGCAGCATCCTGAACTGGACTCAGGGGTGGAAAATTATCCACAGAAAGCCTGGGAATGGCTCCACTGCAGGCCCTTCACTTGTGGCCATGGGTGAAGCAAGTGTGTGTTCCACTGGGGAGGAAAACCAGCCTGAAAAACACAAACCACAAACTTTAAAAAAAATAAAAATAAATTCAAACCATAGGGAAGGTGCTGCAGCAGTTATGAATGCCTTGCATGTGAGTTTGCTAGACTGTGTAAAATTAAAGATATTTTAGTAGTCAAAAAAACCCACCAGAGTTGTAGTATTTTCACTGCTTTTAAAACCACCTTTATTATCTTGCTCAGTCAGAAATCCCTCCAGCTCTGCAGCCACCGTTACCTGGTGCTCCTCAGTGTCTCGTTAAAAGAACCGTGGCTGTTCTTCCTCCTCAGACTGCAGCACAAACAGATCACATTCTCCAAACCCACGTAATGCCTTATGTAAAACCACTTAACATTCCTTTTAAGGCTGCGACCTGTTCAGATGGAAGATGCTGCATAAAAGCACATTCCTGAACACGCTTGACCAGAAAAGCAGCGTGGTCTGGGGTGGAAAATGCAGTGTGTGCTCAGGAGCATGGGCCTGGCAGGGCACAGGGTCCATGTCTTGCACTGAAAACTCTGCACAACTCATTAGAATCGTTAATTAAATCATTAAGGTTGGAAAAGCCCTCTCAGACCATTGAGCCCAAGCCTTAACCCAGCACTGCCATGGTCATCACTGACTCATGTCCCCAAGTGCCACATCCACACTGCTCTTGTCACCCTCCAGGGATGGTCTCCACCACTGCTCTGGGCAAACAATGCCTGACCACCCTTTCCCTGAAGAAATTTTCCCTAATATCCAACCTCAGCCTCCCCTGGCACAATTTCAGGCAGTTTCCTCATTTTCCTAATCATGAAATGGTAACAATAATCCAGTCCCGGTGCTGCTTTTATCTACGGACACCTCCCAGATGTTCTTCCAGCAAGGAACCAAGCCGGGAAAGGTGGATTAAAGCTCAGAACACGAGAGCTTTAATCTGGGTTTTGAGAGCTCACTCTCCACCACTGGCAAGATGGGATGAGAAACTGCACCTCCAGGTGGGAAGTGACACTTAACAAGGACTAAGGACAGCAGCTTTTGCAGTGAATTGCAGCCCCTCAGATCTGAGAGATGTTCCAGGAGGCCAAGTCTTAATGCACCATCTGCCACTGGAAAATGAAATGTCCTTTTTGTTGTGCTGTCATCCCATGGCTTGTCAGGAGCAGCAAGTCAGCAGAGTGAAAAGCATCAGCTGAGGAAGGGGAAAGAAAAAGGACACAAACAGCTCCCTATCGGGAGCACAGGAAGCTGATTTATGAGGGGAAAGGTAATTGCTTTGTTAAAAGTCACTTGAGGAAATACAGCTCTCTAAAGGGTAAATAGTTTCTTGTTTGTTGGGGGTTCAGGAAAACTTAGGTATTTATGTTGGAAAGGACGTACAGGATGCAGAAGGCTTGGAGAGGACAAGAGGAAATTAAATGGGAATCTCTTTAAGTGAGCAGCCCTGAGCTCTCCTGTTTCTGGGAGGCAGGGCAGGTTACATTTTGCAGCCCAAACGAGCCCATAAATAAATCCCAATAAACCCAAAGGCCACTATGCAATTCCCAGGAGTCTGCACACGATGCCTTTGAGTTTAACCTAAAGCACCACAGACCCTAATGAAATCTGCTATGGAGCCTGTGGTTTGAAGGAAAATCTTATGCAATCCACACCACTCTGTCAGGTACTACATGTGGGATTTCTAAATGTAGGACCAAGTTCAAAGCCCAGGCTCCATTTTAAACCCAGGATCAATGCCTGGCTACATTGTCATTAGACTACATTGGCCCTGCCTGGGCTGTGTGGCTGCCAAAGCAGCAGAATCTGTTCTGAAATAAGCAATCCTGGACACCAGAGACTCCTACATCTGGCATCCATTTGAATTTTTCTACCTAACTTCTGCATATTTCCTGCTCTGAGTATGTGGTAGTTTTTACGCCTAGAAAATCACACCTCCTTTCAGGCCCTAATGATTCTCCTTGCAGCAAGTGCTACTGCAAATTCCAGCATTCCTCTACTCCCTATCCAGATCTTTGGCCTTCTAAAATTGTTCAGCGCTCATTTCAGAGACCATGGGTGAGCTTTGCCCAGAATTTCAGCTGCTTTGCTGAAAATAATTGGGAAAGTCAGTTATAAATGCTTTCCACTTTGCAGGTTCACAGAAGCTTTTTTGACTTACGCAGCCCAGGGAGACAAGTCCCAACAAGTCTGAGGTAATTCTGGTGTGACTTTCATTACACTGGTTACCCACAAAGCTAAATACCATGGTAGGTACCTGATTAGCCCATGAGAAGGATTACACGATGTGGCTGCAAGGCTGCAATCCAGATCAGTCCTACATCCTCCTCGTCTTCCTCCTCCTTTTCCTTCTCGAGTCTCTCGGGAAGTATCCCAGCTTCTGGTGTGAAAGATGGAAAGCTCAGCCTGCTGTTTGGTATCAGCAGATATATGGATAGAGATATATATAAAATATAGGTGTTGTAGCCAAACTGGAGGCTTTCTTCCTGCCTCAAACCGAGGGGTACAGGCTGAAAGCCCTGCCTGTACCTGCACTTCTGCCTCCACAACGAAGACCTGTTGGAACAGGATCAGAAGAGGCACAAAGATGCTCCAAGGGCTGGAAACCTTCTGCTCCAGGCTGGGAGAGCTGGGAATGTTCACCTGGAGAGGAGAAGGCTCCAGGGAGAGCTCAGAGCCCCTGGCAGGGCCTGAAGGGGCTCCAGGAGAGCTGGAGAGGGACTGGGGACAAGGGATGGAAGGACAGGACAAGAGGGAATGGCTTTAAGCTGGGAAAAGGAAGATTTAAGTTGGATATTGGGAAGAAATTCTTGGCTGTGAGAGTGAGGGTGAGGCCCTGGCGCAGAGCAGCTGTGGCTGCCCCTGGATCCCTGGAAGTTTCCCAGGCCAGGTTGGACACTGGGGCTTGGAGCACCCTGGTCTGGTGGAAGGTGTCCCTGGCACGGCAGGGGATGGAATGGGATGGGATTTAAGCTCCCTGCCAACCAAAAGCACGCTGGGATTCCATAAGCCCCGGACGCGGCAGCGGTCGGGCCGCGGGGCGGGCAGCGCCTGTAACAGCCCCACGGCAGCGGTTCCCGGAGCGGGGCCGGCAGCAGCGGAGCGGGGCCGAGCCTGAAGCGGCGCTGGGCCGGGCTGGGAGCGGGGCCGGGCTGGGAGCGGGGCCGGGCCGGGAGCGGGGCCCGCGTTGGCCGCGCCGGGGCGCTGCGGCGGCGCGGAGGCGCTGCCGGCCCGTCCCGTCCCGAGCCGAGCGAACCCGGCCCGGCTCGGCCGCGGAAGGAGAACGAGAAGGAGGAGGAGAAGGAGGAGGAGGAGTAGGAAAAGGAGGAGGAGGCGGCGGTGGCGGTGCTCCCCCTCCCTTCCCTCCCTCCCTGGCGGGACAAAGGGCTGCGGCGCGCAGGTAGGAGCCGGCCCGGCCTGGCCGCCCCGGCGGACGGGCCGCACCGCCGGCGGCACCGGAGCTCCTTCCCCGCCCGGCCTCGCTCCCCGCCCGCCCCGGCTCTTCCTGGTTGCCCCGAGGAGCCCCGGGAGCCGCGGAGGGCGCGGCCGCTCGCCCGCCTTTGTCTGGGCCGCCCGGAGCCCCCCTGAGCCGCCGTTGCCGCCGCAGGAGCCATGGGCCGGGGGCCGCCGCGCTAGGAGCATCCCGGGGCCGGCGGGGACGCGGCGCTGGACATGGAGCCGGCGGCGCGGGCCAGCGGCGATATCCTGAGGCGGAACCCGCAGCAAGACTACGAGCTGATCCAGCGGGTGGGGAGCGGCACCTACGGCGACGTGTACAAGGTGAGCGATGGGGGGGGCCGCCTCTGCAAAGCCGGAGGATTCCCACTTGTGTGGAGAAGGATTGACTGTGAGGGAGGTGAGGCCCTGGCACAGGGTGCCCAGAGAGGCTGTGGCTGCCCCTGGATCCCTGGAAGTGTCCCAGGCCGGGTTGCACGGGGCTTGGAGCAGCCTGGGATAGTGAAAGATGTCCCTGCCCACAGCAAGGGGTTTGACTGAATGAGATCTTTAAGGTTCCTTCCAACTCAGACCATCCTGGGATTCTGTGCTTGCAGCACCAGAGAAGGTTCTCTCTTACCGCTGCCCTTCTTGGAGGTTTTATTGGTGAATATCGCAGGCGATTCTTCCCACGTTTCTGCCCGAGGAGGTAGAGGATATCTCTTGGCTGTACCTGTTTGCAGAACGCATCCAGTTAAAGCACCTGATTAAAAGGGTGCCACTTTATCCCCGAGGTTAATAATAGCCCGTGAAAGGCAGAAGCAGATTAAAGCTCTTCAGAAGCTGGAACGGAGCTGCAGCACGAGGTAGAGTTAGTGCAGCACATCAAGTAGATGCTCTTGGAATGGTGCATACAAAAAGTGACCCTGTCCATGGCAGGGAGTTGAAACTGGGTGATCTTTTAGGTCCCTTCCAATCCAGTATGGATTTTGTAATTCCATATTGGTGCTCACATCAACAGAACCGCAGGCGTGGGGGACAGGAGGTGCAGGCAGTGGTGTGTTCTTCTCGTGTGAGCCCTGTCCTCACACCTCAGGGATGTTCCTTGCACCTCAGGGATGCTCAGCCGCTTTCAGGGCTGGGTCAATTATAAAGAAAGCCTCAAAGTTTTCAACCTGTGCTTGGCAATGTGCGTGTTCAGCTGCACGGGGAGGGAGGCTGTGGGATGTTTTCCTTTGTAGTGCTGTTGAGTGTGTTTAAAATAGACCTGACACAGCCAAGCGTGCAAGGGAAGGTGTGTTGCTGTGCCACATGAAAGGCAGCAGTAATTGCTCCTGCTGGGGGAGGGCTCTTTGCTAATGTTCAAATTGAAGTTTTATGGATGGATCCTGTTCCCACCACCCCTTTGAAATGGTTACTTATGACCTCAGGGAGTTATTTTTAAAAGTTTTCATGGTGCATATTTACCTTCCTCTTTTATTTCTTTTAATCCTACAGTGCTGTGCACAGATCAGTCAGCTTCTTTCTTAGGGATTCTAGCACTAAATCCTTTAAAAGAGCATTTCAACTGTCATAAATCTGGAACTCTGCCTACCTTGAGCTGCTTTGTTTGTGTGTGCCTGCCCAGTGCAGGGCAGCATGACAAGAAATAACCAGGCAGCACGACAAGAAACAACTAGTTGCGTTGCAGGGAAGTGTTTTTGTGTCATCTCTTTGTGGAAAAAGAAATACTCTGCTTCTCATTATCCTGGTAATTAGTGGAGAGCTGTGCTGACATGTCATCCAGCTTCCGCTTCCGGAGCTGGGCTGGATGCATGGCTCTGCTCCGTGCCATGTAAACACATCCATCCCCTTTAAACAAAAAAACCACAGCCCTCTGCCCCCTCCTCCGCTCCCTGGCTTATGAAAAATGCTCCTTCTACTCCTCAAACGGTTTCAGATAAGGAGTAAACCCAAACTTTCTCCTCGTGCAGCCTGGCAAATTTCAATCAAAGTTTTTGGCAGGAGTTTCAGGCGCTCTTATGAGTCCGAAACAAGTATAAAGTTAATGAGTTTAAAGGAGTTTGAGAGGCTGCATTTGTTTCTAGGTCATTGGTTTGCTCTTTGTTTTTGTAAAGGCCTGCAGCAGGAGATGTATCAAGGGAATACTGAATCAGATGGCACTGCCTCTTATGACAAATATGCACAGCAAACTTATTTGTTAAAGTCATTGATGTTATGATAATTTCAGAAGTAAGGTAAACCTTTTTTTCTTGAAAGGACTTAATGTATAAACATTGTACTTTTATTTTTCTTAGCCCCTGGTAAGTCACAGTGCAGACAGCATATCTTGTGCTCGCTGAGGGCTGTCGGAAGTGTTTATAAAATGAATTTATTAGTGAATATCCAAGTGTTTTTATGTTGCAGAGCTCGGGAAGGGCTTGCTAGAGAGGGCTCTTAAATTAAAATGGAATTTTCCCCTCACCTCTTCAAGTGGTTTCTCTGCTCCTTCACTAATAGTGAGTCACCAGCGTCTCCAGCACAGTTGTTTTTGGGATGTCTAAGCCAGGCAGCCTCTCTGATTGTGGGACATCTGCCTCTTCCTCAGATGCTTTTTGGTGGTTGTGGTTAATGCTTTAAATTCTTCTCGGGGCATTTGGTAGCTTTTAGAGTAATTGGCTCTTTTTTGGATGGTGAAGGTGGAGGTTAAGCAAATATTTATCTTCACTATTAGGTTACAGAAGAATATTTAAAGGCTTTTCCAAAATTCTCCTGCCCACTTTGCTTTTCATTACTACCATGAAAGCTTTAAACAGAGATGTGTTTTCTTAGTGTTTGTGGGGTTTATTTCTCTTGTCTGTCACATGGCACACAATGGCTGATTGTAGCATTGCTCCTAAGTGCTGGATTGTTGATGTTGTTTTAATATCTTTTTTCCCCAAAATGCATTTCAGGGCTGGGGAGAAACCATCTGTAAATAAACTCTTGTCTATTCACAGCCTGTGTAAATAGATCCAAGTTTGTGTCTAGCAGTCTTGGAAGTAATTTCCATTACAATCCTGACTTGTTAGCTGTCTCATCCATGGTGGGAAAGCTCTTTTTTTTCTTTTTAATACAGGATATTAATATTAAACCATTGGAATAATTTATCCCTCACAGCATTTCACCAAGATACCTTGAATTACAGACTCATGGAAGAGGTTGTAATAACAAAGATGAGAACTGGAACTTAATAATGTGCTGTTTAAAAAATAGTATTTTTATGTCCCCAGTGTCTCTCTAATCTGGCTTTCCTGGAAAGGTCTTCCCACCGTGGTCATAAAAAATTAAAATCTCAAGGCAGTGTTTAAAAATGACATCAATTTGTTCTGTTTGCTTTCAGAAATTCTGAAATGCATCTGTTTCACGCTGAAATAGATGTTGTGTGTGGTTAATGAAGAAACACACATTTCACTGGGGTCTTTGAGCAGACAATTTAAAAAAGCTGCTGGAGACTGTAAATGGAATTTAACCTCCAGCACTGGGAAGTGGCTGGTCAGATCCCATCCCAGGTAAATTCCCAGTGTGGTTAGATGTTTCCCAGGATGGGTTTTCATACCAGCATGACCCGTGAGTGAACCTGCAGCTTTTCAGTAGGGCTTTGTAGTCCTAATTTGTTTAAGGCTGGGTTGATAACAAGGTCACACCATCAGCTGGATCATCACGAGTTCCTGCACTCCATGGTATTTTCTAGAAGTACTTGGAATAGCAGAAGACTGGGCTGTTTTGCTTAACTTGTGGAATTTGGTTGCATCACAACATCCAGTCATTTTCTTGTGTGTAACTGTGGATCTTGGTGTCCTCAAGGGGCTTTGGAAAACAGGACTTGAATTCGGGGGATAATTTCCTGCTGCTCATCCTTCCTGAGAGTTCCTGTATGGATTTTTTATTGAAGTGTTTATTAATGACTCTGAAGAGGTTTGCTGGAGAGATTTAGGGAAATATTCAAGTGTCCAAGCCTGGTTTGACTAGGCTTGGAGCAGCCTGGGATGGTGGAAGTGTCCCTGCCATGGCAGGGGTGGAATGGGATGGGATTTAAGGTCCCTTCCACCCCAAACCATTCCCAGGGCTCGGCTTTTTGTGTTTTTCATTCCAAAGTGCCCCAAACAAGAGTTTGAACTGCTCCTTGCTTCTGCAGAGGGGAACAAAAGGGTGGTTGATGTAGATGGATGTAAATTCATCCTTGTTGAAGGCTGTTGTTTGGCAGCTGAGCTGGGAGCCCGTGGAAGCGCCGGGCCCGGCAGCCTCGGCCTCGGATGAATAGCGGGATGTCTGTGCTCCCCGATGATCAAACATGACCTTGTGCAGCAATTCTAAAGCTGGCTTGTTTGGGCTTTTCCAAGCAGGATTGTGAGCAGTGCCACAGTGGCTTTCTTGAAAAGTAAGCACAAGGGACAAGGAATGCACCAAATTCGTGGCAGAAGCTGCCTGTAAACAAGGGGCGCATTTTTGTTGAATATCATGAAAATTTCATTCTTTCTGGAGTCACCTGCTCAGTCTCTCTTCTCTTGAGATTATTATCATTATTTTTTAATCTCCTGCACCAAATAAAGGCATCAACTTGGAAGAAACCTGAAGTGTTTTGCCACTGATTGCTGCTGGAAAACAGTAAGCCATGAAATTGGATTGTGGCACACATAGACTCTGTGCTCAAATGCAATTTAAAACAAACAACAGAAAGATTTGTTTTACTTTCTTTGTGTTTTCTTTTTTTAAAGGTTGCTATAAAAGTGTGACTCTGTCCAGTTTGAATCAGGTTTCAGCTCTGCTTGTGTGGTCGCTGCCTTGTTCTCAGAGCTCTGGATTCTAATTCCTGGTGCAGCCAAAGGCTGTTGAGAACCTGGATTTGATGTTTAGAAAATAATTCTCAATGCCATTCTAATCTTTCAGATAATGAACATTTATCAGGTTTTTATCACTGTTTTACTGCTTAAGTCAACAGGTTAAGAACAGAGTATTAAAGCTTTTTTTTTGATACCAGAGAACAGTTATGGCTATGACAGCTTTTAATCACATATTCCCAACTTCATACCAACATGTTTTGGCAGCTGCAGACCAATTGGATTTGGCCATCCCTGACTCAGCACTTCTGTCCCTGGTGAATATCTCTTGCTTCCACATATAAATGACCATCAAACATCTGTCATGTGGGGGATTCCACTCTTCCCCTGCAGATCAAAGCCCTCTGGTCAGCAGTGTTTGCTGTAGCCATGCCTGAACTCTGTGTGCTCTTTTTTCCATAGGAATGGTGTTTGGAATGACATCAAACCAGGGCTTCTAAGTTTTTTCTTACTGCTGTGGAGCTCCTCTTCTGGGAAATGGCATGCTTTTCTTTTAGGATGCAGTCAGTAGGATTTCTGCTTTGAGAACTAAGATGCTCTGTGGCTTGTTGACCCCCTCTGTGAGGATATTCAGCAGTGGAAGGTGAAACTTTTGGGTTTCCATTTGAAATGTTTGTAATAGTTTTTTTTATTAAGGATTTGGTCTTTGATGTGGGATGTTCCAAGCTGTTTTGCTTTAAATATTATATCCTGTCACTCATGTTTCTGTTTATCAGGAACTGTAGTGACAGGGCAAGGAGTAATGGGTTCACAGTGAAAGAAGGGAAATTAAGGTTGGATATACAGAAGGAATTCTTGGCTGTGGGGTTGGTGAGGCCCTGGCACAGGGTGCCCAGAGAAGCTGTGGCTGCCCCTGGCAGTGTCCAAAGCCAGGCTGGACAGGGTTTGCAGCAGCCTGGGACACTGGAAGGTGTCCCTGCCCATGGCAGGGATGGAACTGGATGATTTTTAATGTTCCTTCCAACCCAAACCATTCTGGAATTCTTGGTGTTAATGGGAAGTTACATGGTGGGAGTAGTGTTTCCCCTATGGTTATTTCTCCCTGTCTCTTACTTTGAGGAGCCAGGCACTCTCCAAAATCTTAAAAGTAGAGGAGGTGGTGCAGTCACCATCCCTGGTGTGTTCAACAAAGCCTGGATGTGGCACTGGGTACAAAGCTTAGGTTGAGGTGCTGGGGCTGGGTTGGACTCCATGATCTCGAAGGTCTCTTCCATCCCAGTGATTCTGTGAATTCTGTGAGTGAAGTCTAATTTCTTCTCAATGTGAGATATCCATTAAGAGGAAGCAAACAGTGCAGGTCACACAGCACTCACCCCCCAGGAGCAGAGACCTGAGAGGGAAGAACAGATCAAAGCTGAGAGCGTTTGCCTGCCAAGATCTCCTTCCTCTCTGTCTCCAGAAGATGCAGTGATCATTTTCATTGCCAGCATTTGGATAACCTGGAAAGCCTCCAGGATTTCTGGGATGAGTGGCTGAGCCCCAGTTCTGTCACAGAGGTGCGTGGTGGAAGCTCACAGATCATCCCTGTCAGAGGGAGCAGCTCTTCCTGTCAGCAAGGCCGTGACGGAGTTTGGCAGCGCGTTCTGCTGACACCAGCAACTGTCCCTGCTCATTCCAGCTGGAAAAACAACCTTCCCTGCTACCTTTAGCTGTGTTTGGCACCTGCTGCTTGCTTGCAGCTGGGAGTGAAGAGGAGAGGCAGCATCAGCCCAAGGTGATTCCAGCTCAGAGGGACATCTCCATATTCATGAAGTTGTTCTTCAGCTCAAGGCAATCTCCATGCCTGGTGGTTGAGGTTGCCAGGGCTTTTCACAAGGATGTGGAGTGATAAGATAAAAGGGAATGGCTTCACACTGACAGAGGGCAGGGTTAGATGGGATATTGGGATTAAATTCTTGGCTGGGAGGGTGGTGAGGCCCTGGCACAGGGTGCCAGAGCAGCTGTGGCTGCCCCTGGATCCCTGGAAGTGTCCAAGGTCAGGTTGGATGGGGCTTGGAGGAGCCTGGGATGGTGGAAGGTGTTCCTTCCATGGCAGGGAGTGGAATGAGTTGGTTGTTAAATTCCCTTCCATCCCAAACCATTCTGGGATTCTGTGACTTCCTCACATTTTGCCATTTCATTTGGGTTTTGGATTTTTAATTTTCCAAAGAAGCCAGAAGAGTTCTTTCCCAGTTTCTGAAGGATTTCTAGCAGTAAAAGACTCAGCAAGGTTTAGTGGACACAGCCACCTTTGATTTGGGGAGTTATGCTTCTCCCTAATCCATTCTGGATTTCCAATAAAAAAATCACATATGGAGGCTGGATAAACTCTTCCTTCCTAGATGGACAAAAATTTGTGAGTTTGGCACAGAGAGGTTTCTGTTCTGCTCTTCAGCTTTCTAAATTCTTTCACCCAAGTGCTGGAGTGATTAATTTCATCCAGCACAGTGGATAGTGTCTGCAAGGTCCTCCTCAGCCAAAACTTACCTTTTTCCATGATGGATGGAAAACTCTGAGGAGAAGCTGCAGCTTGACCATGTCTTTGAAGCTCTTGAATGAAAGAGCACATGGGAGGGTGAGCAACAGAATTACTTCCAGGATTGTCCTCTTCTAGTACTTTTCCCTAATCCCTTCTCCTGTGTGCTGCTCTGTGTGTTTCCACTGACTTTATTCTCCTAAAGATAGCAAAAAGATTATACAAATATAGTCATGGGTACCCTCAGAGCACACAGTCCTGGTGTCCAAAACTGCTGCATTTACTGATCCTTCAAAATGGCATCTTTAATGCCAGATTTAATATCTTGGCACGTTGGGATTACTCCTCCCCCAAGTGTATTTTTGTGTCTTCTGCATGAATATTGTGTCTAGGAGGTTCATGTTTTCATAGAGATGAGGAAGATTTGGCTGGAGAAGGAATGTCTGAAAAAAGAAAGCTGAATGAACCATATTTTCATCTCAGTGGGAAAAAGCTGGATTTGTAGCATGTTTGAAATGTGAATTTTGAGACCTTCTAGAAAGGCAAGTGCTGTTTTTCTTCTGAGTGAAGAGGTTATTGCAGGGGGACTCTTATCTTGTTGATAAGAAATCATTCTTAAGGGTTTTTTTTGAGTAGCTTTGTGTTGTGCAGCATTAAAGGCATAACTTCTTACATTTGAGGGGATGGTCCACCCCAAAAAGATGTATTTTTGATGATCCCCCCCAAAAAGCTCTATTTGTGAAGATCCCCCCCAAAAAGCTGTGTTTGTGAGGATCCACCCCAAAAAGCTGTATTTTTGAGGATCCACCCCAAAAAGCTCTATTTGTGAGGATCCACCCCAAAAAGCTGTATTTGTGAGGATCCCCCCCAAAAAGCTCTATTTGTGAGGACCCACCCCAAAAAGCTGTATTTGTGAGGATCCCCCCCAAAAAGCTGTATTTTTGTCCTGTTCTCAGCTGTGTGGGTGATTCTTTGCTGAGCATTGCTGTTGAAGCAATAAAGAATTGAGTTCTGTGTGCCTTAACTTGCTGTTTAACGTACAGACACGCACGATCAGAGTCGAATTATAAACACCAGGCTCCCAAAAATGTTTGGGGGATTTAGTCATTAATCCCAAGGGAGGATAAATGGTAAAGTCTCCTGTACAGGCACAGAGGTGTAAACATAGCAGGTAAAAAGAATCAAGGTGGGGCAACACCATCTTTTATGGATGTACTTTTTCTTGGTAAAACTAAAATAATTAAAATTTGCCAGGAAGCAGTGCCTGAGGGGTGCTCATTGCTCTCAGTGGTGGAACAGCTTCAGGTATTTGTGTTTTATTTATGAGGGGTTGGGAAACAAGAGCAGCTGAAATTTTGAAGCATTTGGTCTGCAGTGAGTAAAGGGAGAGTATTTGATGTATTCCTTGTAAATATTCACAGCCCAGACCCCAGACAGTCCCCAGGATGAGCAGTTTCTGATAAAACCATTTTGTTTTCTCAGGCATGTGTGTGATTAAATTTAAAGCACTGGTTGAGCTCTGATCCTTTACTTCTTGGTTAATTATGAAGAGGTAGGAATAACTTCTGGATTAACACAGAACCTTCTAAACTCTGCCAAACAGTTCCTGTCCTGAGAGTCTGGTTTTTAGATTTAGCTCACAGTATCAAACAGGACAAAGGGATTTCTGGATAAGGATGGGATGAGGAGATGGATAAGGAGATCTCCATTTTTGGTTCCACGATCCATCAAGCCTGTCCAGGGCACATGACCATGGATTTTTCCTTTTTCTCATTCCGTGGGTGTTGAGGTTTGTGTAAATCCTGCAGTGGGATGTCTCGAGTGCAGATGGACTGTGCTGGCTGCAGTAGGGATGGAGGAGGAGGAGGAGGAGGAGGAGGACATGGCTTTGCTCCATGACAGCATCCTGTGAAATTCCCCATCCCTGGAGCTGTTCAGAGCTTGGAGCAGCCTTGCAGTGGAAGTGTGTCCCTGCTCCCAGCACGAGGTGGTGTTTGGCTGATCCAACCCAAACCATTCCTTGACTTGCTAAATAACTTTCCCTGAGAGCTGTGTTGTGCTTCCTCGAGCGGAGCTGAGGCAGAATTTTGGGAACAGGGAGGCAGCCAGGCTGTGCAGAGCCTGTACCACGATTTCCTCTGGCTCTCTCCAGCACATTCCTTTGTGGTGTCTGCCTGGGGAAGGCTGGTCCATGGAGAATGCACACAGCTGCTGCAGGGACAGATAAAACTTTTATCTTGTTTTATATGTATTACTATATTCTAAAACATTAAATCTTGGTTTTTATATATTACTATATTCTAAAACATTAAACTCTAAGGTTTTTACTATGTTATTTTTTATTATTGTTACATTACTTTTTAATGTAATATTTTATTTATTTTATTATTAATGCAGTTTTATTCAAACCACACACCCATAATCCCAGTTCCATCATTCCATTTTGGAAGATTTTTCTACGGCCTCAGGTCAAATGCAGTGTTCTCTTGGGGGTCAGTGCCTGTCAGAAAATCTAAAATTCTCAGGAATTTTAGGAGAGGATTCCATTCCAACAGGAGAGGATTGAATTCCTTGGGGATGGGAGCAGAGGGAGAGCCTGGCATGGAGGGATGGCCTTGAGGGCTCCCCAGGTGTTGGAATTCTCTGAACTTTGGGCCTGTAAACCAAAACTTTGAATTAAACACAAGATTTGATCTTAGAAAAAACTTCCAAACTGAAGTACTAAAATCAAGAATATAGATTTATAGTTTAAAACAGAGACACGTTAAGTAAAGTTTAAAGTTTTAGAGTTTAAGATATAAAAAAAAAAAATAAAAGTAGTTACAAAGGTAAACAAGGAGTTTAGAATACAGTACTATAAGTTTGTGTATCAACATGATTAACTAAGACAACTTACACTACAACATAAATCCATAAAATGAAATATTTAAAGATTAAATCAAAACCATAATTATCATTGTTAACTGTGTTTATTAATCAATAAATCCTTTTAAAAATCATATAACTAGGAATCTTATAACCTAGTTAAAGATGTAAACCAAACTCACCCTTCCTAGCTATGTAGAAAATAAGAAAATAAACCACATCATCAAAAACAACTCTGAAATCCCATCTCTAACTCCTTCAAAACTCTTTCAAAAATCCCCATACCCAGGGATGCACCAAGTGTGAATTTAAAACCCTATAGAAACACAATAAAGAAAAGAACATCTATATAGACAAGAGAAATGAGGTAAGATGGAAAATGTTCTCAAGCGTGTTAAAATTCAAAAATTCTTTTAAAATTCCACTTAAATCATCAGGCCAAATTGACCAGAATATTCTAATTATTTAATAACCCATATTACTTGAGCAGCATGGTTTTGGTTCATCTTTCAAAGTAAAGTGAGGAAGTCTGTGGCCAAGTGCTTGAAATCAGGTGACTGAAGTGAAACTGGTGCTCCATCACTGTAGATGAAATTGCAGAAAAATATTCTAATTTTCAAGTGACATCTTTGAAAGAGTCTTGTTTCCAGGTGATGTCATTTACATGAGTTAATTGGTTAAAATTAAGAAAACAATAATAATAAAAAATCAGACCAGTTCTTTTCCTCTGTTCTGGCTAAAAGTAAAGTGAGAGGATGAGATAACTTGCACGATTTTCAGTTATCATCTGTAGTGAAATGGCAGCATATTTCCTCTCTGCTTCATCAGCACAAGTGCAAAACATATTTTATCTGTAACCTTTCTCATGTACCAGCACATTCAGAACTTCAATTTTTCCTCACTTAAAAACCTACTGAAATGTCATTTCTGTTTATTCCAACAGAATTCCAGGTTCTGATTTTTATCTCCTGAATTAGGAATATTGCTGATCACCATTTCATCACTATAAAATGGAGAGTGTAAATAAATGCTGGGGTTTATTTTAGTAGGAACAGCTGTCCCAGGATCAGAAAGAAACATCAAATCTTACCCATCTCCCAGCCCAAGAAGGTGACAATTGATACAGTCCAGATGCAAACCAAAGCTTAACTGTAGAACAGAAAAAGAATCTTCCAACTCCTATTTTTAGCTAATTTTCCTTTAACTTCTTCAATTACACAACTTCTTTATTAATTCTGTTCTGGTCACTGGTTTATTTAACAGTAAAGAGCAAAACACTGACCTGCTTTCTTCATCAAGGCAAATTTCTTGTTCGTTTTAATTTTTACTTCATTTAAATTATTTAATTAATTATTCCATTTAAATTGAAATTTCATTTTAATTTTGAATTTTGTAATTGTGAGTTCATCTCTGAGGAACTGGAATTTTAAGGAGGTGATTGCTGAACAACTTTGTTGAAGGTAGATCTTTCTACTTAAATTTGCATTTTCCACCTGAATCTCTCAAGATTCTGTTGGATAAATTACGATAAGGAAAAGGAGTTGATGTGGATTTTTATCTTTGGTTTGGAGGGTTTGAGATAACAGCTGCAATCTCAAAATTCTTTTTTTTTTTCCCTTTAAAATGCCAGTGGAGGCTTCTCAGTTTTGCCTTTCTGAGGAGACACATCTCACTGTGCGTTAGCTCCTATTTACAAAGCAGTAAAAAATACCTTTTTCTTTGGTAAAGAAATAAATTATGGTCTGAAATTCTTTAGTTTTTTATTATAAAAAAAGCAACCCATATTTTCCTTCAGAAATTCTTTTCTCCCTGCCTGGAAAGTCAGATTTTTTTTTTCTTTTTAAATTTTTTTTTGTCAGTAAAAGAAGACACATAGATATTTTCGTTCAAATATTTTGGTTGTCACATCTCTTAGTTCTTTCATCTCTAAGGAATAAATAAATTCCCCTGCAGCTGATGAAATGTATAATCTTTTAATGTTACTTGGGTTTGTAATACTCCATAATACTGTGAGGGGTTTTTTTGTCATGGTCTAGGCATTCAACATAGGAATACAATAAAAGTGTTTTACATTTATTCTCCCTATCTTCTGGTGAAAAAATCCTTTTAAAATCCATCTTGGTTTGTAGTTTAATGTATTTGAAGGTATATTTTCTTTTTTTTTTTTTTCTCTTTTCCCTATTTTATACCCTGGCCTGTAAAGCTGTTGGGCATCTGTTCATTTTTGAGTATATCAGCAGCTTTATGGGCATTCTTTGATTTTCATCATCTTATGTTCAAAAATGTTTCTTATTCTCCAGAAAAGTGAGTTATTTCTAGTAGCTTTTCAAACCACTGTAATGCACACAGTTGTAACTTGAAAAGGTTCTTTTCTGGTTTGTTTTCTTCTCCAGCTGAGTCAAAAT
Source organism: Pyrgilauda ruficollis (assembly GCF_017590135.1). Taxonomy (NCBI): domain Eukaryota; kingdom Metazoa; phylum Chordata; class Aves; order Passeriformes; family Passeridae; genus Pyrgilauda; species Pyrgilauda ruficollis. The sequence goes on from NW_024511321.1 coordinate 734,344, forward strand.
TGGGGCCTTTTAATTTTATTTTTTTTTCCTCATGTGGTATTTGTTTGTGTCTTTTGTGCTGCATTAGTTGCTAAATAATACTTTTGTGGTCAGGGTCTGTTTCTAGCTTTAGCTTTTCAGTTTTAGAAGGATGGTGCCAAATATTTTGCAAATGAGGATCTGCCAAGAAAATTTCATAGGAGAATAACCAACCTCTGCTGGGAAGCACAGAGCTGACTTTGGGGGTTTTTTTTCCCCTCTAAATAAATGTTAAGTTGTGCATTGATCTTTGCTTTATTATTGTTATCTTTATTGCCCCAGGTCTTTGTCCTTCAGTAATTATTACCAGGGATGAGAATTAAATGTTTTTAGTGGCTACTGAGCCCTACAAAACCCCTCTGCTTGTACAAATGCTCAGTCTGGTTTTCTGGAGAATAAAGGGAGTTGGCCTCACATCATTAATGAGCTGTTAATCCCTTACTGCTTGAGTTAATTGGCCTTGAGTAAGAAAGTGTCAGAAGTCTGTCAGTGAAAGGTAGGTTCTCCTCCTCCCAATTTTCCCTGCCAGAGATAAACTATCTCAATTTCACCAACTGCCAGCAAAAGTAAATACATTTAAGCTTTATTTGCATTATAGCTGTGGTCAGGAGTGCCAGTGGTGGATCTGGGATTCAGGTTTTAATGTGGAATTTATTGAAATCCTGGCACTTGTGCACATTCTGGGTTCTGTCCTTGCAACAGGAAGTGTGTAAATGTGGAAATAGGGAGTGACAGCTGGGAATTTTTCATCCAGCCTCGTGCTGCTGCTTGTTCTGAGGGATGAGGACTGGCAGTATCCATCTGGAGAGCACCCACAAAATCAATATTTGTCCTTGTGCAATGTTCAGCTCAGACATCCAAAGTGATGGCTCTGTTGCAACTACAAAATAAACTAGTAAAATTAGCATGGAAATCTTCATTTTGGGTTTATCCCAAAAAGCAGTGACTGCTGGTTGTAAGAGACCATTCCTTTTTAGTGTCTTGAATCTATAAAGTCTCTGTTTGTGAAATAGTTTCTGAAAGCCTCTGTGCCTTCCACTATAAAGGAGTCTGGTACTGCTCTCCACCTCCAAAAATCCAGCTGGAAGATTTCAGGGGGAACAATTGCCTCTGGATCTTTCTGCTTCCTAAAAGACAGACAGCCCTGAAAATCAAGAATGGTGTTCAGGTTTCTTTTTCCAGCAGCAAAGAGCAGGCAGACATGAGCCACAGGTGTGAGCACAGCTGCAGGGAGGAGTGGAGAGTCCCCATGGGGAGGACAGCTCAGCTCGGTGAGGAAAGGCTCAGAGATTCGGGGTTCTTCAGCCTGGAAGAGAGAAGCTTTGGGGTGACTTCACTGTGGCCTTTCAGGACCTGAAGGAGCCAACAAAAAGGATGGAGAGGCTTTGGGTGAGGGCCTGGAGTGATAGGACACAGGGAATGGCTCCCACTGCCAGAGGGCAGGGCTGGGTGGGATATTGGGAATTGGGAATTGTTCCCTGGGAGGCTCTGGAACAGTTCTCCCAGAGCAGCTGTGGCTGCCCCTGGATCCCTGGAAGTGTCCAAGGCCAGGCTGGATGGGCTTGGAGCAACCTGGGATGGTGGAAGGTGTTCCTGCCATGGCAGGGCTGGAACTGAACAATCTTTAAGGTCCCTTCCAACTCAAACCATTCTGGGATTTTGAGATTCTGTGGCAGTTGGTTCTCTTCTGGCACAAATCAACCTGTCCAGTAAGATTGGCATTAACACTTGCCAGAGTTGTCCAATTTTTGGGTTTTTGTAAGCTTTCCTTCTTTGTTCCAGTTACATTTTTAATCCATGCACAGACCTTCAGAGGTGAAAGAATATGTTCAGTGTCTGTTACAGAAACACTGTCAGCACCAAGCAGGAAGGACTTATCCAGTCTCACACTCTCTTTAGGTTTTCTTGGCATGGGGCTGTGGGGAATTTTGGCTTGATTTTGCTTATTTTATCTTATATAAAAGAGGGTTAAAACCCAAACCAAGAACTGCAGCTATGTGGGTTGGTGCAAGCACCATCTAGGGGGTACAATCTATGGATTGAATCCATTCCTGGGAGCATTCTGAGGGTGCTTTGGGGTGTGCTGCTCTTGGGAGAGGAACCAGCACACTCTACTCACTTCAAAACTGGGAAACACTCATGGGAGCTGCTGTTTGGGCTGGAGCCAGGGCAGGTGATTCTTCCCCTGACACCAAGGTTTGGAGCTGCTCTGAGCAAATCTGGCTTGGCTCTGGCCTCTCTGCTTGGATTAACCTGCAGAGTTTCAAGGATATTTTTTTTTTTAGAGCTTTCAGAGAGTTTGGTTTCTTTTACAAAAACTCTTTCTGAATATACAGCACTGCAGAAAAGTGGGATGTCCTCTTGTGAAGGAAGGCAACTTCAAGCTCACACAGTGCAGATTAACTCTTGTTGCTGTTAATTTGGGCTTTCGGAGTCATTTTCTGGCTTCAGCTGACATTTTAAGAATCCTCAGCTCTACACTTGAGGTGTTAGACTGACCTGGTAAAGAGATTGTGTTTGAGAGGAGCAAACATCTTCTTTACAGTCATTAAGAGTATGTTGCTGATATTTGTTTTTTCCAGCTCTAGTTCCAAAGCATTTTTTTAAATCTGTCAGGTTTATGTAAATCACAGGTGTAAGCAGAATTGTATAGTTAATTGTGATAAACACTAGGAACATTTATTTAAACTTCTGCATTAGGACATAATTCAAATTCTGTTAGAGTCCAGCAGATCACCATCCACCAAGAATTCCCTGTTTTTATGGTTTTAGGGCAGCCCATAAAATGGGAGACATCTCTTTGGGTCACTTCAGAGCTCTTGACAGTGGTAGATGTGAATTCAGAGATGCAGGAAGGTGAATTCAAGGCTCTGTGTGATAATACTGTGAGATATAGAAGGGAAAACTCAGCATAATGGGAATTTCCAAACCACACAGAGCAGGTTGGGAATTACAAAGTGTCAGAGGTCAGAAACTGGAAAGCAGAGGAGCTTGTCTTTCACTCCCAGGGCACGAGGTCAGGCACCTTTTGAAGGGATATTCAGTGACTGGGAACAAGCAGGCAGCACTTGAGGCAGCAGAACCTCGTGGTCAGGGGTGAGTGAAGCTTGGCAAGGGGTGAATAAGCTGGGGAGGGAGGGGAGGGCTGCCACAGGAGCTGCAATCAGCATTCAATTAATGAAGGCACGCTCCAGCAAACAGCTCCTCTCTGAATGGGGCTGTTGATCCAAGGCTGGAGATGAGACAGTGACCATGGGGAGAGGAGAGGATTTCACCATGGAAATTGAAAATACTAATTTGGAGCCTGACAGAGGGATGTTGCTGCGTGAATCTTCCCTTTCTCTTCCTCTGTGGTTAGGAAGAGGACACTGAGCAGAGATTCAAATGTCCAAGACATTCCCCCATTTTTGACCATCTCACGTGGCTCAGCACTGTGGACCCCCTGGGCTGGAACTGTTTGGCTTGCACTCTTGAAAACAAACAAAACACAAGTGCAGAGTGCATAACTGGTTCTGAAACCAGTTCTCTGTGTTATTTCTGGTCACTGGCTGCAGAAAATGTCCTCCCCAGATTGTGTTTTCTCAGGTGTGGTGTTTGGGTGTGCAGTGGGAAGCGTCGCACACAGGGATTGCCACGGGCCTCACCTCAGGTTCCACTGTCCCACAGCAGCTCTTTGGGAAGAAAGTCAAGTCTCAGTGGGAAAACCCAATGATTTTTTTGGTGTGTAATACTACAAAACTCTCCCAGCTCCCCAAAATACTCCTACTAACAGTGCTGTCCCAGTGGGGTGGGATGTGCTCAGTCACTACAACAACGCAACAGGATATCCACAAAAAAAAGAGTACTTGTGTTTGTACTTTGTGTTTTGTTTTGTTTTATTTTGAACACAGATTCCATGTGATGCTCTGCAGTGTTAGTATTCAGCTGCTAAAATATTCTGGAAGAGCTCTGCTCAGTGGGATGCTGTCACTCATCCTCTGTCAGGATGTGGGATAGCTGAAGAGGTGACCAAAAGGCTGCTGCCAAACTCTTTTTCTCAGTAAATAAACTTTGTAAATGACATTGAGCAAATTAAAATTTGGCTGTGGTTCACCTCATTCAAATAGATTCTTGTTCTGATCCCATTCTTGCGTGGCTCATGTTGGAGCTTTGCAATCCTTCTGCCAAAATCCTGTACTTTTAGTTTGCATTCTATAGGGAACATGATCTTCAGGTTTGAATCCCATGAAATAAAATTAGGATCAATACTAATAAGGGTCAAAAGCTCTGTCTTCCTCTTGGAGAAGATCTTAGAACAAATATCTTGGGAATTTGGGATCTGCTTCTGTCCTGTGGAACTGGACCACGTTGCTGATGGAAATGTGGAAACCACCACTGAGTCTTTCATCCTTTAGTGTCAAAGGAATTCTTAGGAGACTTTCTTATATATTGAAGGGATCAAGGCCAGAAAAATTAAAGTCAATAAGGCATCTAACAAATTTTATCTTCCTTAAAGTGAAATACATCATTGAGGTTCATTGTATATTTGTCATCTTTATGGGATAAATGCATATAAATGATTATTTTATTTGTCAGTAATAGCTCACGAGATACTGAACAGGTCTGGATTGCTTGGCATGAAGTAACAGTTTCCCTGGTCTCTGGCTAATTTCAAAAATTTCAGCTGATTTTAAATTGAGACTTGAAATACAGAGGAAATTTCAAAGGAAAGGATGAGGAGGAGGGAGATATTTTGCTGTTGGGCTCAGGAAATGTAAATAACATGAGTTGAAGAACTGTAATTTCTTAGTCTGTAGTTCCCCCTCTGCAGTGCAGGATTATATCAATCAAAAATAAGACAGACTGATAGATCATTAACTAATTTTTCACATTAGGGACTTACATTTTTGTCAGATATCATTTCTAGTCAAATTTCAGGTTTGATTCACAAAGCCAGTGATGTTGACGTGGTGCCTTCCTGTCTGGGACTTCCTTGGTAACTGCACAGTTCTTAAAAAAAAAATAAATAGAATGATGCAAACTGCAGTGACTCGTGGGAAATGAGGATTTCTTTGACTAACACATCCCAAAGTGATCTGAGGAATCCTGATGTGACATTTCTCATATCTAGGTGTGTACATGGTGAACCAGTTTTTAGCCCTGGCCTTGTTGCATTTTTAATGAGAGCAGTAATTCATTATTGATGGAGTGCTCAGCTGACAGGTGGCAGAGGGAAGGTGGAGCTGTGTGTCCCTGGGCAAAGCTGCTGCAAGCCAAGAGCAGGGAACAAAAGCCTCTGGTGACATTTGGGTGACGTCCCTTGGGAAGCATTCTGAGTGATTTGCTGCGTGCTCACCATGCCAATGTCTAGACTGAAGATGTGAAACCATTCCTTGTCTGGGAGCATCCACACAAGGATTTTGAGGATCAGGGAACGCTTTGGATTTTGCCTTTGGTTCTGGCACAGCAGGAGTTAATGATCACGTGTGGTCTTGGTGTCATCAACTCAGGAATGTGTCTGGTGGAAGAGGAAAGCTGTGGGACCAGAAAACACAGACAACTTGATAGGTTTAGATCATAAATATCAACCCAGTGGGGACTTCTGTGTTCCAGCAGGCAAAGTTTGATGGTTGAAACCCAAAATAGTCCCTGTCCAAGCTATAGATTATATATGAGCTTAGTGGTGAGACTGGAAAGCAGCGGGACACGATTTAGTGGAATTGTGTCGTGTGTGAGAGCTGGGAGCCAGGAGCTGCAGTGTTCCCCAGCCTGAACCTTCAGATCCCAGCCAAGCAGACCTTTGGCAGACTCCATCCATTCCTTCAGGCTTCAGCATGACAGTGGCAGTTACTGCTTGTGTGGAAAAGGAGTATTTGTGAGGAATATGATCCTTTTGGTACTCCAGAAGTGAAGCTGATACTCTGGAAATGGTGCAGGCGACTTCACCTGAACAGCTGAGCTGCTCTTGGGTAAAAGTGTGGATAGTGGAGCATCCCTGGCTGCACTGAGGCAGAGTGTGTCCTGCTGGGAGCATCCCTGTTTCACAGTGGTCTAGCAGGACCAGAGCACTCCTAATCCTTTATTCTTTATCCTAATCCTTTATCCCGCTGGCATCCACCTGCTCCTTCTGGATTTTGAAGGACACCAAAGATTTTGCAGTGGTCCAAAAAAAACACCTTGGTGGGAAGGTGCTTTCAGAAGTGGTGAATGTTTCCTTTGTGGTTTGCAGATGACTCTTGAGTTCAGATTTGGTCTGCAGATGTTTGGGTCCTTTGTAGAGCTGTTCAGGTTCTCTTTGAGATCAGCTTGAGTCATATTTGTGTCCTTGGCCTGCATTTTGAAACCCATCTCATGTCTTAGCACTGCAGGACTTTGAAAGGCCACTCATTGGTTTGGTTTGGTTTGGTTCAGTTTGGTTTGGTTTGGTTCGGTTCAGTTTGTTTTTTTCCTGGCTGGAAAGCCTTTCCCTATTTTGAAGCTTGACTAAGTATTAATAAAACTCAGGGGTTAATCCTTCAGGCTCTTGATTTTCCTGTTTTTAAGACTTCTTGTCCATGCACAGGAGAAGAGTGTTCTGTAATGACTCCCTTCACGGGGTCAAATTTCCTTTGACCTCATCTTAAGTCCAAATTGATTTAACTTAACCCAGTTTTCCCTGCATTTTCTCTAACCAACCTCTTCACCAGATTTCAGCTGTTCAGAAGACTGCATATTTGTTAGGGTAAGAATGAAACTATTGGGACTAAACTCCTGTAACTCTTGGATGCACAGCCTAATTAAATCAGGTTTTGTCCTGAATAATACTTAGCTCTGGTGATGGTGCCTGAGTGATTTAGTTATTAGAAAGTGTTCACAAAATCCCCTCTTAAAACTTTCTGTATCTGAGGTTCCTGTGACATCTTCTTCCAGCACTGAATTCTCAGTTGAAATTTGGAGCATATCCAGAGAGGACAGTTCTGTAAAGGCTTAATTGGAGCTGCTGCTACTGAGGAGGAGGATTGTGGGACCAAGGAGGGAGTTTGCAGAGTGAAATTGTTGCGGAGAGCTGTGACTCATCCCTGGTGCCTCTGCAGTGCCTCTCCTGCCCCTCTCAGTTCCACTTTTGGGGCACTCTGAGGTTCAGCACCATGAGATGGGTGACCCCTGGTGCATCCTTGAGTGCCAGAAGCTTCCCTTAAAAATGGTGTTTGAGAGGGGTGAACTCTCATTTCCAGGCTCAGGTTGGACATGAGGAGGAATTTCTTCCTCAAAAGGGTGGTCAGGGGTTGGAAGGGGCTGTCCAGGGAGGTTTGGAGTCCCCATCCCTGGAGGTGTCCAGGGAATGACTGGATGTGGCTCTCAGTGCTCTGGGCTGGGGACAAGGTGGTGACAGTCACAGATGGGATGACCTTGGAGGGCTTTTCCAGCCTCAGTGATTCTGTGATTTGATGTTTTAAAGTCTGCAAAAGAACTGTCAGGAACACTTCACAATTCCAACCACAATTCCACCAGGCTGGTGCTGTGCTAATTCCAAACCCAAATTATCCTCACCCACGTTGGTCTCAGCTTTGCATTGTATTTGTATCAGACAACATCTTATTTTTGCACAGTCTGTAAGACTGTGGGGTGCCTTTGATTTATGATTAAATATGTCTTAACTATCCTAACTATATCTAAATATCCATCTTAACTATATCTAAATATATCTTAACTGTCTCGTTTCAGGCTAGAAATCTTCATACAGGAGAACTGGCTGCTGTAAAAATAATCAAGTTAGAGCCTGGTAAGTTTTACATTCTTTCCTGTATTTTTGAATCACATTTTCATTTTTTCCATGTGTTTATTTTCACCCACTGTGAAGTTCTAGACAAAAGAAGTGTTTGGGGTTGGTTTTTTTTGTAGTTTCAGTGGTTAGATGACAGGAAGCCCTGCAGGATGTACCACTGCTCTTGGCTGTGTCAGGCTCACTATTTCCTTGTTTGTTCTTATCTGCCTGATCAATTGCTGCATGAAGAGATGTTGCAATTACAACGTGTTATTAGTACAAAGAGGAGGTTAGGGACAGATGGTGAATTGTGAGCTCTGAGCCAGTGAGGAGCTGGAGGGCTGTGGGAGTTGAAGGGGGAAGGGATCAGGCAGTGATCCCAACTCCCACCAAAGGTGTGCTGGGAAAAGCAGAGCCCTGTGTTTGAATGTGTCATCTTTTCTTTCAGCTGTGCCGAGGGAGGGGGATGGCTCCTACTGTCCATGGAGTTTCTGCCACTCCTCCTAAAAGCAGGGAGACCCAGGGGATCTCCCTTGCTGCCCAGGAGATTTCCTGAGCTGGAGTTTAATCTGAGTTCTGCACAGAGAGCTGAAGTCTGAAATTGTGTCCTGAGTGGAAATCATAGAATCCTAGCATGGTTTATGCTGGAAGGGTCACAAAATCCCAGAATGATTTGAGTTGGAAGAGAACTTAAAGACCATCTGGGGCTGAAGGGCTGAGGGGATGGTTAATTTTTATTTCTGGTTGGTTCTGTGCAGAAAAAGAAATGGGTTTGAAGGCTGAAGGTAGAAAAAGCATGGGGATACTCAGGGGAGAAATGAAAACCACTGCCTTTGGGTGACTGTGACTGCTCAGCCCCCTTGGCAGAGCAGGCCTGGGTTAATTAACCCTTCAGTGATAGGGTTAATTAGGCAGTGGGAGCACAGGGGGATCCCTCACACCCAGAGTTTGAGGCAGCGGGGCTGTGGAGAGCAAACCACTCTCTACAGCAGGGCTGTGGTGAGGCAGAGCGATGCTTTAGTGACAGAAAAAGGACAATAATAACCCACTGCTACCTTGGTGAGGAGCTTCCTCCAGCACTGTGACACTGCAGCTAATCCAGATGAAGTGTATCTGCTTTTATTCTGAATTTGAGGAACTGTTTTGGAAGCTGAAGTGAAGCAGAGGGCGAATCTTCTGTCGATGGATCTGAGGGAGGAGCAGGTTCTGCATTTCCTTGGTGCTGCTTCAGCACTGCAGTGATAAATGCAAGACTCTGGCCCCAGTTTTAATTAGCACTGATGACCATGTCTTGTGTTTAATTATATTGGTCTGATCACCACAGGGAAGCCATTTTTTCTGGTTTGTTTTGGTTTGGTTTTTTAAATCCATCTTCTTTTAAACGTTGCCAACCTGATCTCCATCCATCTCATGTACACCCACAGCCTCCTGGCAGGGATCTTGCTGGGTGCTTGGTTTTTAAGGAGGATTCACAGCATTTATTTACTTACTTACTCCTTTTTCAGTTCTCATGTTCAAAATACTCCAGATTTTTAAAGAAATTATTAATTGGATGCTACACACTTCAATTTTCTGACTAATTTTAAGGGTTTTGAGTAGTTTTTGAAGACAATAAATTGCAGGTCACTGTCAATTCCTGAACCAGGTCAGGAGCTGTTGGAATTCCCTGTGGTGGTTCCCTGGGAAGGGCAGCCCCTCCAAACACCAGCACAAGTTCCTTTCACATAGTAGGTCACAGCTGGAATAAAAGGAATAATAAATTTCCTAAATTAGAAAGTGGAGAAATAGGCTTGGGAGTTACATACAGCATCTTCTGGAGAGGAGGAGGAGGAGGCTCATCGATGGCAATTAATTAGCTGATGGAAAAATAAGAGCTCCAAACTCAACACTGGATTAATCCATAGACAGGGGAATTGGGAGCAAAAGACAAAAGGCTCTGAAGCAGAGAGTGCTCCAGAGGAGGTGAGGAATGTGCTGAATGAAAGGTGAAGGGACTGCACTCAGTAAAATGGCAGGATTTGAGGAGATCAGGATCCTGCTGGCATGGCAGGGGTGAGTCCTGGTTTATTCTTGTTCCTCCCTCATCTCCTGCAGGTAGTGCCCAAAGAGAGCTGGAAACAGATCCCAGCATGGATCTGTATTTTATTTCATCAGCTCTTACCTTTGTCTCTTCTCCAGACAAAGAAAATACAATCTCAACTTGGAAGGCTGCTGTCACTAATTCATTTGAATTTGGGGCAGTTCTCTAAGTCTGCTCCCACAGTCACTTGGAGTCAAAATAGTGAAAGAATCTCACTGCTGGGTTTTTGGGGTTTTTTTGGTGCAATGATTGCATTTTCCATTTGAGATCCCAGAAATAGGCAGTTACCTATTCTTGGATGTGAAACTGGACAGGAGCTGCAGGAGGCAGAGTCCTGCAGAGGTGTGAGGTGTGCTCAGTGCATTCCAAGGCAGACCTGCTTCATGAGGTGTGTGCTGAGTCCTGTGGTTCAGCCAGCTCAGGAAGGGGATTTTCCACACAGGATCAGAGTCGGGGTCACAGGGGGGTCTGGCCCCTCTGAGAGCAGCACAGCAGAGCTGCCCTGTCAGCCCAGGGCCTCTGGGGACTGGGGCAAGGCAGCCTCCTTTCCCATACAATGAATGCCCCAAAGGTGACATGAGCTATGGAGAAGAACCAGCCTGAGGCTGATTTAAACTAAGCCTGCTGGGCTTTAACTGTTGTTGGCAGCACCTGGGGTTGAAGAAATATGAAAATAACTTCTCATTAGCACCCACATCTTCCATGCCTCGTGCTGTGCAGCCTGGTTGGGTTTGGGATTGTTTCTGGGGCCAAATTCCTGAGGTTCCAGAGTTCCAGAGCCATTAAAAGCTGGACATGGGCTGTGTGTGCCCTTCCATGTCCCACATGGTGCTGGCACAGCCTCAAAGCTGCTCAACCCCACACAGAGCAAAGCAGAGGCAGTGTGGACTTGGAATCCAGAGTGCCCAGAATTTTAATTGCATCCAACTGTTGTTGAAATGGGATCAGATTTTACTTTGCATTCTTATAATGAATTTATAATCCACTGTTCTTCTTAAGAAATGTGTGGATCCAGAGCAAGACCCAGGTAGTACAAGTTTTCACTTAAAACAGAGTTTTTGGGATGGGGAAAGTCAACAGAAGGGGTTGTGGTGGGGGAAGGAAGTGCTACAAGTAGGGAAGAAGCTGCAAAGTCCCCCATTTTAGTTGGAAAGTAAGAAAGAAAGAGTGTGACACTTGAGGTGAGTTAGGAGAACACATCATTTGGCAAAATACATCAAGAAAAATAGCAACAGTGAAGATCAAAGACTGAGCTGTACAACTGTGGGTAGGTGAGGCAAGGAGGGAGGAAAAGAAACTGCCAAGAGAGAGGAATCCCAGAATCCCTGAATGGTTGGGGGGACCTTAAGGAAGGGAAGGTTGGAAGGGACCTTAAGGATGATCCTAATCCACCCCTGCCATGGCAGGAACACCTTCCACCATCCCAGGCTGCTCCAAGCCCTGTCCAACCTGGCCTTGGACACTTCCAGGGATCCAGGGGCAGCCACAGCTGCTCTAGGCAATACCAATTCAATTCTATATTTTTAATTACTAATTATATGTTGAGAGGCTGCTCATAAACAGGACCCAGGCAGGGCAGAAGAGAAAATCCACAGGGAAATTGTTCTGGTGTTGGACCTCTCACTCCAAACTCTGGTGTGCTCCTTGCTGTGGAGCTCGTGGCAGCACATCACCATCAGAAATGTTCAGCATCAGCAGAGAGATAATGAGGACCATCAGTGGTTAGCAGTTGGCAGCTCCATGCCCAGCAGGAAAATCTGCTGGTGGAAACATCACTGTTTCCAAATAGCTGTTCCTGCTTGGAATCGAGTTTCTTGAGTTTCAAGTTTGGGGAATTGAAATTCTTTCTGTCAGACTGCAGGTTTCCAGGAGTCCTGTGAAAAGCAGTCTGGATAAAACAGCATATAACAAACTTCTATAGAAGATATGGATAAAACAGGATGAAAGATCCTGCATTTTGGGAAAGCCATCCCTTTCATCAGCACAGCCTGAACCTTCCCGAGGTTCAGGAGAGTGGTTTGGAGTGAGTGACTGGGATCTGTTGGAGCATGGGGATTTTGGGGAGTCAGCCAGGAGCCTTCTCCTCTCCAGGGGAACATTCCCAGCTCTCCCAGCCTCTCACACGGGTGATCTCTGCAAGTAGAATAATTCACAGCTCTTGATGTGCCACCAGTTTCCTCCATCATCTCCCATTTAAATTCAAATTTACCATGAATTTACCAGCCCTTACCTTGCTCAGCTTCTGGGATGGGCTCAGATCCCAGCCCCCTGACAGGGGGTGGTTCCTGCAGTTCCCTCCCTGGCAGCTGGCGATGAGCAGCCTCTTGTGCTGTCCAGGGAGAATATTGCACTGTGGGGCTGTGTGCCTCTCTGCAGAGCTAAAACCCCACAGCAGAGGAGGCTGCAGTGACTCAGTCCCTGCTCAGTCTCAGACTTTGCAGCATTCCCCTGATGGATGTTCCCACCCAGCGTGCCACACATCCCAAAACTGCCAACATGTGAGCAGGCAAAACCCAGTCTTCCCAATTCCCTGTTGTTCACCATCAAATCCCTGACCTCTAAACCAGATTATTTATGGATATTTTGTCACCTTTTGTCTAATTCTTTTTATCTTGATGTCTCCCTCTCAGTGAAGTATTTTCTACAAATTTCTGTCTGGTTTTTTCCTGCTGTCCAAGGATATTTAATTTTTGCCCTATTCCAGTGTCTCTTGCCAAGATTAATACTGCAGCTGCCTGGAAACTCTGAATTCGTTTGTTTTGTATTCATTCTTGTCATCTTTGAGCAGCTATACATCTTCACTCCTATCTCTGAGTCTCATCTTTCAGAATATTTTCCTCCATATTTTAGCCAAACTATTCTCATGGATAACTTCTCTTCTTTCCATCTGTTTGCTACTTCTCTGTCAGCTCCCTGTATTTTTCTCTTCCAAATCCTTTTTTTCCCCCTTTCTCTATAAGTAACCCCCATTTCTTGCATAAATTCTTCATTTATAAATAGCAAATCACAAGATCATCTTTGCTGTCTCCTTCTACTACAGGCAGCATCATTCCAAGTCATTCCTGGTGGGTTTTGTTGATGTTTTCTTATTTTTTTTTCCTTTGTCGGAAATTTCAACCAAAAAATGTTGGAAATGTTACAAAAAAGTAAACATCCCAGATTCCCATCCCTGATATTACTCCAGTTAGGAAAACCTTTTCATCTGTCCAGACAATGTAGGTGAAGGCAATTTAAGCAAATTGCTAATTGTCCTGTTATAAAACTGGAGACAGATTATCCCTTCTCCCCACTTCCCTGCTTTTATGTGCAGGAAGGTTGTTATCTTCTCACTGTCAGTCCTTTTCTAGCCCAAAACTCTGCATTCCCTTCAGTTTTCCCCCGTTAGTCACGGTTCCTAGAACTGCCTTGGCGCTCGGCAGCGCGATCCACGCGCAGCTCCAGCTGCTGCCTCCAAGGTTTTGCTGTTCTGGGGATGTTCTCAACCATGGTTTTCACATGGGGCAGTGTGGAGTCTTTGTTTCTTTGTGCCAGGGTTGGGATTAAATGCACAAGGCAGTATTTATTGTTGGGATTCAGATGTTTATTAGTTCTTATTTATGTTTGTCTGGCTTTGAAAAGCCAGCTTTCTGCTAAGGAATGAGGAGCCTTCCTTGAAATGGAAAATGTAAACCTCCTCTCTCTAAATTGTTATAATTTTGAAATTAAGGGGCTCCTAGGCAAAGATACGGGAATGGGAATAACAGTTCTTTACTAGGAGAATTTAAAATACAAATGCAACAGTACAAATAAAGAAAACAAACCCCTGCCAGAGTCAGTTTAGGAGCTGAGCCCTGTGGTCAGGGTGGTGGCACAGTCCCATCCCATGGGGGCTCAGCCCTCCTGCAGTGCCAGCTGTGCTTCTGCTGGAGCAGGGAACACAAAACCACCCAAACCCATGGAGAAGAAGGTGAAGAAGGACCAGCACTGCCCTGAAACCTCCATCTTGCTTTTTATCTATTACTATATTTTAAAACCTTCAACTCTTAAGTTTTCTACCTGTGATATCACACACTTCTAATCAACTCCACACCCACAATCCCAGTTCTGTCATTCCATTTTGGAAGCTTCTCCAGGCCCCAGGTCAATGCAGTGTTCTCTTGTGGGTCAGAGTCTGTCAGCACAGAAACTCTGAAATTCTCAGCATCCAGGGTTCCAACAGGTCAGGATTCAGCTGTGCTGAAAGGCTGCAGCTGACATTTCAAGGATTCTTTGGTTTGAAGAGGCCACTGGCATTTGGCATTGGATCCTCTGAGCTCATGGACAGCGGGTAGGGGAGAAAGATGGAATTTTTTCAGTGTGGGGTGGGAGGATTTTGCTTTCAATCTTATTCAGATTTGATTTTCTTGAAAATACTTGAATAGTTTCAAAATGCTCCAGTTTTGTCTGAGAGAATTCAATGATTTCCTTTAGGAAGATTGTTGGAAAACTGGGAGGAATGAATCCATGAGATTTAAGCTTGAGTTAAAGAATCTTATAAAAATGAATGAGAGGGACTTTAAACAAAGGCCTGGAGGGACAGGACAAGGGGGAATGGCTTTAAACTGGGAGAGGGTAGATTTAAGGTAGATATTGGGAAGGAATTCCTGGCTGGGAGGGTGGGGAGGGGCTGGGCTGGAATTCCCAGAGCAGCTGTGGCTGCCCCTGGATCCCTGGCAGTGCCCAAGGCCAGGCTGGACTTTGGGGCTTGGAGCTGCCTGGGACAGTGGAAGTGTCCCTGCCATGGCAGGGGTGGGATGGGATGGGATTTAAGTTCCCTTCCAACCCAATCCATGATTCTCTAAACTCAGGAATCCTTCACTCACTGTGATAACTTATGTGAATCCAAGCGAAGCTGTAGCTGCAAGGAACCTCTAAACCAAGCCCAGTGTGAAATCTGTGCTAATTTTATGGAAATTGTTTAAAACCTTCAACTCTTAAGTTTTCTACCTGTGATATCACACACTTCTAATCAACTCCACACCCACAATCCCAGTTCTGTCATTCCATTTTGGAAGCTTCTCCAGGCCCCAGGTCAATGCAGTGTTCTCTTGTGGGTCAGAGTCTGTCAGCACAGAAAGTCTGAAATTCTCAGCGTCCAGGGTTCCAACAGGTCAGGATTCAGCTGTGCTGAAAGGCTGCAGCTGACATTTCAAGGATTCTTTGGTTTGAAGAGGCCACTGGCATTTGGCATTGGATCCTCTGAGCTCATGGACAGCGGGTAGGGGAGAAAGATGGAATTTTTTCAGTGTGGGGTGGGAGGATTTTGCTTTCAATCTTATTCAGATTTGATTTTCTTGAAAATACTTGAATAGTTTCAAAATGCTCCAGTTTTGTCTGAGAGAATTCAATGATTTCCTTTAGGAAGATTGTTGGAAAACTGGGAGGAATGAATCCATGAGATTTAAGCTTGAGTTAAAGAATCTTACAAAAATGAATGAGAGGGACTTTAAACAAAGGCCTGGAGGGACAGGACAAGGGGGAATGGCTTTAAACTGGGAGAGGGTAGATTTAAGGTAGATATTGGGAAGGAATTCCTGGCTGGGAGGGTGGGGAGGGGCTGGGATGGAATTCCCAGAGCAGCTGTGGCTGCCCCTGGATCCCTGGCAGTGCCCAAGGCCAGGCTGGACTTTGGGGCTTGGAGCTGCCTGGGACAGTGGAAGTGTCCCTGCCATGGCAGGGGTGGGATGGGATGGGATTTAAGTTCCCTTCCAACCCAATCCATGATTCTCTAAACTCAGGAGTCCTTCACTCACTGTGATAATTTATGTGTGAATCCAAGCAAAGCTGTAGCTGCAAGGAACCTCTAAACCAAGCCCAGTGTGAAATCTGTGCTAATTTTATGGAAATTGTGTTGCCTTTTCTCTTTTTCATTGGTTAAAAGAGTACTACTGATGTTTATAAAAAGCCTCTTGACATTTGAAACTTCTCTACTACTGTTTTCCTACCCCAGTGAAGTGTTTCTTCATGTAATTCAACATCAAGAACCCCTTGAGGATTTACTTAAATCAGTCAGAGGTGGGTTTCTGTGAGTGGGTTCCCTTTTACCTTTGTATTTTGTAGTTTTTTTTCTTAAATGAAAGCCTGGCAGTCACTGGGACATAAAGGCTGTGATAATTTCTTTTATAACACACTGGTACTTCTTTTGCCAGTGACACAGTTCTCAGGGAAGCTGCCTCACAGCTCAGCAAACATAAACATCTGTTTTAAAAGAGGTTATTAAAAAATATTAGCTGTGCTGCTACTTAAATAAACACATGAAGAATTCAATTTACACCAGTGCTTGAGTCCTCTTGGACTTGTCAAAATCATCTAAATTAAAGGGAGCAGGATAAAGCTCTTCATGTTTTCTGGGTTGGACATCCCTGACTTTAATATAGGAGGGAATTTTACTGGGGAAACTTGAAACAAAAGTAAACATCCCAGAATAATTTGGGTTGCAAGGGACATTAAAGCTCATCCCAGTGCCACCCCCAGCCATGGGCAGGGACACCTTCCACTGTCCCAGGCTGCTCCAAGCCCTGTCCAACCTGGCCTTGGGCACTGCCAGGGATCCAGGGGCAGCCACAGCTGCTCTGGGCACCCTGTGCCAGGGCTTGCCACCCTCCTAGCCAAGAATTTCTTCCTCATATCCCATCTAAATATCCCTTTCTTCAGCTTAAAACCATTCCCCTTTGTCCTTCCATGTCAAAGGATGAAAAAAGTTAATAATATATAAAATAAAGCAGAGCTGCAGGGTTTGAGTTCAGGATTCTGGGGAGACCATTCTCTGCTTGGAAATTCTCTGAAGGGGATTTATTATCTGTATAAATACAAACAGAAAATGCATCTCTGAAATTATTGCTTTTTTAATTTATAAGAAATTATCCTTTTATGTTAGAGTGGCAGAACATGCTGTGCTCATAATGGATTTTTTCACCCAAAAAAAAATAAATCTTTAGGATGTGCCAATGTGCACAATCACCCAACCCCCCCTCCTGAGCTCTGAGTCAGCTGAGTGGGTGTGCAGGCTCATATGCTCCATCCAGGTCCCTTGGGAATGAAATATTCCTCATAACCAGCCTGTGGAACGTGGGCTCCACTCTTTCCAGGCTCTGGAATTCAGCAGTCCTCACTGTTGGGAGCCTTGTGCTGGGAGCAGCTGGGTGGAAACAAACCTTAAAAATTCAATTTTGAATTTCCTCCTGTCCCTCCCTGGATCCCTGTGCTGCTTTCCTGGAGCTCTCTGAACTCCTGGTCACTCTCAGGCCACCAGCTCTGGTGGTCTTCAAGAAATATTTGTGCCAGCCCTGCTCTCCTGGGCTTCAAAAAATATTTGTGCCTCACTGTTGGAGTTCTGGATGCTGAGAATTTCAGAGTTTCTGTGCTGCCAGGCTCTGACCCCCAGGAGAACACTGCATTGACCTGAGCCTGTGGAGAAGCTTCCAAAATGGAATGACAGAACTGGGATTGTGGGTGTGGAGTTGATTAGAAGAGTGTGATATCACAGGGTGGGAAACTTAGAGTTTGGGGTTTTAGAATAGTATAATATATATATATAAAGCAAGATGGAGGTTTTAGGGTTGGAGGCTGCTCCTTCTTCTCCAGGGGTTTGGGTGGTTTTGTGTAATTGGATAAAAAAGTCCCCATTGCAGGCAGGGGTGGTTGGTTGTTTGGTTAAAAGTGAAAATAATTGAGGTGTCATTTCTTAATTGGACAGTTTATCCCTAAAAGGCCTTGTAGAGAGAGAGATGGGGCTCCATTTTTAGTTTGTCAGAGTGAAGTGCTGCAGAACTCAGGGTTTGTGAGACTGTGACAGAGATAAGAACTGATAAACACCTGAGCCTGAACCTGAACCATCATCTCGAGTGCCTTTGATCCTGACCTTAACAGAGGTAGAACAAAGAATCCAAAACCCAGCACCCCAGCAAAGCACAGCACAAGGAGTCCAGCTGGGTGATGGGCTGGTGTGCTCAAGGCTTTGGCCAGGATCCAGACCCTTGGAATGTTTTCCCAAATTCTGTGCATCCCTCCAGAGCTCTCTGAACATTCATCATGTAACCCTGGCTGCTTCCTGTTTTTCAGGAGATGACTTCTCACTGATCCAGCAGGAGATATATATGGTTAAAGAATGCAAACATTGCAACATAGTCGCCTATTTTGGGAGTTATCTCAGGTAAATCCCCCTTTTTCTATCAATATTCCTGCTGGTTCTCTCCTAAAACAATCCCAGTCTGGTTTAGTCCTGTATTCTCATTAAATCTTCTTCCAGAGGTTGATTTGCCCTTGGTTTTTTGTTGTTGATATTTTTTAAAGCCAACCCAATTGGCTCTAAAAAACAAAAGTGACTAATATTGTGTTTTCTCTGCTGGCCAAATGGCTGGAATATTTTTATCACTAGGAACAGAAAGAAACATTTCCCTTGGAGAGTCTTGCAACATATCCAGTCCTACTCACACATTTATCAGTTCTAATATAAAAGCAGCTCATTATTTCTCTAGAGCAGAATTGCCTTTGGATATTTTATTTAATTAGAGTTGTCTGGGCTATGAAAGTATGGCTGGGGAGTTAAAAACCCGAGCTGCTGGTAATAACATTTCTCACAGTTCTGGTGTAACAGAGGCAGAGCCAAGGTGGTGTCAGCTCCCTGCACCTTCCATTAAATATTATACAGGAAAATATTGAATATTATACAGGAAATCTGGGAAAATTCTCCATTTCTGTGCAACTCTGCCATTTATCAATTGGCTCTGTGGGGATATAAATCTGCACTTTGCCTGCTTGGTCTTTTTTCTATGAGACTTCATCTTTTTTCTTGGAGGGCTGCATTTAAATAATCCCTGCAGCCCAAATGGACTCAACTGGAATTAAATTTCTAATTTCTAATTCTGAATTTCTACTTCTGCACTTTGGAGGGCATGAAGAGTTTTTTAGATACAATGATGTAATTTCAGTTTAAGATTGAAACACTGAGTCTAGTGTGGTATTTAATCACACTGAATTTTGCTGATAGCAGGTAAACCTCAGGTGTTTTGTTGTAGAGTTAAGCACCACCTTTTATGTTTAATGATGTTTAAATATTTCTCAGGGACTTTGGAATAAAACTTTTGATTGGTGAAAATTATATTTTTATAATTTTTATCAATATTTTTATATTGATAACATGAGAATTTATATTAATGACACAAGAATTTGTCTTAATACCAGTGTAACTGCTGATCATGTATCAGAATGTATTTTTAACAGAGGGTGATCAAGACTAATAGAAAATAATTTAAATTATGATGTTCTTCATCCAGATCAATCAGCTTCTGATGCCTGTGTTTTAATTTTGTTTTGGTAGCCGTGAGAAGCTGTGGATATGCATGGAATACTGTGGTGGGGGATCCCTCCAGGACATTTACCACGGTACTTGGCCAATTATTTTCACATTTTTTACTTTGGGAAGCTTTCTGCAAAAAGAAAAATAAATAATAAACCTACAGGGAATGGTTGGCACTGGATGTGGGGTTTTTTGGGAGGCATAAACAGTGATTTTTAGCTGCAGTCAATAGATATTGGGAGTTCATTCCAGATAAAGTGACCAGTATTTTTAATATTTATAATATTGACATTTTAATATTGACATAATATCTGACATTTAATATTTGACATTTTATGGAAGAACAGTTGGATATGGGGGTGAGAAAGGAGTTTTCATTGGGAAATCTCAAAATTTGATCTTTAAAGGGGAAAAATGACTCTTTATTCCTGCCCCTGTGAAATACCATCCCACTCCTGTATTATTTTCCTTCCTGAAGTTTCATCTGGAGTTGTTGATGCTGTAGAATAATTTATTGGAGTTGTTGGAAAAACAGTTAGGGACTTGCTGTGCCTTTAAATGATAACACTGAGTTTTTGGATGCCTGAACTCTTTCTGCTTTATTTTAAAATTATTTAGTACAAATACAAAAATTTTAATCCTTTAAAACAATTCCAAGCCCCTTAGACAGTCCCTGATATGAAACATTCCCATTTCTAATATTAAAATATTAGCAGATGCCACTTTTAGTTTCCTGACAATAGCAGAGTACTACAAAATCACTCATAAAATAAGAATTAATTCAGTGAAAACAGGTTTTCTTCTCACTGTGGGTATTGTTTTCTGTGGTGGTGCTGTTGGGGTATTTTTTACAGAAAGCCTTTCTGTAAAACAAGCAAACAAACCCCTCTTTTCAGCTCAGTGCACAATACAGATCATGTAAAACCAGCCTTTAACTTTGGCATGGACAAACCACTTTTTGGCTGTTCCACAGTGTTATTTATGTGCTCTGTGTTGTAAATTTAATTTTTGCATCTTTATTTCCAGTAACAGGACCTCTGTCAGAGTTGCAAATTGCTTATGTGTGCAGAGAAACTCTACAGGTACTGTACTTCTGCAGGTGCACAATAAAGTGTTTATTCCATGTAAATAAAGTAGATACAGAATAATTAGTTCAATTCCAGCACTTCTGTTGGGAATCAAGCAGACACAAATTAACCAGGGTAATCTGTTATTTTCCATACTGTAAATAAAATTGAAAAAGAAATTCCAGTGTGATATAGTGCAAATTTTTGCTTAAATATTGAACTGCCTGACTGCCCTGTTGTGGTAAATTTGATCATGTGTGGGGGTAAAATACTGCAACCAGATAAATAAAATTCATTTTGTGACTGCTGATAGCAAAGAAATACAAGATGAATCTTCCCTTATCTGCAAATCTCAAATGTCTCAATTTCCAAATCAAATATATTGAGAAAATTAAATTTGTTAAACAGAATTGGCTTTGTAGGATGTTAATAAATGGCAGAATAATTAATTGTGTCTTTTATTTCCAGGGTCTTGCTTATTTACACATGAAGGGCAAAATGCACAGAGATATAAAGGTAACTTGGAACCTTGAGAAATTTCTCTTACAGTTCCAAGTGCAGGAAAAATATTTCTGATAAAGATTTTGAATTCATTTTGTTTTAGGGTGCAAACATTCTCCTAACAGACCATGGAGACGTTAAATTGGGTGAGTTGCCTGAGTTCTGTAATATGGATTTAATTTCATTTATGGAGCCGTGTGGCTGTGGCACTGGGGGACATGGGGCAGTGCTGGACTCCATCATTCAAAGGTGTTTTCCAACCTAAGTGATTCCATGATTATTTGGGGCAATAGATGGTGCTAGAAGGTGATGACAAAGTGTGTGTCCATGGCTAGGCTGTGTAGGAGATGAGCAGTTTTTATTCTGTGAAGAAATTATAGATAATTTCATTATTCAACCACTGAGCCTTTAAGCCTCCCAGACTTTCTTGGAATTTGCCAGGCTGGCATTACCTGGATGTCAGTTTTTATCCCTCAGAGCTGTTTGGGGCAGCCTGTGGAAAAGTGGGATCTGATCCTGGCTCTGTGTGTGGTGTTGGGCAATTCCACAAAGGTGGAGGAGAGGAAAACTCCCAGGTCTGCAGGGAGAAGCTGCCATGGGGTGTCACCATCCCATGGATGTCACCATCCCATGGATATCACCATCCTGATGTCACCATCTCTGGAATCAGGGCAGTTGTGCCTTAGTTCAACCTCCATACCCCTGTGGGGAAGCAGGAATGCTGTGTTGGGAAAGGAGAGCTTTTTAAAGAAGGAAAAATAGGAGTAAAACCTTGACTCCCTGCATTAAACTTGGCATGCTCAGGGGTACCTGCCTTTTGCCTGCTTGCATTTTCCCAAGTTATCCTCCAGCTTTCATGCCACCAATCAATCAAAATCAAATGGATTTCAATGATTTTTGGCTCTGCAGGACCACCTGATGTTTGAGGTTTCTGGGGGCAAGGGATGATTGGTCCCTAGACAGTGTCCAGGGCAGAGAACAGCTGCCCCATCAGTCCCTCCATAAATAACACACAAAAGGTGCCTTTTCCAAGGCATGATGCTGTTTTTCCCCTTAAATTGAACATCCAAAAATTCTGGTTGATGTATTGTGAGATGGAAAAAATTATCTAAGAGAGGAACTGTGTGTAGAAAGAAAATTCTTTGATTTGAAGTCATGTCATTGAAGGCTTTAATGATCCTGTTATTAATCTTCAGCTGTTTCCCTAATGAATTTTTAATTTGGATGAGACACATGATTGTTCTTTCATAGCACTGTAACATTGGGGTCTTCAGCTGTGATTTTAAGGCTCTGATGGTTTGATTTTATTTTCCAGCTGACTTTGGGGTAGCAGCAAAAATAACAGCCACTATTGCAAAGAGGAAATCCTTTATTGGCACACCTTACTGGTAAGAAACCACTTTGGTTGCTGTGCTGCAAAGCTGAGCCTGTATTTATGCCAAAAATCCTCAAACACACGCACATGTCTATAGAAATTGCATAAATTCTCTTTCTTCCAAGTCAAATGCCCAAAGGGTAAAAATCTGGGAAGCACTGATCTGTTGTTGCTGTAACAAAAGCTACTTGATATTTGAGGCAGGGCTGTTGTTTCTCCCACATTTATTTCTGCAGAATGTTCTCCCTTTTTGGGGGATACCAATGGTTATTTAGTTTCTCAGCCTTACATTTTTAGTGACTAAAACAGTGATGAAAACTGGTTTTTGTGCAGAAAGAAAACCAGATTTTCAGACTATCTTTTAATTATCCCTACTGATTAATGGCTGCGCAAGGCAGCATTTAATATGCAGATAATGATATGCAAATGATCATATGCAAATAACCACCTCTGTGTCCAGAGGTGATCCAGTTACATCCCCCTCCTAAGATGCTTATTTAAATCCATAAGGAGCTTTTGAGTGCTTTGTGTCCCTACCTTGCTCTTCAATGTGACTTTTTTTGCTTTGTTTCCTGTTCGTTTTTGTGATGTTGTATTCAGCACATTTATTTTGTGTCCCTTAGTTTGTGTTCAGACATTTCAATAGGTTATACCCACTGTGTAAAACACACAAAGTTCATATTAATTGTCCTTAGATCCAAGATATTTCCAGAACTTTAGGAAAAAAAAAACCAACCAAATCCAAACTCTTGAAATACATACTTTGTAGAATAATATTGAAGCAAATTCAATCATCATAAGTGTATAGCTTAAATTAGTGTGTAATGTTTTATGTATACATTAATAAAAACTTCAAAAGTATTTCTGCAGTGATCAAAACCCAGTCTGAACATAAAATCCTTAACTTACTCCACTAGACATAAAAATGTACAAGTGTATAGCTAAAATTAATGTGTAACGTTTTATGTATACATCAATAAAAATGTTAAAATTATTAATAAAATATTAATAAAGTTTTAATTTTAAAAATAATTTTTAAGTTCTATTAAAATAAATTAAGTTTTTATTAAAGTATTGATAAAAACTTTTAAAGTATTTCTGTAATGATCAAAACCCAATCTAAGCATAAAATCCTTAACTTACTCTGTTAGACATAAAAATATTTGTATATTATACATATATACATATATATACACACATTGTACATATATATATTATATATACATTGTACATATATATATTATATATATATTACACACACACACATATATATATTTTATATACATACATACACACATTATACATATATATTCCTCCTTTTCATTCCCCCCCACCTCCCTTCTTTCTTTCTTGGGGGGCAATATGAGTTACTTTAAATTATAAATCACTGTCACAGACATCCAGTACGTGCACATAAAAGTGTGTATAATATTTTATTTATTTCTTATTTTATTTATATGTATATATGTCTCTTCCAACCCAGGGATTCTGTGAATTTAATTTCATTTAATATTTTATTTTATAAAATTTTATAAAATTTTTGTATTTTATAAAATAAAATAAAATAACATAAAATGAAACAAAAGAAAATACATTATTTATTATATTTAATTTTCTTTGATTTTATTTTATTAATACTTGATATTTAATGCATATTTTGTATGCACATGCACAGTTGTGCAGCTCTCCTTGGAGAGAACCTGAAGGAGGTGTTGCTTTTGCAGGATGGCCCCCGAGGTGGCGGCGGTGGAGAAGAACGGGGGGTACAACCAGCTGTGCGACATCTGGGCCGTGGGCATCACTGCCATCGAGCTGGCAGAGCTGCAGCCACCCATGTTCGACCTGCACCCCATGAGGTTTGTGCCCTGGGGGCTCCTCTGCCTCCAGCACCTCCCTGAGTCCCAGCTGGAACTGTGAGGATTCAGCTGAAGCTTCTCTGGAGCTCAGAAGGAGAAACTCAGACTGAGATTCCATCACTCAGTGGCTGTTTTCATGGCTGTCTTTAAGGCATCAGTCTGCTGAAATCTTGCATTTTTTATGTGTTTTGGTTTGGAAAGCCAGGTGTCTGCTGAGGAAGGAGGAGCCTCCCCTAAAACGGAAAATGCCTTAAGATTTTATAGATAAAGGGCAAAAATATTTGTTATTATTGAAGAAGAGACCCTTCTTTGGTGCTCTTTGTATGTTCTAGAAGACAAATCTTTATTCTTTCCCCTTGATTCCTGTCATGGGGCCCTTGCCCCTGTCATTGTGACAGGGAATGGTTTAATCCTTTCCTGGTTTCTTTTGCCCTGTCAGAAATTCCTGGTGCCATTCTTGGTTTGTTTCCTGTACCAAAATGTTTTCCATGCAAGTTCCATGAATCAAATGGGGTTTTTTCCTTATTTTGTTAACTTGGAAATGTAATTATTCAAACCTGAGGTTGAGATACCTGCACAGTGTTCTACTTTATCACACCCTCTTGTAATCTGTTTAGCAACTATCTTAAAATCAATAATACCTTGAAAAATTTAACATAAACCCTCTTTTTTCTTTAAGGTCAGCAACATTCCATAATTTTGTAAAAATAGCACTTACAAAAAATCCAAAGAAGAGACCAACAGCAGACAGACTTCTCTCTGTAAGTGACTTGGGACCTTTGGTGACCTCAGGAAGGGATCTTTTGCTTCAAAATGAGGAACAGATCAGTAGGAGACCAAAGGGAAACCAATTTTTTTAAATCTTACAATTCAGGTGGTGAAATCTGAAGGAAAAACACGTTGATCAGCTGTTAGCAAGTGGATTTTGTTCAGTATTTTTACACAGTTTTATACAATTTTTGGCCAATTACAGAAATTGGCTTCATGTTCTCAACCTTGGCCTTCCTGCAAGGAGCTGCCTTGGCCTTGGAGCTGTGGAGAAGTTGGACTTTTCTGACTCCCAAAAATTTCAGCAGCTCTTGATGTATCTGTGCTTTCCCAAGCTCTGAACTACTGATATAAAAAATGAAGTTCAGGTGTAATTATTTGTTTGACTCAAGTTTAATTTGCAAGTGGCCCAGAACGTGGTGTTTCCATATTGATGTTCTTAGAAAATCCAGCATTAAGGAGTCACTAAAATAACAGTGAAAGCACAAAAAATAAATCAGTAACACTACTGAATGTTTATTACTGAAACTTATCATATTAATTCCATTTAAAACTTCTTTTTTTGTGTTTTTTCCTGTGGTTACAGCACAGCTTTGTGGGGCAGCCTGGTCTCTCCAGGTCTTTAGCAGTTGAGCTGTTGGACAAAGTCAACAACCCCGAGAACCACACCCACTACGGCGAAGTGGACGATGACGATTTTGAGGTGAGAACATCTTTTTTATTCTCTGCCTTTTGTTAAAAGTGGCACTTTAAATAGCCCTGCTTTGCTTTGGGAATCTAAAACTGGAGCTGGAACAGCAGCTGCTCCTGTTCCTGTTGGTTTTTGCCTCACCTGTCCCTGCCGTCCCCGCAGCCTCACTCCGTCATCCGCCACACCATCCGCTCCACCAACAGGAACGTCCGGGCAGAGAGGACAGCATCAGAGATCAACTGTGAGTTCTGCTCTGCTTTCCCCTTTTCTGGGGGGTGGTTTGCCTCTGGGGTCATTTCCCAAAAATATTTTTCCATTTGGGAAGCAAACTGTGGACAAGCAGCATGTCAATCTTCGACAATAATTATTAAAAACTAAAATTAACATTAATATTAATAAACTACTCTGATAGTTGTTTATTTACAGTTACTTAGTTTATTTATTTATTTTTACTATTTAGTTTATTTACTCTGATGGATCTAAGCTGAAATGCTAAGGGTAGAAATGGTTTTATCTGCAGGTTTGATCAAAAGCCTTTGGTAGCGCCAATACTGGCAGCTCCATCACACTCTGGGAAATTTGCTCTTGAAGAGCCTTTTTCTCCTCTTTCACATGCATTTCACAGTGACAAGTGGTTAAATAGTTACGTTTCTGTGACTTGGTATTTGCTTTTGGCCTTTCTTGTGGGTTTCATATTTGCAAATTCAGGCACTCAGACAATGAGGCTGATAGTGAAGTGCTGCTCCTTTGAGAGGCAAATTCAGAGTTGTGTACACAAGATTTACCTCTGTTCCTACCTGCATTTCACTGCAGTGAGCACTGAAAGAATCCCAGTGCAAGATTGTGTGTATTAATGATGAAATTCTTACATTTTCTAGTTGATAAGCTGCAATTTGAACCCCCCCTACGGAAAGAAACAGAAGCTCGGGATGAAATGGTAAGGACAAGTTTGGTATAAATAAAATAAGTTCATTTATTAAAATCACAGTATCTTCAATATTTTTGGTTCAACTCTTAGCAGCTTGCTGGAAAAACGTTTTTAAAGGTCCCCAAGTGACCCTTACTGGATTTTTCACCATCAGTTTTTGTTTTCCTGTTATTTATTGCTGCTTGATCTGGACATTACACCATTTCCTGGTGCTGCTTTTAACTCTTAAGAAGAATATATAAATTTTTAGATTGTAAGATGTTATTTCTCTTTGGAATTTGATGTTACTGCTTGTGGATTGTCCTGCAGGGCTGGAAATCCATCAGGCCTCTTCGTGTGTGGTGGATAAGGTGATTTAAGATAGTTTAGTTGGACAGGGGGAAATAAAATGACAATTTCTGCATCTTCAGGTTGTGGCAGCTGGCAGTGACTTTGCTTCACATTGGAATCCTTTTGTTGATGGAAGCAACAAGTAAGTACAATAAAACCAGCTTTTATTTCTGTGACTTATTATGAAACTGAAAGAAAAATGAGATATGTTAAAAAAATCAAACCATAAGCCCTGATCCACCATAATATTGATAAATTAAAGAGATATTACCCAGTGTGCAGCCCTCCTTCTGCAGGTGCTTGGTCAGTTCTCTTTCAGAGTGACTTTTAATCTCTTTTAACCACCACCAGCAGCTTGTTTGAAGTTTGTAGGTGGGAAGTGAAGTGTAAATGCACGGCCAGGACAGTGACATAACACAGCCACAGTGAATTTCCTGCAGCAGAGCTGGGTTCAGGATCCTGCTCTGGCCTCACACTTCTCTTCTGAGCTGTGCCTGTGGTTGTGACATCCTGTGACAAGGCCTGAGCCCAGCCCTGAGCTCGAGAAGGGGAAGGAGAAACCAGTTCTGAATGTTGACTTTTACCAAGCTCAGTAACACTGCACCACTCCTCCTGCTCTGGGGGAATTTATAACCAGCCAGGGAGTGTTTTGGGGTGAAATGTTTTAGGGAAGGATGTGTTTGTAGCTGGTTTCCGTGGGATAAAGCAGGCCTGAAGTACAGGAGCACAACTCCCTCCAAGTTAGGAGTGATTTTTTTTAGGTGTGTACCTTCTTTTTGCTGCTAAAAAGTGGATTCTGTCTTTAAAGGATTTGCAGTCAGGAGTGTGGAGCTTCAGATGTAGGCAGAGATGATATCTGGGCTCAAACCATTGCTCAGCTCAAAAAGCCTGTTTCCCAACTTTATTTGGAACTCAGCAGCAGACAGTGGATTTCTCTGGCTTTTTTTGCTGCAGATAAAAGTCTTGCATAAGCTGTCAGCTGACATTACAGCCCCCTGGAAAGCTGGGGGAGATTGCCAGGATTTGAGCCTTTTAAAGCATCCTGGTTTTCCTGCTCCCAGTCTCGTTGGAGCAGGAGTTTGGGGGCTCTGGGGCTGAACTTTGGGGGGCTCTGGCTCTCCCCTGCCCTGTTTCCCTCCCCTCCCTGTGCCCTGGGTTTGTTTGTGTGACCCTGCTGAGCTGTGCATTGAAGCCTTGCTGGATTTTCTGCAGACAGCTGGAATCTGTGGGGTCCAGCAGGGAGGGAGGGAAGGAGGGAGGGAAGCTCCTCCTGGCACAGGGACTCAGGGATTTGATCCTGTCCTGTGGCTTTGTCTGCAGCAGGCTGTGCTAAAGCTGCAGCAAACATTCCCAGGGCTGTAAATCAATAAATAGGTACAGATTCATTGGGAAGGAGGGCAGGGACAGCAGTCCTGGATGGGGGATCCGTGCTGCTCACTTGGAAACCACTTCCAGTTGGAAAGATAAACAGGAAATGCATAACTCCTCTGTCCCAGCAGTTGTGAGTAATCCCTGGGATGTGCAGAGAGGATGTGTGCTGGGGGTCCTTGCTTTTCATGCCCTCTGCCTTTTGTCAGAGTGGATGCTGAGGGATATCTTTGACTGAGGAATTATTTGACTGGGAAGGGGAATAGCAGAACTGGTTCCTTCCATTTTAAAATTACTTTTGTAAAAATGTCCTGCATTATAGAGGTGGTTTTTATTGATGTTTTCATAGAATCCTAGAAAGTTTTGGGTTGGGACATTAAAACCCATCTAATTCCACCCTCTGCCATGGGCAGGGACACCTTCCACCATCCCAGGCTGCTCCAAGCCCTGTCCAGCCTGGCCTTGGGCACTGCCAGGGATCCAGGGGCAGCCACAGCTGCTCTGGGCAACAAGAACCTTCCAGAAAAAAAAAAAAAAAAAAAAGGCAACTTTTTCTCCTTTACATTTTTAATAGTTCCAGTTGGTCTGCTGCTTTCCCTCAGAAGTGACTTGCAGGGATATTTCACATTAATCCAAATTTGGCTGGGTTTTCCTGGTCATTGCCCTTTAAAGAAAGAGCTTGAAAATTGCCATTTTGCAAAATTTTATCAAGTTGTTTGTTTGTTTTTTTTCTTCAAGGTTACATTTTCAGTGTTGCTTTGATCCTCTAGTCACAATTTCTTTTTTTTTTTTTTTGTTGTTGTCCCTGGAGTGGCTTTGAAACAAAAATTCTAACTGTATTGGGAAACAGTCTGGGTCTTTTGTGTATATGTATAAATAAGGAAACTTCCCTTTAAAGGCTTTTCTCCATTTGTCTCCCAGTAACTTCCTCTGTTCTTTTTTTCTCTTTTTTTATTATACTGTTGTTAGACATTTCAACAATATTTGAAATGCCAGGTAGGGAAGTGAAAGCTGATGGTGTGGAAGAGAATCCAGTGATTTTTAGGGGGTGAGGAGAAGGAAAGGACCTCAGAGAGTGGAATTTAGTACAGAGGATTATTTGTTTTGGAAAGGGCTGGGAGATGCTTGTTGTGAAACTCAGTGACATCAGGGATGGGTTGAGTTGCACGTGTTGACCTCAGAGCTGAGCTCTTAATTTTATAAACATTCTGCCTTAGGGGACTGCTCACAAAATTTGGAGATGGGAGTGAAGATGTTGAAGAGTGAGTGAATCTCCTTCCTGTACACTTGCTCTGCTCCAAAACCTGTTCCCTCAAAATGCTGCAGGAGGCTTTGACCTCACCCAGTGAGGGCTGGCTGCTCTCTTGGCTCCTTCCCTGATCCTCAGGAGAAATCCCAAAGCTCTGCTTCCTCCCCTGCTCTCCTCCCTGAGTTATCTTAGTCCCTGTGGAAGTGCCTGACACCTAAAAGCAGATTTTATGGTGATGAATCCATCATGAGCAAGGCCTGGCTGGGACAGGATGATCCTGCACAGCTCAGGTGTCCCAATGTTTGTCTGATCCCAAAGCAAGGCTGCAGACTGGAATCCCAGAATGGTTTGGTTGGAAGGAACATTAAAAATCATCTTGTTCCACCCCCTGCCATGGGCAGGGACACCTTCCACTATCCCAAATTTCTCCAAGCCCTGTCCAGCCTGGCCTTGGGCACTGCCAGGGATCCAGGGGCAGGCACAGCTGCTCTGGGCACCCTGTGCCAGGGCCTCCCCACCCTCACAGGGAAGATTTTCTTCCCAATATCTCACCTAAATCTGCCCTTTTCCAGCTTAAAACCATTCCCCCTTGTCCTGGCACTCCAGGCCCTCTCTAAAGTCCTTCCAGCCTCAGATCCAGTCCCTGAATTGATTTACAAACTTCAAATATCCTTCCCCACAGATTGCTCTGTAACACTGGTATTTATTAATGAACAGGAGTTCATTAAACACCAACACTTCTAACGAGATTAATGAGCTTCTCCCCTGCTCTTGCATTTCTAGTTTAACCCTGTGTGTGCAAAGCTCTGCTCTGCCTTTTCTGTGCCTCTGGTTCATCTTATTTCCAGTCCTCAAGGAGTTCTGGCTTTGGTGTAACTCACACAACTGCTGCTCTTTTCATTGCAGATCAACTCTAAAGCGAGCTGGGCCACCCCCACTGCCTCCCAAGGTGAGAAATGTGGGATTTAAGGGATTCAGCCAGACTGGGATGGCCTCTTGTTCTGCATTCTGCCTGTGATACTCCATCAGAGAGGAAGCTCTGAAATGATTCTGCTGTCAGATGTTTTATTTTCATGGAATCACAGATCTGCTGGGCTGGGAGAGACCCACAGGGATCAGCCAGGGCAGCTCCTGGCCCTGCCCAGACCCCCAACAATCCCAGCCTGGGATCCCTGGCAGCTCCTGGAGCTCTGGCAGCCTCGGGGCTGTGCCCATTCCTGGGGAGCCTGGGCAGTGCCAGCCCCCTCTGGGGGAAGA
>NW_024511321.1:765786-881535 GCF_017590135.1 Pyrgilauda ruficollis
GCTCCTGGCCCTGCCCAGACCCCCAACAATCCCAGCCTGGGATCCCTGGCAGCTCCTGGAGCTCTGGCAGCCTCGGGGCTGTGCCCATTCCTGGGGAGCCTGGGCAGTGCCAGCCCCCTCTGGGGGAAGAGCCTTTCGTGAAATCCAACCCAAACCTGCCCAGGAAAAGCTCCAGCTACAACCCAAAGCTCCCCTGGCACAGCTCCAGCCATTCCCTGGGTCCTGTCCCTGCTCACCAGGGAGCTTTTCATCTTTCTTACATTGTGGTGCCCAATATCACACACACATTTCAAAGGCTGATACATTTTTATGTAGCAGCAGTCTGACTGAAATTAAACTTGTCTGAGGTTTGTTCTTCCCAGGTGCCATTCCCAGTTCCTCACACTTCCCCCCTTTGGTTCCTTGCAGCCAAGGATGAACAGTTACCCCGAGGAGAACCTCCCTGATGACAGCAGATGCCAGACAATAAAACACTTCCCAGAGTCCCAGAGCAGAGCCCCAGCAGCCCACAGGAGACAGAGCATCCCAGTTTGTGGGCCCCAGGCAGATTCCTGCCCCATGGGGATGACCAGCAGCATCAGCAGCCCTGGACTGCTCACAGCCAGATACAGCGACCTGGGTAAATGCCTCACCTGTCCCAAAGCTGCCTGGCACCTTGGAAAAGGAATTGTTTCCAGAGCCAGCTGTTCCCAGTAGATAATATTTTAAAACAAGCTGGTCACAAGGTGAAGTTTTCCTTTTTCCATGTGTGGTTCTTATTAGAGCCATGGTGGGAATGTTCTTCCCAAAACAAGGACACTCAGCCAGTCAGTGCCATGACTGTGTTGCCTGCAGGAACAGGAGAAAAACAATGAATGTGTGGGGAGGACCTTGCCACAGGAGAAAAACAATGAATGTGTGGGCAGGACCTTGCCACAGCTTTACTCTCAGTGGGATTTGTCCCAGGGACTGTTTGAATAATGGGAAGTGTGCAACTCAGTGCTGGGAAGGGTTCAGCTCCCTGAGATGTGGCTGTGCAATGTCAGATCTCACTCTTCCACTCCAGCTCAGCACAGGGGAGAAGAGATTTTCTATTTCACTGTGTGAAATAAGATGCAAACCTTGTCTGGGCTCCTTTTCAGGCAATGGGAATGGGATGCTGAAACACATCGAGGAGAATGCAGAAGGACCTGGACAAATCCCTCAGCTGCCACGGAAAAAGGAGAAGAGAGATTTCCCTGTAGGTGTTGGGACTCTGGGGCTGCTCTCACTGTCATGTCCTCGAGCTGATCAGTGCACAGGAGGGGTTTTACGATCTTTCTTTCTTTCTTTCTTCCCACAGAAACCAGCAATCAATGGTTTGCCTCCGACTCCGAAGGTGCTGGTAAGAAATCCACGTGCACTGGGGGATATGGAAACCTCTCTGGTGTGGAATAAGGCACCAGCTCACTTGGGGGACTTTTCTGCATCTCACAGCCAGCTGCTTTTCCAGTGCTGAATCCATAATACTTGTTTCCATTGTTTAAAACCTTCCTGTCACTGTTCAGTCTGGATGTGAAGGTTGGAGGCTTCCCTGGCTCCCTGAGTTGTGATCTCCTGTGGCAGTCCCTGCTTTGGCAGAGAAATAAATGGGAAAAGGTTGTGGTGATGACAGGGTTTTTGCCTGTTCTCCCTTCATGTGCCATTTTATAAGCACTCAATATTCATGTGTTTTTTATATTCAATAAATAATAGTCAATATTCAGATAATACAGAATAATTCAGATTGGAAAAGTTCTGAGATCCCTGAGTCAAACCATTCTTCCAGCACTGCCAAGGCCACCACTGAGCCATGTCCCCAGGTGGCACATGGGACAAAGTGTTCTCCAATCATGGAATGGTTTGGGATGGAAGGGACTTAAATCCCATCCAGTGCCACCCCTGCCATGGCAGGGACACCTTCCACTATCCCAGGCTGCTCCAAGCCTGTCCAGCCT
Source organism: Pyrgilauda ruficollis (assembly GCF_017590135.1). Classification (NCBI taxonomy): domain Eukaryota; kingdom Metazoa; phylum Chordata; class Aves; order Passeriformes; family Passeridae; genus Pyrgilauda; species Pyrgilauda ruficollis. The sequence goes on from NW_024511321.1 coordinate 767,742, forward strand.
GGGCTTGGACACTTATTCCAATATTCCATAGTCTGTCTGTGCAGGGCTAAGTAAGGGTCCAAAGCAGGGAATAAACAGGAAGGTGGGATTTTCACAGTTAAAAATTCCTGTAGGTTTCTATTAATGGAATTCTTTTCTTTTTTCCCAGTTATTTCCTCGAAAGTGCACCTGGCTGTACGTTATCAACAACACCTTAATGTCCCTGTCAGGTGAGTGTCAAGGCAGGGAAATGATTACAGCCATAAATAAACAGGAACATTTGCATCATGGTTGGATGCAGTGTATGGGCTCAGTCTGGAGAGGAGAAGGCTCCAGGGAGAGCTCAGAGCCCTAGGCAGGGCCTGGAGGGGCTCCAGGAGAGCTGGAGAGGGACTGGGGACAAGGCATGGAGGGACAGGACACAGGGAATGGCTCCCACTGCCAGAGGGCAGGGATGGATGGGAGATTGGGAATTGGGAATTGCTGGCTGGGCTGGAATTGCCAGAGCAGCTGTGGCTGCCCCTGGATCCCTGGCAGTGCCCAAGGCCAGGTTGGACACTGGGGCTGGAGCAGCCTGGGACAGTGGGAGGGGTCCCTGCCATGGCAGGGGTGGCACTGGGTGGGCTTTAAAGTCCCTTCCAACCCAGACTGTGGGATTCTGTGGTCCTAAAACAAAACCTGTGTCCCTTTGAAGGAGAATGAGGTGGCTTTCAAGTACTGCTGATCCAGCAGTTTTCCTGATTTCTGATTCCTGGGCAGTCAGTTGTCCTGGAATAGAACATTCCAGACAGGAATGAGGCACTGTGCCATGGAGGCTGATGGTGGGACTGTACCTTTAAAAATGCAGGATTTATATAACACTTGTCTTGGTTTATCAATAAGAAAATATCTTAAATATTTAAAAATATAATTTATAATATAAATATATTCTTTATTTGCTATATTATTATATACTATATACTATTACATACTATACACTATATATTCTTTATTTACTATAATTTATTGTATTTTTGTAATTACAGCCTTTAAAAATGTTTGCATAAAACTAACTGTAATTAAATGAGCTCTGATCTTCTCTATATTCATTATTGTTTTTATCTTGGTTTGTTTTTCTTCATATCTGGACTTGACCTACCTGACACCTGTTTGTAGAAGGTAATTTGTTCCATACTTGCATTTTCCTGAACATTGCAGTTCTGTGCTGGAGGAGTGTCTGAGATGTCAACTGTGCTTTTCTCTCTTGCAGGGAAAACATTCCAGCTCTACTCCCATAATTTAATAGCACTGTTTGAACAAGCCAAAAAAACAGGATTAGCTGCTCATATTCAAACCCACAGATTTCCTGACAAAATATTACCAAGGTACAAACCTTTCACTTATAGACAATTATGAATAAGTGAAAATAGCCATAAATTGTGTTGGTGCTGTTGAGTTGGTGTGTGAAGGGCCCTGACATCTGTTATTGATGCATTTTTTGGTGATTATTATTCCAGGAAATTTGCCTTAACGACCAAGATCCCTGACACAAAAGGATGCCACAAATGCTGTATAGGTGAGCAGACAAATCCAGCTTTGCCATTTGTTCCCCTGCCCTTTGTGCCTGCACATGGCATGTCTGAAACTCATTTTCTTTTTAATAAACTTAAGAGTTCTTTGTTCAGAAAAAAGGCTGAGGGAATTGGGGTGGTTCAGCCTGGAGATGTTCCAGAATGACCTAATTGGGGCATTTCAGTGCCTGGAGGAGCTACAGGAAAGATGGAGAGAAACTATTGATAAGAGAGGGAGTGCCAGGCCAAGGGGAATGGCTTCCCACTGCCAGAGGGCAGGCATGGATGGGATATTGGGATTAAATCCTGCCCAGACCCCTGGCACACCCACAAACAGCATTTCTGCTTTGTCACCTTGGCTCGAGGTGTGACCCAGGTCCAACTTTTAGTGAGGAAAACTTGAATATTTTCCACCAAGAAAGGATCAGTAGGAATAAAAATTCAGGCAGCCTGGGGAGGGCAGAGCCATAAGTGCAGTTTGAAGGGCACAGAAAGAGTTAAAGCTTGAGAAGTTGTGGATTTGTGCTTTCCTTTCCCTGGTGCTGTGTGAAATCAGAATCCTGGAATTATCAAGGCTGCAAAAGCCCTTTGAGATCTTCCATCCATTGCCCCAGCCCAGCACTAACCCACATCCCCAAGTGCCACATCTGCAGATTGCACCTTCCCACCCCTAAAATAGAAATATTAATATTGTAAATAGAAATATAAAATATATTATAAAATGTTTTACATATAGTATATTTTAAAATATAAATATTATAAATATATATATTGATATAAAGCTGCACGCTTGGAGATCCTGTTGAGCTCATCTAAAATGCCCACAACAGCCACATTTACAAATAATTCCTGAAATCAGGCTGCTCCTGTGTCCAGCTGAGCTTAAAAAACCACCCCCAAACCCTGTCTCTTGTATTCCATGAGCTGTCAGAGTTCGCCAGGAGTTTGCCACCTTCCCTGCCTGGGAATTCATTCCAGTGCCAGCCTGAGCCCACAGCCCCAGGGAGGGGCACTGCAGCTTTTCTGCCCACTCACCCTCTGAACTGGGACTCCAGGAATGCAACTGGTTGTTAATTAAAGCTGTAATTGAATTCATCTGCAATGTGGCACAGTGGTAATCGCTGTGGATGTTGGAATGGGAAGGCAGAAGGCAGCAAGTGGGAAGCTGATGGAACAAGATGGGCTTTAAGGTCCCTTCCGTGCCTAATCCTGCCATGATAGGATTTTATAATGCTGCTTCTTAACTCGTTTGTAAAGAGAGCTGTAGGGTTGGTTTTTGGGGTTTTTTTTTTTTTCAAGTATGACTTGACTTGGCTTTAAAGTGACTGTTTTCTGGTTTTTTTTATTGTATGTAGTACGAAATCCCTACACAGGCCACAAGTACCTGTGTGGTGCACTGCAGTCTGGAATTGTTCTGCTCCAGTGGTATGAGCCAATGCAGAAATTCATGTTAATAAAGGTAAGCATTTCCTTTTGGCTGAGTTGAAGAATTATGCAGCTGTTGGAATAACCTTTGCAGAGTTTGGGGTGGAAATACACCCCGGTCTGGTGCCATTTGTGGGTTGTGAGCGCTTGAAAAAAAGTGCTCACTTTCGAAAAAAATAATGGCTGGACACATTTTGACTCAGAAAATCTTGTGACTGAGGTGATTTAAGTAGCAGAAAAGTCATTTCAGTGCTGGATTGAGCCCTGCACTCGCAGCAATGCACCACAATCCACCTCTGCCCAGCTTCAAAAGCAGTGAAAATTCTGTATATTAATACAATATACAATTTATAGATATACAGTAATACACAGTAATACAGTAATATATAATACACAATAGATACAAAATTTCTACTCTGTATACAGAGTAAATATACTATTTATAAATATACAGTAATACACAGTAATACAGTAATATACAATAAAAATAATACAGTAATATACAATATTTATAAATATACACTGCATTTTAAAATATATAATATAAATATAAATATATTTTCTATTTTCTATATTTTATTAATATACATTATATGCATATATAATGTATAATATATAAAATATATATTATATATAACACATTGATTAAATATATTTTATTAAGTAGATTTATTGTATATTTTATTAATATATAGTTACTACAAATATTATTTTATTAACAATATATATGATAAAATATAAATAAATTTAGATTACATATAATATATAATATACATACATACATATACATATAAATATATACATATTATATATACACTATAATTAAAACATTAAATACATTTTGTTAAATATATTTATTATGCATTTTATTAATATAAATATACTTAATATAATGATATTAGTAGAAACATACTGTGTGTATTTTACTCTGTGCGTGTTGCTGCAGAGTGATATCAAGGTAAAAGCAAACTCAGCTGCTGTTTTTTCAAGGGAGATACAGGCTAGAATTAAGGAGGAAGCTTTTCACAGCAAGAGTGGTGAAATCCTGGAGTCATCTGCCCAGGGAGGTGGTGGAGTCCCCATCCCTGGACGTGTTTAAAAAAGACTGGCTGTGGCACTGGGTGCCATGACCTAGCTGAGGTGTTAGAACATGGGTTCTCATGATCTTACAGGTCCCTTCCAGCCTAGAAATTCTGTGCTTGTGTTTTCTGTGGCAGCACTTTGACTTCCCCCTGCCCAGCCCGCTGCACGTGTTCGAGATGCTGGTGATCCCCGAGCAGGAGTACCCCATGGTGTGCGTGGCCATCTCCAGGGGCTGCGAGCCCAGCCAGGTGGTGCACTTCGAGACAATCAACCTGAACTCGGCCTCCTCCTGGTTCACCGAGATCGGGGCAGGTGAGGCTCCCTCCTCCAGCTCTGCTGGGGGCTGGGAGTGCTGGGAATCCCTTCCTTGCAGTGCTTTGGAAAGACTTGGGATTGGCAGCTTCTCTGCCTGAAGCTGATCCCACATGGAGAGGGACTGGGGACACAGGGAATGGCTCCCACTGCCAGAGGGCAGGGATGGATGGGAGGTTGGGAATTGGGAATTGCTGGCTGGGCTGGAATTGCCAGAGCAGCTGTGGCTGCCCCTGGATCCCTGGCAGTGCCCAAGGCCAGGTTGGACACTGGGACACCCTGGGACAGTGGGAGGTGTCCCTGCCATGGCAGGGACACTGGGTGGGATTCAAAAAGGTAATTTCCAATCCCAATTATTCTGTGATTCCCTGATTCTCTGTTGTGCTGACCTGCCCCACATCAGTAGAAGCTATCCTTACAAAAAACCTTTTATTTTCTAAATTCCCTTAAACATCAGTCAGACCCTGCTGGTTGGGTTCTCCTTTGTGGTTCCATGCTCTTTCCTGGGATCCTGCTCTTTGCCCTCCTTTCCTGCATAAGAGCTCCCAGAAATGGATTCTTGTCCATCCTCCAGCCCTTGGGGGAGGGTTGTTATCTTCAGCTGGCTCTTAAAAAGCAAAAATTTGGGTTATTTTTAAGACCTGGTTGATATTTTGCAGCTGCTTTTCTCCTTTGCCTTTGTTGGATGTACATTTTTGCCTTTAAATATTGCTTTTTAGCAGCTGTAAGAACAACTTCATTAATAAAAACTAGGGAAAAAAAAACTCTTAAACTGTTTATTATCATCACAAAAATCTTTCCAGATGTGGATTTATGGGAAAAGAGTGGGTTTTTAGGAATTAAAAGTCCTTTTGTTTGTTGTGGGGAGGAAGCTGTGCTGAACCATAGCATAAAATGTGTTTTTACCAGTAAAAGTTGTGTTTTCCTAGTAAATACCTTCTTTGAACAGGGAGGTTTGTGCTTCTCCCAGAACATTCTGGGATCTTACAGCCTTTAAAAATCAGAGTAAACAAAAAAAAATATCAGAGTGACAAGAGCTTGTGGGGGGAGCAGAGCCTCTTGATGTGACACAAAATATAAAATAATCTGTTTTTTTCCCCAGGCAATCAGCAGTTGGATGCCATTCACGTGACACAGCTGGAGAGAGACACTGTCCTGGTCTGCCTGGACAGTGAGTAACACAAAAATCTCTTGGATAACTCACCACACCTCGTGCAAAACTTGGGTTGCCACACTTGTTGATTTGAACTTCACCACGAGTTTGGTTTTTTTCTCCTAACATTATTAATTTGTGTTGTAATATTTCCAAAAAGAAAATTTGGCTAAGTGGGATTTCATTCTGGCTTTTGTAATTCCACTTTCCCTCTTGATGTGTGCATCACTCTGTCAGTGTAAAACCACCCCAAGGGGTACAAAGTTTTCTGTATTTATTTTGAGAGAAAGATGCTCTTGGGTTCATTTTAGCAAATGCTGTAGCTGTTAAATTTGGGTATTTCTTTGTGCCTAAAAGATGAAATTTGTATTTTACATTTAAATCCTTTTCAGCAGTGGGTTTTAATGCTGATTTTTCTCTTTCTCTTGAGAATATGTGAAAATAGTGAATTTACAAGGGAAATTGAAGTCAAGCAAGAAATTGGCTTCTGAGCTGAGCTTTGATTTCTGCATCGAGTCAGTGGGTGAGTGATTTGCTGCTCTGCTGTCCCTCAGGGGTTTAAGAACTCACTGTTGAAAGCCTGACTCGTTTCTGGTCTTTTCCATAGCAATGAGAACAAAATCTGGGCAGGAAAAAGTGGTTTAGTAATACATAAATCTGTGTTAGCCTTCTAAAAGTTAAGATTTTATTTCAAGTAATAGCACATCCATTTTTTAATAGGGAATAATATTTGAATCAAATTCTCAAGCTGCAGTCTTTAGACAAGCACAAGAGTTTTTTTAAGACTTGAATTGTAGCTGTCAAACAAGAATTGCTGCTGTAATAAACTCTCAGAATCACAGAATTAAATCACTCAGAGCTGGCAGCTCTGTGCTCTCTCCATCCCTGAATGGAAAACTCCCATTTTCCATCATTCATCTGTTTTGAAGTAACTGTAATAATTCAGGTGATGTGTCATTTCCAGCAGCCCACGGTGCTTTGCTTGGCACTGTTTGTTTTTACACTTCCTGAGGGGTTCTCCAGAGGCACTGGGAAAACAAGGATGCAGGGAATGGGGTGTGATGTGTCCCTCCTTTGCAGTGTGCCTTCAGGACAGCGTGCTGGCCTTCTGGAAACATGGCATGCAGGGCAAGAGCTTCAAGTCAGATGAAGTAAGTGATCTCCAGCATCTCCAGTTTAATTCCTCCTGTTCCTTATTTACCACTGGATCTTTTGGCTTCTCTCTCTGATGCCTTGTGCAGGCTGCCCTAGAGCAGAGGCTGGATGGAGCTAAAGAACAAAGCAGGGATTGATTGCAAGGATCTCCTCCACTAAAGCAGCACAGAACCTGAAAATAGAAAAGCTCAAACCTGAGGCATCATGTCTGCTTCCCAAGTGAGAATGCTCACATTCCACAATGCTTAACATCAATTTATCCATTTCAGTCCTGTTCTTTGCATTAAATTGCATTTGAATGTTTCTTTCCTTCCAACTCAGACCAATAAATTTCCTTTTGCTGCTGAAATGAATATCTGCATTTTTCTGCAGGTGACCCAGGAGATATCTGATGAAACCAGGGTTTTCCGCCTGCTGGGCTCAGACAGGTAATCCCCCTGCAGAAACAGAAACCTTTTGTTTTATTTAAACCAGCTTTTCTAGTTCCCAGCTGGGCCTGGCTTCCAGCCCAGCTCTGTCTGTGGGCACCAAGTGTCAGGGAGGGAGGAGAGATGCTCTGGGCTTGCAGGGTGCCCAGTGCACTTGTGGAAAAGCCTGCTCCTGGTTTTGGATTGTCCTGGTGAGCTGGGAATTACCTTGGCAGCAGCCAGTTAAAAACAACCCTGGCTGGTCTGGAAATAGCAAACCAGAACTCACTCAGGTTTTAGTCTCAGTGATCCAAATCCACACATTTTCCATAAGATCCAGCTGGTCCCTTCCATCTGCACAGGTGGAGAGAGGTGCAGCTGTCCCCAGGTTTGCAGCCTGAGCAGAAGCTGCCCCAGGCTCCAGGCTGGACACCTTTACTTGTGGATTCTCAGCCAGCCAGGGGGATAAATGTAGGAATAGACAGGGATGAGTCCAGCAGTCACTTCAGCCACAGAATTCCACACTGGTGTGGGTTGGAAGGGACCCTAAAGCTCTTCTATTCCACTCCTGGGCAGGGCCACCTTCCACTAGCCCAGGTGGCTCAGAGCCTTGAACACCTTCAGCTCTTGAATCCCTGATCCTCCGCTCCCTCATCTGGCCTTGGAAGTGCCAAACCCTTTGGTTTGTATTTTCCATCTCTGTACAAATGGAGCAGGAGTTTTCCTGCCATTCCAGTGAGATGTGGATCACCTTTTTACCTTGAATCACTCCAGAACTGCTTGGGTGCAGAGGTGAGGATCAGGGACAGAGGCTGTTCGGAGACTTCATTTGGAAACTCTTTGAGGGAAACAAAAAGCAGAGATGAGATTAATCCTAAAAACAACAGGAACTGGTGCAGAGAAATGCTCAGCATTTGGGAGGGAGTGGGGAGCTCAAAGGCCCAACCAGCTATGGTCAAGGTCCAGCAGTGTTTAGTGTGCCAAGACAAGTGGAGAATCATTTTCCAGAGTGGCCCACAGGAACGTGATCCAGCAGGACAAAGGCAGGGATGGGGTTCAGTGATCCTTTTGAAGCCATAAGGTGATAAATATTTAGGAGGGAGGAGAATTGTTGAGGTTGCTTATCAGAAGATGTAGGAGGGATAAACATTTGGGCTGTAGATGATGGGATCATGGAATTACAGAATGGATTGGGTTGGAAGGGACCTTAAAAATCATCCAGTTCCAACCCTTCCACTATATCTTGAGTGTTTTTATCAGAAGTGATGCTGGAAAATGAGGGAACTGGTTAAAGAATGAAACACCCAAGATATTTGGGAGAACCTCTATCTCCAATCAGTAGAACCCCCTGAGTTTCCTCCTCTGGAGCTACACCCAGAGCTGTTCTTCGCCCCTAACTGTGGATCCCGTTTGTGTTTGGTTGCAGAGTGGTTGTGCTGGAGAGCAGGCCCACAGAAAACCCCACAGCTCACAGCAACCTCTACATCCTGGCTGGACATGAGAACAGCTACTGAGCAGCACCCACCCCAAACAGCAGAGGGAATTGGCCACGCTGGGACCCAGGAGCTGCAGGAAACCGGGACTTGGCCGCTTCTCGTCTGACACCCGAGCTGTCTTGGGGTTTAGGGTGGGAATCAATCCATTTTTGCAGCTGGGAACAGCTGGTTCTGTCTCTTGCCACTGTGTGGTTGGTTATGTCGAGTTTGCTTAATAAAAGCTGAGATAAAGAGCCCTTTACTCGTTAGTTCTAGGGAAACAGAGCCTTGAAACATGTTCTGCAGTAAAGGTGCCATAAACTGTTAAATATTTCCCTTCCCTTGGGTTTTCCTTTTATTCTGTAGATACAGATCTAGTGCTGGCTGTTGCCCTGTTTTATACTGAGTCTTATTCTTAATAAAACAAAGATTTGTGTAGGAAGTGAAAGTATCTGCAGAGCTTTTTGGTTTTAAATCTGCCATGGGGTATGGCTTTGTATAATAGACTATTTAATCCTTATTTATTAATCTGCTGCTAGGATGGGGTAATGTCTAACTTTTAGCAAAGGAAGGTTGCAGAGCAGCTTACTTTTTTTTTTTTTTACAATTGTATAAAGATTTGATTATTCTTTTTCCTTGTAGGGATGTAGTGCATTACTGAGGGGTGTGTTACCGTGTTGGGTGATCATGTAAAAAAAATGCAGTTTTGTACAACAAAGTATTTTGTACTGATTTTTCTGCCTGCAGAATTGCCATAAAAGGGATTTTCTTACTTCCTAGACGTAGGGTGTGTGTACACAAAGTAGAATATTGATATCAGACTTGTTGCTCCTGGGTGGCTGTGTACAATATCCACGTGTGTGTGCGTGTGCATGTGTGTGAAGTTGCCTGGCAGTGTGTATATTTTATATATATATTTATACATATATATATAAAAATGTACAAAACATATATGCTTTATTTTCATAAATTAGGGATAAGCCTTGTGACATGAAGTGGAAATTGTAGCAGGTCATCATCCTTAATGAATGAAAGTATCATGTATCCAACTGCCCACGACGTGTGGTTTATTTATGCTGTTCCAGAGGGGAGCCTGGAGCCACAGCTGAGCCTGAGCAGCATTCCAGCTGCTGTGCTTTGGGGATGGCTGCTGCCCCAGCTGTGAGTATAAATAAACATGATAAGAACCAGTATTCTGTATCCAAGCTTTGATCACTTTTTGGTCACCTGCAATTTTTTTTATCCTTTCTCTTTCTCCGTTGAAGAGTCGCATCGGTTCCTTTTGTCTTCCTCATTAATTAAAATTCTTGAGGTACCATTAAATACAGACTGACTCCAGGAGAGCATCTGGTTTTACTACCTCACATTACCCTGCTGGCTTTGATGTGAACACTCCTCGGGCAGGTGCAGAATTCCAATGCTCAGAAACGTTGGAATTGAAGGGGTTTTTAATTAAATGCCTGTTCAGCTCCTGAGATCTGCTGCCTAGGAAGGAGAGGCTGGAATTCCCAGGTCATTTGAGCAGAGCAGGAAAGGTGTGTGAGAGCTGGGAGTGGTTTGGTGCTGTGTTGGCATCGGGCTCCATGATCCATAATTGAACAGGGAGGGAATTGTCTGGGCCCACGTGATGGCTCAGGGAAGGTCCAGAGGGGAAAACAGCCCTGCACACATTCAGCATTTTAGCCACTGTCATTCAAAACTAATTCTTGCTGACTTGACATCCAAATCAAGTCAAGCTTTTCAGTTCTGACACTGTGTCAAAGCTTAAAAAGTACTAAGTGTACAGATGAAATTTATGGATCACTCCACAGAGCATGAAAAATGTGCTTTAGGGGTGGTCAGCTGGAATTGGCTCAGCAGTATTAACAGCAGGACGTGTGATTTTTTTGTCTTTTAAAGGAGTTCTCTAGTATTGAAATTACTTCTCCACAGGTAACAGTGACTGGTGATTAACCTCAAACGGTGCCTCTCCTGGTCTTTAAAACAAAAATTAAGGTGAAGTGAAGCACCAGGTGTAGATATTGTAGAGCAAACACTTCTTAATTTACCTCATTCACTACAGAAGGTAATTTCAGCTTCATCTTTGAAAACACTTAAAGGAGATCTCTAAAAGACTAGAGAAACCTGTAAATAAAATCTGGATATTTATGGGGAATAACTGGAGTAAATAACTCTTAGGTCATGACACTGTCATGCAGAAATAACGAGCTGAAAGTCTTTTTCTTTGACACGAATTGCTGATGTTTTGCTGGATCATAAAGAATAAACTTAGGAAAGTCCTCGTTTAATCAAACCCTTTTTAGCTGTTGAAGCATTTCTAATGGCATGTTGTGAAATGCTTAGTGCTGGTTTCATAGACAGTGGCATTTTTTGGCATGATCTGCAAGATGCTGTTTCCTAGTGTAAAACCTCACTTTTGTTCCGTACCACAGAGCAGATTTGTGTGTTCCAGCCAGCCTCAGTGACTCTGATCAGTATAATTTGTGTTTGACTGTTTAATTTAGTCTGGTATTGTCTGTACCTTTGTTTTTGTGGAATTTAAACCAGGCTTGAGAAAGCCTAACAGGGGGAGCTTGGGGGTGATGAAGCAAAAGCTTGCTCAGCCCCTCCTTCCTCGCTCAACATTTATCAAAATTTTAATTATTGGATGCACGAGGTCGTGTACCCGACTTGAAAGCCTTAAAACAGGCTCCCAGAGCTCTTGGAAGTACAGACAGCATGGGAAGAGCAGTCTGTGGATTAATCTCTTTGGATTTCCTAACCAAATTCCTTGCAAGTGAAAAATACAGCTGGAATTGTGCTGACATCTCTGTAAAGAAGAAAGGTACAACGCATCAGGGGAGCCACGGTGTCTCTGGATGGAAAGGACAAGACTGGGAGACTCTGAAATGTGCTTTTTTTTACCTTGTTTTGTCGTTAGGTGTAACTGAGACTCATAACTGCACTCGTTCAGTTTGTGTAACCAGGCTTTGTTCCACGGGAATTTCTGTTGCAGTTCAGTCTATGCCAAATAAACTGCTTTATTTGATCTGTGCCTGGTGGCTCGCTGGGAACAATACCTTGTCAGAGGGCTCTGGGGAGGATCCAGCCAGCTCCAGATCTTCAGGGATCTGCCAAGGTAGAGGGAAAAGGAGGCTGAAAAAATAATGTAATGAACGTGGCTTTGAAAACACAACTGCCAGTTACTGGCAGTTATATTTATAAATACACAGCAATATTCCCCCCTGCAGGAGATGGTTAGGGGGGTCAGTCTTGGCAGCTGGAATGTGAGGACTGCACATCCCTGATGAATGTGGCTTGGGAAGAAAAATAATTAGTGGATCTTTGTTCTGAGTTGGGAAGCACCTCAGGAAAGGTCTGGGGAGGGAGGAGGCATGAGATGGAGTGGGGTGCCCACACATATTCAGATCTAATATTGAAAGCAATTACCACCACAAAAGGCCACCTTGGTCAGGGGATGAGGAGAGGGATGAGGATCCACGGACCCAGGCGGGTGCACCAGGAAAGAGAACAGGATGGTAAGGGATGGAAAATTCGACCAAAGGAAGGGTCTGGCTGCTGGCAGGAGCCCATTCAGCGACAGAGACCCGAGGTACCAGTGGGAAGATGTTCCAGGGAAACCCCCAGTGCCAGAGGGAAATGCAGACCCTGTGGAAAGATGTTGCTCTTCCAACCCTGCAGGAAAACGGAGTCAAACCTAGCGATCCTCTGGAAAGGCAGAGAGGTGTAAAAACAACGCGTTCCTGGCAGGGCGGTTGGAGCTGTGGTCTCTAAGGTCCCTTCCGACCCAGTCCATGAGTGGTTCTGGGACTCCATGAACACGGCGCTGCGGGGCATGAAGCCCGGGGGGATCGTGAGGCGCGGAGTGAGTGTACGGCCCCGGCAGCGGCCATGGGGATCCCCGCTGTGCCTCCCTCCCTTCCCCGCGGGCCCGTCCCGGCCGTGCCGGTGGCCCCGGGGCGGTTCTGGGGCCGTGCCCGCCGGGGTGACTCCCCCGCCCGGGGCCCGCCCCGGCTCCGCGCTGAGGCGGCGGCGGAGCGCGGCGGGGCCGCCCGGCCATGGAGCGCTACGAGAAGCTGGGCAAGGTCGGGGCTGGCTCCTACGGCGTCGTCTTCAAGTGCCGCAACAAGGACACGGGGCAGATTGTGGCCATCAAGAAGTTCCTGGAGTCCGAGGAGGACCCGGTGATCCGGAAGATCGCCCTGAGGGAGATCCGCATGCTCAAGGTGGGCGGGCGCGGCGGGACGGACCCCGCTGCCGGCCATGGCCAGCCCTGAGGGAGCTGCCGGGGACGGTCGTGAGGGGTCAGGGTGTGAGGACATCCATGAAGGGACATCGTGAGGCTGCAAGGTGTGAGAACAGCGAGGAGGGGACAGAGTGTCTTGAGGGGACGGGGCGTCGTGAGGCGACGGGGTGTGAGGGCAGCCATGAAGAGACGGGGCATGAGGGCGTCTGTGAGGTGATGGGGAAAGCAAAGAGACGGCTGTGAAGGAGCACCATGAAGTGCCCAGGTCAGAAAGCCGGTGCCAGGGAATGCCGGGGGATCTGCCCAGCGCAGGCAGGAGCCGGTGGGAGCTGAGGCGCGGCCGTGAGCAGCCGCAGTGCAGGCTCCTGTGCCGGAGGAGCCTCAGCGCAGGCACGGTGTGCCCTGCACAGGGGAGCGAGCCAGGCTCTGTCCCCCACGGAGCCAGCGATGTCCTGGCCGCTGTGGCACAGCTCTGCCCTTGGTGTGTGTCACGGACCCCTCTGCGCCCAGGAGATTCCCCGGGATAGCTGGAGCCGCTGTAAAACACATGGGCAAAAAGTGAGGTTAGGCAGCACGAGGAGAGGGACAGCCAGGGGACACGGCTCTCCCTGCTCCACAGTTGATAAATCTGCCCCAGCTCCTTCAAATGCCCTTTCTGAGCCTCTGGTTGTGCAGGATGCAGCTGTGGATTGAATGCCAGGGGCTGTGTAGGGTCAGGTATTCCACAAGAAGTGACAGCAGAAGTGGCAGCAGTGAACCTTGTCCTTGCTGATCCTCTCCTGACCTCTCTGTGAGCGCTCATCCTCTCACAGAAATGGGTTACTCCTTCAGAAATGAGTTACACCTTCAGTCTCTGGCTTTATTTTCCCCATGAAATAAAAACACAGAAGCATCTGCAGTGAGTCACACCCCAGGTCTGTCCAGCATGCAGAAATGAGGACAGACCCAGGAGAAAGGAGGAGAGGATTGGGTAAAGGTTTCTTTTCACACTCCCAGCTCCTGGGCAAGGATTCTGCAGCAAAGGCTGTGCCTGTTGCTTCATCCATCTGCAGAGTTTTGGGATTCTGTCCCATCTCTTTGGAGCTCGTGTGTTCATTTGGTCTCCATAGTGTCCTGAGGCTTTAGGAATGTGTTGTGTGAAAAAAAATATTTCTTTTTCTTTGTTACAAACTTGCTGCTGGGTGATGGCACACAGTACCCTCAGCTTTGTGTTCCAAGAAATGGGAAGTGTCACCTTGGCACTTTTTCCAGGGGGCTCATGATTTGCACACCTGCTATCCTAGCAAAACAGTCATCTAGGAAAAAGCATAATTATTTTTCTGTTATATTTTGGAAGAAGCAGCCAAAGGTTTTCTCCTATCCAAAGTAAACACAGGACATGTAGCTATATTATTTCAGTGAATAATGCTAGATTTACATTAAGATTTAAATGATGTTAAACATCTGAAAAGGAAAATAATCACGGCAGAAGTCCCTTGTAAAGCAGCTGGGAGCTGCATCATCCTTAAGGATCCAAAGCTACTGCAGCCAGGCACAGCAGGATCTGTGTTGATCACTGTTGACTTTAACAAGTGCAGACCTGCTTGACTCTTTTCAGCTTTTTCTCTGCAAATAGTGACTGTTTGTTTGTTTGTTGAGGCACTTCCTAGCTTAGGCAACTCCTGTTTGTCAGAGATGGAGTGACATTGTGTTTCATCAGTAGAATATTATGGGTCTTGATAAATGATTTTTCTGCCCAGTAAACACCTTGCAGACCACGGGATTTTTGTGGCCAGGAGCCAAGGGACGTGGAGTGGGAGTTTGCAGACTCTTGAAACCATCCATCCCAGGATGGTTTGGGTTGGAAGGGATTCCAGAGATCATCCCATCCCACCTCTGCCATGGCAGGGACACCTTCCACTGTCCCAGGCTGCTCCAAGCCCTGTCCAGCCTGGCTTTGAACACTTCCAGGGATCCAGGGACAGCCACAGCTTCTCTGGGCACCCTGTGCCAGGGCCTGCCCACCCTGCCAGCCAGGAATTCCTTCCCAATATCCAAGGACAAGGCGGACATCGGGCCTTCCCCGTGCCAGAGGGCAGGGCTGAACACTGGGCAGAGCTTCTTGCCCACCCGTTGAGGTCTGCTCCCAAAATAAGTACAAAATAAGAGGCTGAGTTGTGCTTGTAGAAAGGGTTCAGCTTAAGGGATTGTGACCCTGCAGGACAAATCTGTGCCCCGAACCTTCACCCTGTGCAGTTCCTGACCAGCCCACGCTCTGTGTTGCAGCAACTCAAACACCCCAACCTGGTGAAGCTGCTGGAGGTGTTCAGGAGGAAGCGGCGGCTGCACCTGGTGTTGGAGTACTGCGAGCACACCGTGCTGCATGAGCTGGACACGCACCCCCGCGGGTGAGTGCCCCTCTCTGCCCCGGAGCTCCGAGCACGGGGTGTCCGTGCTGCTGCCCTGTGGCTTTCCTGAGGAATTTCATTAATTACAGGAGAGGTTTCTCAGCCCAGTGCCCGGGACGGTCTCTGTTGCTGTGGTTTGGCACAGGAACGGTGTGGGAGCCGCGTTCCCGCACAGCCCCGCTCACCACGGAGACGGGAGCGCCGAGCCGAGCATTTGGGAGAGCTCTGGCTGCCGGGGGAGCAGCGAACCGCGCCCTGGGAGCAGCTTTCCTGCTCCTTCCACTGCTCCCGTCACTGGGGCACTGGGGCACCCAAACACGGAATCGGCGACTTGCAGAATCATTTGGGTTGGAAAAGCTTTGAGACCATCGAGTCCAGCTGTTAATGCAGCACTGCCGTGTTCACCATTAAAGCGTTGTCCCCAAGTGCCGCATCTACACTTTTGAACACTTTGAGCCCTTCAGAGTGAGGACTAATTCCTAAGAGCTGTGTCTGCACCTCTCTGCAAAACTCCTCTTCAAACAGGTGCTTGCACAAAGTGTGAGCTCCGCACGGGGTTTGTTCTGTCCACACCTTGTTAACACCACTCCCTCTGTCCCTCATTATCCAGGTGCCTTGGTGCTGGAAAATGCTAAGCAGAAGTCCATAAATCGTTTCACAGGCCTGGGGTTGTGAATTTGCCTGCAGCATGGGGGGGTTGAGTAAACAAGAGCTTGTTACTCACTCCCTTTCTCCCCGGTGAGGAGCACCAGGAAAAAGGAGCATGTGACAAAGCTGACAGCTTCGTGAGCTGCCCAGCAGCTGCCACCCCACTTTGAACCTGTTCCCTGGAATCTGAAGAGGGGATGGATAACTCTCCTGAAGGAAATGCTTCCCAATTGCTGACTGTTGGTCAGAGCAAACATGGAGCAGCTGGCTGCATGCTTTGCTTTTCAGCTTTGCTGGGGCAGATGGTCAAGTCTTTCATGGTTGGGTTAACAGGGGTGGGCATGTGCTGATTCCAGCTCATTTGACCAACTCCATCCCCTTTTCAAGCTGTCACAGCAGCACTCCCATCATTTTGGGATGTTTCTGGAAGGAATCTCTCCTCACAGTGTCAGCAGAGTGTCACTGACCCACTGACAGCACAAAGTGAAAGCCATGCTCGAAAGAAAAACTCAGGCTTGCATTGTTTTGGTTTGGTTTGGGGTAGTTTTTTTCTTTATTATGAATCAGAAGCTTTTCAGCACTAAACATGTGAAATAAAATTGTGTTTGAGTTGGAAAATGCCAAGATTGTCGCTTCTGCCTTTCCTGGGGTTGTTGAAGATCATTACAGACAGCCAAGGAAGTTCAAGAACTGTTGCCCAGTAACTGAAAGAAAGGAGAGGGGGCTGGGAAGTGTTTGCTGGCTGTGGGAGGGAAGGAGGGGGATCCAAACCAAAGCAGAGCTTTATACTCTGGTCTGAGCACCCTTCCCTGGCCCATCTTTCACCTCTCCACTCTGCACAATCTGTGCCATGGCAGCATTCCATGTATCTATACCATGGATACTCCAGCAGTTCCAGCCCTGAGAGGTGCTGAGGCAGAAATTCCTGCTGGCATTTCAGGATTGCCAGGAATCCTAGGACAGGGTCTGAGATGGACTCACTTTGCTGTGTGTCACAGTGGCAGCCCTTGCTGGCTGTGACAGTGGTGCCAGACATAAATCCTTGTTGCACTGACTGGCTTTGGAAGTGTTTCCTGACTTCCCTGATGGTTTTGCTCAGAGATCCCTGTACAATGTCAGCACTCATTTTCCCTGAAATAGTGAATTTGTTATTAATGGCCAAAATAAAACTGTGTTTTTTTCCAACAGGGTGCCAGAGTACCTGGTGAAGAGCATAACCTGGCAGACCCTGCAGGCTGTGAACTTCTGCCATAAACACAATGTGAGTCCCCTGAGCTGCACCAGTGATTGCTGGAACGTGGCCTTGGAGGAGAGAGGGGCGTTCTGTTGGCATTTTCCTGATTCCAGAGCTTTCATGGGATGGAATCAGGTGGAATCTCCTGTTTTGAACAGGAAACATATCTGAAATATTGGTGTATACCCACACCAGCTGCCTTCACTGTCACACAGGCCCCTTGGCTTGGCTGTCAGGGAATGATTTGCTCTAATGACCTTAGACAAGCCTCCAGGAGGAATGGGAATGATCCTTGTGTGATTCCCTGGGCCCTGCACTACTGCTGCCCTTCAGGAACCTGCCCTACCAGCTCATCAGCTGGGACATGAGCAAACTGCGGCTGATTTCACAGAAAGTCCTTCACTTGACTGGCATGGGGCTAAATTATGGCACCAGTGAAAATATTTCAAAAGCTAGACACAGTAAACCCTTTTTACTCCCTCCTCTGCTCTGTGGAGGGAGACACGAGCTGTGTGCGTGTCAGATACGTCAGTGGGAACATTTTAAGAAGCAGGGAAGGAGAAGGAGCCTTTTGGAGAAGTTTCTTAAGCAAACTTAGCTCTAATTGTCTTTATTTTTGTTCATCTGCCAACATTTGAGATTTAAGAGTGGGGCAGGAGATGGCTCTGGAACGGGTGTTTTGTCTTTGCTGAGAGAATTACGTCCAGTTGAGCCGCAGGAACTTGGCCACAGGTCTCTCCTGCTTCCAAGATTTGTTGGTTTGAGTCTTTTTTCTGTTCCCCTGCTCAATCTGGAAGATATAGTGGAATTTGAGAGCAGAGGGAACAATGAGATGCTGAGTCTGAGCTGCTGTAGATCACAGGTAATGAGGTTTTATGCAGCTGCCCTTTTTGGAGCTCCATGACAGTGGTTTAATAAGCAGCATTTCAGTCCTCAGGAGGAGACACAATAATTTACCACCAGCTTGGCAAGGAAAGTCCAAGGTGTTTGCTCTGAGGTGATGATGGGAGAGGGACAATGTGGGTGAGACCCCAGTGAGTTGAGTAGAACAAAAGAAATAAAGGTTAGTTTGATCAGCAGAAATTCTTTGCCAAGCCCAAATTCAGTTGTTGTGAAGGACAAGATCACCTCTAAAGAGTCACAGAATTGCTGATATTGGAAGGGGGCTCTGGAGATCTCATCCAACCCTTCCAGTCAGTCTGGCTCAGCTGGAACAGGCTGTTCAGAAACTTTTCCAGTCAGGATTTCAGTATCTCCAAGGCTGGAGTCTCCACAGACTCTCTGGACAATCTGTTTGGGTGTCTGGCCATGCCATCAGTAAAAAAGATAAAATAAATTGGTTAGGTTTCAATGGAATTTCCTGTGTGTTCAGTTTGTGCCCATGGTGTGTGTCCTTTCAGTGCACCACCAAGAACAGCCTGGCTCAGTCTCCTTTACCCTTCCCATCAGGTATTTCATGCACATTGAAGAGCTTCACCTGGAGCCTTTTCTTGGTGGTCCCAGCTCCCTCATCCTCTCCTTGGATGTCAGACACCCCAGTCCTGTAAATTCCAGTGGCACTGGAGTCACATCTTCCCTCTCTGGAGGGACTCAAGCTGGACACGGCTCTGGATGTGTCTCACCTGTGCTGAGCAGAGCTCTTGCTGAGCTTTGGCAGCAAAACCATTTGGCAGGAGCTTCCCAGGGGGTTCAGGGAGCTGCCTCCGTGCTGCCCAGGGGATACAGAGCTGGCAGCTGAAGCTGGGAGCCTGCACAGTGCCTGTCCCCAAGGGTGGGCTATGGACAGGTCATTGTCCTGCTGCTCAGAAATCCTTCCAGCTTCCCTTTCAGCAGGAAGAACTGCCTGGCACAGTGTGCAAGGGGTGTGACTGCATTTATCTGAGGGCCAGGTTAAATACTTCTAACCTTGCTGCTTCTTCCAGTGCATCCACCGGGATGTGAAGCCAGAGAACATCCTGATAACAAAGCACTCGGTCATCAAACTCTGTGACTTCGGATTTGCTCGAATACTTAGTGAGTGCTGAATTTATCTACACTCTTTATGTACTGGGAGTGTGGGATGAGCCATGCCAACCCTCACTTGTCTGTGTCTGATGCACTGCAAATCCTCCTGTGTGGTAGCTGTGTGTTTTCCCAGGGAAGCTCTGCTGAAGGCTGGGTGGAGATTCCTGAACCGTGCAGGGAGGGAGCCCAGACACCGCGGTGACATCTGTAAACATCTGTAAACAAACCGAGCTCCCCGCTGGGGGTGCTGGCACTGGGAGGTGGAAGTCGGCCTTGGGCGTCTCGGGGCTGCCCAGCCGCTCTTTTTGCAGGGCTGGAGACACAGCTGGAGCTCCCTGGCAGGAAAAGCCCCTCTGGCTGCCTCTGCAAACAATGGCTTCACATTTTCCGTTGTAAATAAACCCCCTAATAATCTGGGTTTTTTAGCTCCTCTTCAGACAAATCACATGGGTTCTGAGAACTGCCCACTGGCTGCTGCAGGGCCCTGCTGTGGAGCTCTGCGCATTTTCATTTGGAGGAAAACACGGTCTTGATTTTTAGCAGATCCTCGGTGTTTCCAAAGTTGGTTCTGCTGGTGGCCAGTGACTCACCCTGCTCCTGCAGCTCTGGCCTGCCCAGGAGGTGCCCCAAAATGTTAAAAGTAACGATGGCTCCTCTGCCTCGCTCTGATCCCGCGTTCCTGTGTTCGTGTCTCTCTCCCCTGACCCCGAGCCAGCTGGTCCCAGTGACTACTACACCGACTACGTGGCCACCCGGTGGTACCGCTCCCCGGAGCTGCTGGTGGGGGACACCCAGTACGGGCCCCCCGTGGACGTGTGGGCCATCGGCTGCGTGTTCGCCGAGCTGCTCTCGGGGGTGCCCCTGTGGCCGGGCAAGTCGGACGCGGACCAGCTGTACCTGATCCGCAGAACCCTGGGTGAGTGTCCCCGGCACCCGCAGCCCCGGGGCTTGCCCAGGAGCGATGCCCTCCGTGGTGGGAATGGGGAGTGGCCAGGGGGGAATTCACCCAGCGGATCTCTCATTTTAGGAGGTGCTGGTTTATTTGAGAGGTTCCTGTCCTTTAGAGAGAGCTGGGTGTTCCTGGCATTGTGTACATGTGCTAACAGGCTTGCAGTGAACCAGGCTGAGAATCGGGATCGCTGCCTGCAGACTGCCTGGAACCGTCCCTCCACTCTCCAAACCCTCAGGGAAGCTGGGTCTGGTGCACGGTAGATTAGGAAAGATGTGGGATGTGTTTGGTGGTCACTGGATGCCACCCCTGCTGGGGTGGGGTAGCACAGCAACTTCAGCTGTCTCCACATAGACAAAAACATGAGGTGCCTGTATCAGAAAGGACCAGGAAGGTTTTGCATAAAGGTTTACAAGATCCAGTGTGTTTCAGGGTTTGGTACCAAACACAGTGGTCTGTGAACAGCTGGATTCAATTCATCCCAGCTTTGGAGGTCTCAGAAGTGTTGTCAGGGCCTGTTGATGGCTGTGTGCCTGGGAAGGGGAGTGTGAACATCACAGCTTGTCTGTTCCACGTGGTTGTTGTTGTTCATCAATGAATTTAGGAGCCACTTGGTATTTGTTTGTCAAATAACAGAGCCATTATCCCCCATAACACTTAAAATAATCGAGTGCCATTGATTCTTTTCAGTTTTGGTGTGTAACATCTGATTTCTTGGGTGACAACAAACAACCCCCCACTTTTCACTGGATTTTGTTGTCATGAACACAGAGTTGTAATTTTAACTGAGCAGTTTATAAAACTACAAAGGTGACTAATGGCTTTAAACAGATAAGCTCCTCAGCTAGAAAAATAGTTCATCACTGATTGCTTGATCCTCCAGAATTCATTAATGCCAGTGTTAGGCAGATATAATTTATTTTTAATGACAGGGTTTCAGCCAGAGGAGATTCCCATTGATTGTTGGATCCAGGTGCTGGAGTGAGGCAGTGCTCACAGAGCAAAGCTCCTTGATTGAAGCTGTGCCATTATGGGGTTGGCATTGTACTGGCTCCTTTGCTATGGATTTAACACTTTCCTCATCCTCGCTCTGGGGTGCTCTGAGCTTCAAAAAAACTGCCTTGGGGAAAAGCTGCAGCAGGTTCAGGTGGGGCTGTGTTCCAGCTGTCCTGTACAGCACCCTCAGGAGTGTCCAAAGAGAATTTCACCCAAAAGGAGTTAAATTCTCCTGAAGCTGGAACACTTGTGGCCCTGCCTTTCCTTCAGCACAGTCACACGGGTGTGGGATCAGTGATGGCCCAAATGGACATTAATTGTCACAAAAGAACATTGCCTTGGCTCACTTGGTGGCATTCCACCTCTTCAGATGCTGTCTTGGATGGCATCAGCCTTGTTAGAGGATACAACCATGTTCAATGCAGGCACTGTAAAATTAAGTAAATTACTCAATTTTTTTTTTCTTTTTTAAATTCTTGGTCAAAGGGGATCTCATTCCCAGGCACCAGCAAGTGTTCAGCACCAACCAGTTCTTCAGTGGGGTAAGAATTCCAGACCCAGAGAGCATGGTAAGAGCTGCCTTCCCTCCCTTCCCACCCTGCCCTGTCCTTTGCTGTGCAGTGTTTTTTCCCTATCCAGAAGCTTTGTCCTCTACTTTGCCAGTGTGCACCAGATTATTATTTGGAGGTGGCTGAAACTCTCATAACATTTTAACTTACAGCCTCTGTAAAAGCAGTCCAAAAATGTTTAATCTCTTGCTGCTTTGCCCTATTTCTGGTGGCACATCCTCAGTGCTGCCAGGCCTCTGAGCACATGGAGTGATGGAGACATTTAGTGAGGTCATGTTCCTATGGAAAGCTGGGTTTTGGTACCCTGATGAATGAAAAGTTTGCTAATATGAGTCCATTCACTGGGTTTTTTTCCCTGCAGGAACCACTGGAAGTGAAATTCCCTAATATTTCATACTCTGCACTGGCTCTCATGAAGGTGAGGAAACTCCAGGTTGTGGAGGAACCCACCACTGGGGTAAACAAATCATCTGGTGTGAGAGTCTGGGACTGACTTATCAGAGATTCACTGAAAAATAGACCTGGTTTGCTGCCCCATGGGATTGCAGCTGTTCCTTGAGCCACAATTCCTACTACAATTGTGCATTCTCCATCCCTGGAAGTGTCCAAGGCCAGGCTGAACAGGGCTTGGAGCAGCCTGGGATAGGGGAAGGTGTCCCTGCCTAGGGCAGGGCGTTGGAACAAGATGGTCTTTAAGGTCCCTTCCAACCCAAACCATTCTATGATTAATTCTTGTAATTGTTGGATAATTAGCTGCTTCTCAATCTTTGTGCTGACTCTGAAAAGCCACTCTTAGAACCCATAAAAAAATTACTAACACGTGTACCTGTGGGAATACCCATGGGCTGTGGGGAGCAGCTGGAACTGTGCAGGGCTGTGTAAGGAGTGTTTGTGTGATCCTCCTCCATCTTTTTAAGGGCTGCCTTCGGATGGACCCTGCGGAGAGGCAGAGCTGTGAGCAGCTGCTGCAGCACCCCTATTTTGACAGCTTCAGGGAGGCGGCAGAGCTGGGCAAAGAACACGAGAAGGGCGCTCGCAGACCAGCCAGGCTGACTCGGAAGCACATGCCAGGGGTAAGCTTTCCATGGTGTTTAATATTCCTCCCTAAGGAAGGGCTGTTCTTTTGCTGGCTCCCAGGGTGGGCTGTGCTGGCAGGTGAGGGTGTTGGGCTGCTCTTGGTTCTGTCCTGAGGAGAAAACAACCCCCTGGCTAAAGAGTAACTCCGTACAAACTGGATTTTGCACTGCGGCTCCATGGGGCACTGGGGATAAACAGCACAGCCCTGGTGCAGTAGGGTTCATCCAGGAAAGGACATTCCTGACAAAGAGCAGCAGGAGGGCTGGACAAACTGGACACACTCATGTGGCTGGTTTAATTTTGAGTACTCAGGTGCTTTTTAATCCTGAATTATGGAGATGGAATAACCACCACTTCTGGTTGTAACAGTTCCACACATTACCCCACAGACTGTGTGTTTCTGCAGCTGGAGCTGCCAAGCAAAGGTCTCCCTGCTGCTCTGGCTTTTCCAGATGCCATCCCAAGGCCCCAAATCCAGCCTCACAATGCAACTCATTCCACAATTCTTTATTCCTGGGAGCCACATTCCCCATGGCAGCTCTAAGGCTGAGCTGGGAACAGGTAGGGAAATTGGAGGTGAGGGATGGAGAACTGCTACAGGATGTCAATTCTGGGGCAGACTGATTGGCGTCTTCCATTTCTATGATCTTGGACATTTTTCTTGCCTAATGGAATTTTTTAATGAGTCCAGTCATAAAACCCCAGCATCTTAGCTTGGAAAGTACAGGATTACAGTAGGAATAGTTTTATAGCTCGTATTCCATGTGAAAATTGATTCCATGTGTGCTTTATTCCCATTCCCAACAAATACACATGGTGTAACTTTTCCTTTAGTTACAGCACCTGCCTCAGCTGACCTGCAGCAAAGTTCTCCCAGCTCTGGACAGCAAGAAGAACTGCTGCAAAACAAGGAAATCAAAGTACCACTTCCCAAACATCTGACCAGGTGGCACATCAAAAGTTGTTCAGAGTCATCCAGGATTTATAAATGGAGGATACGCAGTGAAAAACTCAATTACTAAAAATTATGGCGTGCACAGTGATCCATCCTCTGCTCTGGGTCACTGATGGAGAGGAAGTGATGCAAAAAGAACTCCAAGCTCATCTTAGTGTTCTGTGTACAAAGGCAAATGCATTCTGCTTTAATTCCTGACTGCCTCCTGGTTCAGGATTACCCCAACCCAGTGCTTGCAGTATGAAATTTAAAACTCTGTCTCTGCATTTCAGACTTGGCAGGAGAACTCTGCCTTGCCAAATTCACCAGTCCCTCCTGCCTGAGGCTGGGCTGAGCCCCTGCTCTGAGGAGCTGTGCCTGTGGGTGCAGCCCAGGCTGGGAGGGGCTGCCTGGCTGCTGCAGGGAGCGCTCAGCTCCAGAGAGGCACCGGGCTCGCTCCTGCCCTTGCAGAGCTCAGAGGTCTCCAGGTGCTGCTCGGGCTTCAGAGGCTCCACAGGCACCAGGAGAACAGAGCAACATCCCTGCTGATTCTTTAGTCTTTCCAGAGCTTCTCCTGCAAGTTTCATCCTTGAATTCTGCTTCTGACAAGAGTGAGGGCACTTGCTTGTAGTCACAAAAATTATTTTATCAAAACTAATCATGAATATAATTTATAACAATGGCCAGATACAGGCAGGAATTCTACCTAAGTGTTTGTATTAGAACGACTGGGGTTTGTAGAATCTCAGAACGTAACATTGTAATGATTTTGAATAAAAGAAATGTAACTTTTTCCAATTTACTGGAGCTGTTTTGCTATATAAAACTTTACTACTGGGCAAGAACATCCTCTTTTTACTGACACAGCAAAGATGTTTTGCCAGGACATTTTGTGTTCCACAGCAGTAAAAGCCCTTTCAGTGGGACAGATGCTATGTCCTGTGTGTGCCTGTTGGCCTTCTGTTTCCTTGCACATGGAAAACCATCTCTGAGACAGCACCGTGCATCTGACTGCTTGGAGTTGTTGCCTTCTGCCCTTCCCTGCCTCAAAACCAGGGATTTGTGTGAAAATGCTGTGCTGTCCCTGAAGATGAGCCATTCCCACTGCGCTGGCACCAGTGAGGCTTCACCGCCAGTCCTGGGGCAGTTGTGAGTCTCACAACAAAGGCATTGAGGGGCTGCAGCGTGTCCAGGGAAGGGCACGGAGCTGTGAAGGGCTGGAGAATTCCCGAGGGAGCTGGGAAGGGGCTGAGCCTGGAGCACAGGAGGCTCAGGGGGGACCTTGTGGCTCTGCACAGCTCCTGCCAGGAGGGGACAGCCGGGGGGGTCGGGCTGTGCTCCAGGGAACAGGGACAGGAGGAGAAGGAATGACCTCAAGTTGCACCACAAAGCTTTAGGTTTGATATTGGGGAAAATTCCTTAATGGAAGGGTTTGTCCAGCCCTGGCACAGCTGCCCAGGACAGTGCTGGACTCACCAGCCCTGCAGGGATTTAAAAGCTGCATGGATGTGGCACTTGGGGACATGGGTCACCGGTGACCTTGGCAGTGCTGGGGGAACCCCTGGAACTCCAGGGATCTCAGAGGACTTTTCCAACCCCAGCAATTCTCAATGACTCTTATTTATCAGGAGGGATGAGATGCAACTCCAGAGCTGCACAGAACTGCTGCAGTCCATCAGCACACACCAAAAACGTGCTCAAGGCTGTGTCCAAGAGCTGCTGCTCCTGCACAAAGAGCCGAGTCCCTTCAGCAGCTCAGTGCTCCTGAGGGGCAGCCCCGAGGGAGCTGGGAAGGGGCTGAGCCTGGAGCACAGGAGGCTCAGGGGGCCCTTGTGGCTCTGCACAGCTCCTGCCAGGAGGGGACAGCCGGGGGGTCGGGCTCTGCTCCAGGGAACAGGGACAGGAGGAGAAGGAATGACCTCAAGTTGCACCACAAAGCTTTAGGTTTGATATTGGGGAAAATTCCTTAATGGAAGAGTTTGTCCAGCCCTGGCACAGCTGCCCAGGACAGTGCTGGACTCACCAGCCCTGCAGGGATTTAAAAGCTGCATGGATGTGGCACTTGGGGACATGGGTCACCGGTGACCTTGGCAGTGCTGGGGGAACCCCTGGAACTCCAGGGATCTCAGAGGACTTTTCCAACCCCAGCAATTCTCAATGACTCTTATTTATCAGGAGGGATGAGATGCAACTCCAGAGCTGCACAGAACTGCTGCAGTCCATCAGCACACACCAAAAACGTGCTCAAGGCTGTGTCCAAGAGCTGCTGCTCCTGCACAAAGAGCCGAGTCCCTTCAGCAGCTCAGTGCTCCTGAGGGGCAGCCCCTGCCTGCCTGCAGATCATTCAACCAGACAAAACTCCAAGTGTGAAGAACACAAAAAAGACCCAGAACCTCTTTTATTAATCAGCACCCACCTACTGGGTGAGAGTCTCCCAGAGAGAACAGCACCAACACCAGGCACCAACTGCACACACACCAACATTCCCCCCACTGCCACTTGCTTCTGTGCAATAAAATCCTGAAAACTTCTGGCTGAGGTATTCAGAGCTTCCTAGAAAAACAGGAAACAGATGCCTACGTGCAGAGGCCTGCCCTGTCTGTTGTTGATCCACCACTGAGTTTAAGCTTAATAAAAATTAATTGCATGATTTCTTCAAAGGTTACATACACCTCTGAGCTGGGCTTACTGGAAGTACAGTGGTGCCTACAACTTCATTTATGCAACATAAGATAAATCCTAGGAAATCACATACATCTCAGTTGTGTGCTGCTGTGTTTATTCCAAATCCAGCTCCAGCTCCAGGTTGGGCAGCGCCTGCTGAAGGACACGGAAGGTTGTTTCTTTCTCTCTGATCCCAGGAAGGTCACTCAGATACAAATATTCCAGGTTCCTGTAAATATTCAAAAAGAAAATGGGCAACTACTAATGAATTGCTAACAGTGAAATTGGAGAAATTATTCTACTGCAGTTGTTTTTTTAAATGGTGACTGGAATTTTTGGTATTTTAAATGGTTCTACTGGAAGTTTGTTTCTGAAGTGGGTGTTTGGGGTTTTTAGCTGCAGTATCCAACTGCACCCCATTCCTGAGCACCCAGGTCTGTCCCAAACCCTGAGGCACAAGAGGTGTGACAGGAAACTGTGAGGTGGAGAAGCACTGAAAGCTACAGGACACAGTCAAACTGTGTCAAACAGAGCTCCTGCAGGAGAGGGCTCAGGAACAGCAGCCAAGCTGATCATTAATTAATTGTCCTCAAACCCACCCCAGCCACCCCACAGCCCTGACACAGCCAGACTGCAGCCCCTGCAGGCAGCACAATCCCAATCCCAGAGCAGGGAGCTGTGGAAGCACGCAGTGCCTCACGTACGTCAGCTTGTGGAGTGCAAGGATGCCTCTGTCTGTGACATTCCCACAGGAAATGATCTTCAGCTGCTGCAGACTCTTCTGGAGGTTGCTGGTCTCGCTGAGCCTCTGCAGACACTCGTCCTGTATGTACATGCACTTCTCCAGCCTGATATCCGTCACGTGCTCCAGGCCATCTGCACAGGCACAAGGGAGGATTTGCTCCCGAATCCCAGGACCAGCCTGGGCTGGTGGTTAAATTCTCAATTTAACAACTGCCCCTAAAACCACCCAGCAACACATTCCTTTATAAAGTGGGGCTGTAACATACAATGAATCTCCAAAGTCCTTTGTGGTACTTCAGATTTAGGAAAACCTCGGGGTTTGAATTGTTTTGGTAGGACTTCAAGAGCTTTGAAATGGGCAAGTAACAAAAAACCTACACTATTTTGGGTAATGAACAATGACTCTGACATAAGAAAGTGCTAAGGTCAGAAATTAAAGGTCCCTTGCTATGAAAAAATAAAACAGCCTGTTCCCATTTTGTTTTCTGCTATTTAAAGACCCCCTGAAACATTTGTTTAATCTCTTATTTTTAAGAGAATGCTTTTTATTTGTCTTTAGACAAATAAAGACAAAAGACATCATAAATGGCTGGAGAATGAGCAGAATTACAACTTCAGAGACACCAAAATCATCCCTTGGTGCAGAAGAAAAATAATATTTATTTTTGTGCTTTTTGCTATGAACGCATAAAAATTTGTGGCACTTCCTTAGTGCTATGGCCACTTTGGGTAAAAGCTGAAATTCCCACTGTCTTTTCACTTTATACCACACCTCCAGCAAAACCCTGGGGACTGATAAATATTTGCAAAGGGGGAAAAAACCCACAAATTATTTATCTGTCTAAGGAATGATAAAATGACACCACTATCCACATTTTGATGCACTTAAAAACAAACCCATTTAAGAACCACCGTGTGTACATTACCCAGATAGTCAAACCCTCTGTACATGATGCAGGAGTCGGTGGCGTTGATGGCTTCGATCTTGTACTTGCCCAGGGGCCCCGTGGGGAGCCCATTGTAGTCCTGCTGCCACTTGGGCGAGCCCTGGTAGCGGACCAGGGCCCCGCAGCGCAGCAGCCACTCCGAGGCCGCCCGGTCCGGCCCCACGGCTCGGATGCGCTCGTGGTCCACCCTGCAGGACACAGAGAGCACGCACAGCCCGGCTGTAGTGCCGCACAATTAATCCACGGGTAGTTAAAATGCTCCACGGCAAGTATCTGGTTATGCGCACGGTCGGAGGAGTAAGGATGCGATTTGCTAGAAATGGGTTTATGGGTCGGTTTTGGATCGTGCGGTGCTTAGTCTGGCGTGAGGTTTTTTAACTTCAGTGGCAGATGCTTTTTAGTAAAAAAGGAACACAAACACAACTGGACTTAACTCTGTTTCCTTCCATGTCTGGTAGGGAAAGAAAACTGTGCTACTGGTTGAGTTTTGGGGTCAAAGAAGAGCAGGATGTAGGGATGGGATCCATGTGGCAGAGCCCACACCTTCCTCTGGAAGGTCACGGCTTTGGAAGGGGAAGCAGATATGGAACGACCCCTTGTCAACAACCAACATGCAATTTGGGGAGAAAGAGGAGCATTAATGACAGAAAACGTTGTCTGCAGCGTAGGGACTTGATTGTTCCCCTTCACAAACCGCGCAGAGAATTTGAGGGATCTGAAAGTTAATTATTAACCAGCGACTCACTCTTACTTGTTGAACACGGCATTCAGCCATCCCCAGAAGGCTCTACAACTGCCCGGCGGCAGCGGCGGCTTCCTCAAGAGCGTCCCCAACGCCATCATCACCTTCTCGCAGTCGGGAGAGGGAAAAGCGAGGTGTTATTTGCAGTGCCAGCAGCAGCAGGGCGAGGCCGTGCCGCCCTCAAGGCCTGAGCGGGGCTGTGAGCCCGGCGGGCTCCACTGCGGCGGCGGGGGGGCCGTCACCACCCCCGCGCTGCCCCCGGCGCCGAGCGGCCGAACCTTGCCCGGAGGAGCGGAGCAGGAGGGGCAGCAGGAGGAGGAGGAGGAGGAGGAGGAGGAGGAGAGGAGGACGCGCGGCCGCGGCCCCGGCGCTCCCTCCGCCCCCAAGATGGCGGCGGCGCTGAGGGGCCGCGCGGGCCCGGGCCGGGCCGTGGCGCTGTGGGCGCTCCAGAGCCGGCGGTGCGGGTGAGGCCGGGGGGCAGCGGGGCGGGCCTGCACCTTCCCCTGGCCCTGTCTCTTCCCCTGTCCTAGTCACCGTAACCTTATCCCTGTCCCCTGGCCCTATCCGTTCCCCTCTCCCCTCACCCCTTCCCCTCTGTTCTTAACTTTACTCATCCACTGCCCCTATTCCTTTCCGTATAGTTCTCCCCTGTCCTTTCCCCCTTCCCCTATCCCCTGTCCCTCTCTCCTGTATCCTCTGTGTTTGCAATATCACCTTTCCCTATCCCCTTTTCCTCTCTCCTATATCCCTTATATTCTCTATAGCCACTTCCCCTATATCCTTTATCTGCTATCCCTATCCTTTTCCCCTTTACATTATTAATCACCCCCACCCCCTTTCCTCTATCCCATTTTCCTCTCCCCTATATCCCCTTTATTCCTTATATCCCCTTCCTTTATATCCCCTTTCCCCCTCTCCTATATCCCCTATATTCTCTATAGCCACTTCCTATATATCCTTTATCTGCCATCCCTGTCCTTCCCCCTTTACGTTATTAATCACCCCTATCCCGTTTTCCTCTATCCCGTTTTCCTCTCCCCTATATCCCCTTTATTCCTTATATCCCCTTCCTTTATATCCCCTATCCTATCCCCTTTTCCTCTCTCCTATATCCCTTATATTCTCTATAGCCACTTCCCCTATATCCTTTATCTGCCATCCCTGTCCTTCCCCCTTTACATTATTAATCACCCCTATCCCGTTTTCCTCTCCCTTATGTCCCCTTCCTTTATACCCCCTCTCCCTATCCTATCCCCTTTCCCTCTCCCCTCTATTGTTCCATGCCCTTCCGTGTCCCCACGCTTTTCCCCCGTCCCTGTCCCCGTGCCGATGCCGTGTGCGTGTCCCTGCAGCTCGTTCGACGTGGCCGTGGTGGGCGCGGGGATCGTGGGCCTGGCCGCGGCGCGGGAGCTCATCCAGCGCCATCCCTCGCTGGCCTTCGCCGTGCTGGAGAAGGAGCCGGAGCCGGGTAGGAGCGGGACAGGGACCACGGGAGGCTGTGTCTGAGGGCACGCTGCCAGAACCTCAGCATCCCACGGATTTCTGTGTGCAGGGATCTGCTGTGGGAGAGCAGCTGCCCTTGTTGTTGAAGTGGGTGATGGATTTCCCATTCCCAGGACGGGTTGGACACGGCTTGGAGCAGCCTGGGATGGTGGAAGGTGTCCCTGAGCATGGCAGGGGGTGGAACGAGGTGATCTCTAAAGTCCCTTTCATCCCAAACCATTCTGGAATTCTGTGATGACTCTCACAGAATTCACAGAATCCCTGGGTTGGGAGAGACCTTCAGGATCATGGAGTCCAGCCCAGCACCAGCAGCTGAACTAAGCCCTGGCTCCCAGTGCCACATCCAGGCTTTGTTAAACACACCAGGGATGGTGACTGCACCACCTCCCCGGCAGCCATTCCAGAACTTTACCACCCTTTCCATGAAAAACCTTTTCCTAAAATCCAACCTATATCTCCCTTGGCACAGCTTGAGGCTGCATTTCAGTGCCAAGACTCTTCCCTAACAGGGATTTCTTCCACCTTTCTCCCAAGGACATGTCCTTCAGCAGAGTTATCATCAGTCTGTGCTTCAACGCTGGGACGGCAGATTGGGAATTTTAAGTTAAAAGCTGCTGAGTGTTGCTGCTGCACGGTGTGCAAGCTGCAGTGTGACTGCTGGGGCTGGGAATGGCAGGAGAGAGGACAAGGAGGGTGAATAACCAGGATAGGGAATAGTGCAGCTTGTGGGAGGGCACAGGCAGGTCCTGCATGGAGCTGGCAGAATCCCAAGGGATAGACATCAGTGATTAGCTCCACTCCCCAATATCCCATTTATTCCTTGTATCCCCTTCCTTTATATCTCCTCTCCCTATCCTCTGAGCCCAAATCTTGTCTTTAATAGCTCCATCAGCCTGGCTATAAATTGCTCTTGAGATGTTCCATGAGTGATAGAAAATGACTTTTTATCCCCAAGACACAGAGCCATGTGAGTGCCAAGCAGGAATGGCCTTTGGGCACCCACACTTAAAGAGGGAGAAGAACCTGGCCAAATTACTTCAGTAAAAATGTTTGTGGTATTTTTCACCTCTATTTTATCTATTTGCAAAGAGGAAATAGCAACCTAATCCAGTTCACAAATACTCAAAAATCCTTCCAGGCCTGCTAGGATGTCGAAAGGAATTGTGGATTGGACAGATACTATGTTAGATGAGGCCATAAGGGATGCATTTCATTGTAAAAATTGGATTTTAAAATTTAATTTTAGCCTGTTTTGATTGATTGGTTTGTTGTTGAAGGAAAAATTTGTGGTTTTAGGGTTTTTTTCCCTGTTGATCCAGCACAGTGCGGGCTGTGATGGATTATCATTAACCAGGGCTGGCTGTGTCAGTGTTTCTCTAACCTTTTGAGGCCAGGGGAGGAATTAATTGTGCAGTTCTCTCACTTGATCATCTCTTATAATGCTGATTTAAGGCAGGACCTCAATTAACTCGTTTTTCTGACAGCAGAAGTGATTAAGTGGGAACAAATGAATTCTAACCATGTGTTTTTCTTTCTCTTTAGCCCATCACCAGAGTGGCCACAACAGCGGTGTGATCCACAGTGGGATTTACTACACCCCTGGCTCCCTGAAGGCCAAGCTCTGCGTGCAGGGGGCAGCCCTGTGCTACAAATACTGTGACCAGAAGGGGATTCCCTACAAGCAGTGTGGGAAGGTACAGGAATTCCTGGGATTCCCTGCTTTACCTTGGAAACTGAAGCTGTGTGATGTGTGGTACCGCATATGGCACAGGCCTGGTTGTGGGTTTTCTCCACACTCTCCAAGCTGCACATAATTTTATACATAAATGTGTATAATGTACATCATTCCCTCCTGTCCCCAAATCATCCCCTTCCTGCTGATGAGTCTCAGTTTGAGAGAAGGTTTTTCATGATCTCCCCACCCTGTCTTCATGCTCTGAACCATTTTTAATTCAGTGTGTGTTTGGTGCCAGGTGAGAACCAAGGCTGGGCAGAGCATTCCAGGTGTGGCCAGGCTCAGTGAAACAGAGTTCTGTATCCATGTCCCAGTTGTTCCTAGAGCTCAATTCAGGTTTTCCACCTCTCACTGGGCATTGAGCTGCTGTTTCCACAGGACTCTCAATCCTCACCCCAAGGTTTTGGCCCTGAAGGATAAATTTGAATTCCATGGTTTTTCTCGGAGCTGTGCTCCCTCTGCTGCCACGCTGGGCACAGGGTGGCACTGTGGATCTGTGCAGCAGCACTCCTGAGGGGACAGCCTGCTCAAAGCTCCTGTCCTGAGGGGGTCAGCTGGAGCCTGGGTGAGCTGGATTTGTGTATTTTGTACCAACAGCAGGGTGGCAGCAGGAGCAGGGCAGTGCCTGCCCCCTGTGCTGGCACTGCAGGGCCACCTCCAGCCCTGGGGACAGCTCTGGGCTCCTCACAGCAAAGCCACAGGAGGGGCTGGAGTGTGTCCCCAGAAGGGAATGGAGCTGGAGAAGGGTCTGGAGTCCCAGGAGAGGCTGAGGGAGCTGGGAAGGGGCTCAGCCTGGAGAAAAGGAGGCTCAGGGGGGGCCTTCTGGCTCTGCACAACTCCCTGCCAGGAGGGGACAGCCGGGGGGTCGGGGTCTGCTCCAGGGAACAGGGACAGGAGCAGAGGGAATGACCTCAAGTTGCACCATGAAGCTTTGGGTTTGATACTGGGGAAAATTCCTTCATGGAAAGGGTTGTCCAGCCCTGGCACAGCTGCCCAGGACAGTGCTGGACTCACCATTCCTGCAGGGATTTAAAATCCATGTGGATGTGGCACTTGGGGACACGGAGCAGTGGTGGCCTTGGTGGTGCTGAAGGATCAGTTGGACTCTTAGAGAGCTTTTCCAACCTCAACAGTTCCATGATTTCATGACACTCCCCTGGCAGTGTTCATTGCAGGGAAGATAATGGTGAACCTTCACCAGCTTTCCCTAGAGCAGCCCCAGGCTTGGAGAGCTTCACACGTGTGAGGTGCCAGAGCTGAGCTGGCTGGGAGGATCATGGTCTGTGCAAAGCTGGCACAGGTAATTCAGTCTGGATTTATCTCCTGTGATAGCTGTGAACAGACTCCTTGGTTAAGGGAAACTGGTACAATTCCACTCAGGCCATGTCAGAACATGTCCTCACTCTCTTATTGAGGCTCTTGGAGCTTTGTACGTCTTGGGTTGAGTTCAGTTTTGCTTCTTAAAGCATCCCAGTGGTTCTTTAAATTCAAACTCTCTCACATGCAGACTTGTAGTCTCAGGCTGCTTCTGGCAAATATTGTCAATTGATTGTAACTCAAACTACAGTTTAGCATTTATTTTTTAATTCTCTGTGATATATTAGTGCTTCCTTAGCAACAGAATTCTATGCAATTAATAGCACCAACCATTCTTCACCCCCTGGATTCATTGTTCACTCATTCACTACTGCTTGTGCTTGATGCCAAGCATGCCCTGTTTGTTTTGCTCACTGCTGTGCCTTTTTTTCCTTTCCCAAAGCTGATCGTGGCTGTGGAACAGGATGAAATTCCAAGGCTCAAAGCTCTGTATGAGAGGGGGCTGCAGAACAACGTCCCAGGGCTGAAACTCATTGGAGCCAAGGAAATCCAGGAGAAGGAGCCCTTCTGCAGGGTAAGGGGTTACCATACTTCTAATTAGCTAGTTGTAAGAGCTTCTAATTCTAATTGTAAGAGCTGTTTCTCAGGTGAAAACATCTTTTGATTTAACACAAATACTTTTCTGCCCTTGAGGTTCAAGTTCAGAAGAGGCTGAAAATTCCTTCCCATCCATAAAAGTGGATTTGGATCAAGCCCATTTCAGTGCAGTTGGTGTGGTTGTTATGTTTATTTTCCCAGCAGAAGGAATGTGTGGAGTTTGTGGAACACAGATTTGTTATTGATTAGTCTGTCTTTGTTTGAAAGGAAAAGCTGGATGTGAATTCCCTGTGCTGTTTCATCTGGCAGCTTGCTCTGGAGCAGCTGTGTCACTTAGGAGTGGTTGTAGGTACAGACAGAAATTTTCTGGAAAAGAATCTTCTTCAGTCTTTTTTTTTCCCCCTGTAAACATTTTGGATCTGCTCCCTAAAACATCCTTTGAGTGTTGCAGATCCAGCTGAGCACAAGGGGAGAGAGCAGCGTTCCCTTCTCATGGCAGTGCAATATTCCAGGTGAAATATCCCAACCTTCCCTCTCCTCTGTGTCTCTAAACCCTTGCAGGGACTGATGGCCCTTGATTCTCCCTACACTGGCATTGTGGATTACAAACAAGTGGCCCAGTCCTATGCCAGGGACTTCCAGGAAGCAGGTGGGACAATCTTGACTGATTTTGAAGTCACAAACATGGAGATGGCCAGAGAAAGTTCTGCAGAAAGTGAGGATGGTAAGGATTTTTTTTTTCCCTCCATTTTAAGTTCAGTTAGAACACAATTGTTTTAACTGAAATGACATTTCTGATTTTTTTTTTTGTCTCCTAGTATTCAGCAAAATCACTTGGGGTTTTTTTGCAGGCAGGTCACCCTTCAGCTGAAACATTTAAAACTGATGGAAGAAAGTGAGAATAAAATGGAGAAATAAAGTTGTTCTCTCCTCTAAAAATCAGATTTGTCTGAGTCTTGCATGTTTATTCTTGTGATAGTGATTTTCCTTATCCTGAAGGCAGGTTGGATCTGTGCTGGCACACAGAGGAAAGAACAAAACCCCCTATTAATTAATAAATACAGTCATGTCCAACAAGATTAATTATGACAAGAGTAGTTCTTACATAGCTTGGAAAATATTCCAGAGGAAAATTCCTTCCTGGTGACAAGCTGCTTGTTCTGTCAGCTCTCTTTTGCTTGTTCTAGTAATTCCCTCTCTTGTCTAATTCCATTTCAGGGCTGAAATACCCAGTCATTGTTAGGAGCAAAAAGGTAAGGGTGCAAAAGAAGTCTTCATTCCTTCCAGGAAGCTGCTTCTCCTTTTCTTCAGATTTATTTTTTTTTCTGGTGAATTAATCATCTCCAAAAAAAAAGGTTAAAAATTTGCTGTTCAGCAACATGATCAGTTTGATAGAGCAACTGCAATCAGTTCTTAACAATGAGGATGTTCAAATAAATAAATAAATAAAAATAATGATGATGATGATGTAAAATATTGAACTAGAACTTCTGCTGCCTGACATTTACCATCCTTTATCTGCTTTATTTGCACAATCCAATGCTTGTGCTTGCAAGAACTCCTTTATGACTTGTTCATCTGGTGACAAACACCAATTTCCATGTTTACTTTTGAGCTCTGGCATCCATAAAATGATAAGGAGGCTTTTAGCATCGTTTTATTATCATTTTATCATCAGACTGTTTCAGTGAAACAGGTGCATGGCAGCTGCTGTTCCTGCAAGTCAGGAACTGTGGTTCAGCTTCAGGAGGGAATATCTGAACAAAACCAGCTCCACAACCCCTCTGGTTGTTTTTAAATTTAGTTCTGCTGCTTCTTTTTTCTCCTATTTTTTTGCTCTTCCATTAAAAAGTAGCTTCCAAAATCTGTTAGGATTTTTTTCCCCCACCAAATACTGGTATTTTTTTCATGCAAATATTTTTCAGTTGGAAAAAAAAAGAATCGTATTTAAAAGCAGATACTAAGCTAAAAAAAATAGATAATAGTTTTTGATTTTTATTTATTTCTTTATTTAGATGGTAAAGGTGTTTAATATTTAGCAGCTCTCCATACCTGTGTGCTGGCAGTTTGTGTAGCTGCTCCCGCCCTGTGGGGTCAAATCAATGAACATCTTTATTTAACTTAAGTTAAATTTTTAAAAAATATTTTTAAAAAATATTTAAAATAAATTTCAAATTTATTTTTTAAAAGAATACATTTAATTTTTTAAAATAAGTTCGTTTTAAAATGTATTTTAAATAAGTTTTTTTTTAATTTTAATTTTTAATAATTAGTTAAATAATTTTTATTTATTTAAATCAATGCTTGTGGGGTTTTCCAGCGTGGTTTTTTTAGCAGATAAACAGGATTTTGGTGTGTTTTTTGTTCCCCCAGGGTGAGGAGATCTCCTGTGGGCACCTCCTGACCTGTGCAGGGCTTCACTCCGACCGCCTGGCCGGGATCAGCGGCTGCAGCCCCGAGCCCAGGATCGTCCCCTTCCGGGGGGATTACCTGCTGCTGAAACCAGAAAAGTCCTACTTGGTGAAAGGAAATATTTATCCAGTAAGTACCCCCTGGTTTGTGTGTCCCAGGGTACCCTAAGAGCTGCTAAAAGTGCAGAAAAAAGGAAAAATTCCATGGCAGTGATGCACACACGTGGGTGGAGATTCAGTTGGTTTGGGACAGGACAGCTTGGATTTTGTTAATTTTTTTGTTTATTTTTTTTTGGTTGGTTGAGGAACACATGGAAGTACCACATGGGAAGTTATTGCCAGTTGTTTCCTTTTGTTTATGGCTTTAGTTTTGGAGTTTTTTTACTTAATAGAGAAAAGATGGAATATCACATTGCCACATATCAGAAAACTCTAAATTATTTCTGTATGTCCTAAAATGAATCTGTAGGCAGGATTCAGAAGTCAGGGAGAGATGACAGTAAATTATTATTTAAGTAATTATAACAGTCCTGTTTAATCTTTTTCTTGATAATCTGGACAAAGGGGTTGACTGTACCCTCAGGAAATTCACAGATGACACTGGAGGTTTTTTCCAAGCTCAGTGATTCTGGGATTCTGTGATGAACTATTGATAAAGGGTTTCATCTTTTGTGCTAATACCCAACACTCGGATTTAGGTATTTTCCTCTCAACCTTATTTTTGGATTAGCTGATTTTGTCATTGAAAACAGATGTGGGAGAAAAGGGAGCAATCTTTCTACCACCTAATATAGACAAATAATGGGATGAAGAGCAGCAATCCCAGAGAGAAAATGTAATTACAGAGCAACTGGAGAGAATTCCTAGGGCAGCATTTTAGCTAATTCTGTCCATTTAAATACTGATTTTCTGAATATGAGAATAGCTTTGCCTGCTAAACACTGGATCTTTGGGAAGATTGGAATGCTGGGCATTGCTGTTTGCTCTCACCTGAGGGCCATTCAGGATCCTGTCCTGGGATGGGAGGCAGGAAGTGGAACAAAAAAAGAACATGCAGATTTATTATTATTAGCATTATTAACATTATTATTAGCATTAACCAGGCCTGCTAAGTTCAGGCTGGTTTGTACACACAGTAAGGTTTTCCTAATATTCTGTTTTATTGCAGTATAATTGCTGCTGGTGAACAAAATCAGGGTGTCACTGCCTTATGTCCTCAGAAATCATGTGGACTTTTTTCCCCGTTATTTGTTTTACTTTTCCCTAAAATTCAGCTTTACCTGGCCCTGTTCTGTTCTCCAGTGGTTTAATTAATGACATGCCACAACTGCACAATTAACAAGCAACAAAACCAGCTCAAGAGCCAATTCTGATGTTCTGTGACTGAGAGTTTTGCTGCTGTGGTTGGAAATAAAATGGCAAATTTGCTGTTTGTAAGAGCTCTGCTCACTCCTGTGCCCCATTTCAGGTTCCCAACCCTCGTTTCCCATTCCTGGGATTCCATTTCACTCCCAGGATGGATGGCAGTGTCTGGCTTGGCCCTAATGCAGTGCTGGCCTTTAAGAGAGAGGGCTACAAACTCTTGGACTTCAGCCCTGGAGACTTCTTGGATGCTGTGACCTACAGGTAATGCCTTGTGTTTGTGTCTGCTGCCTGCTCTTGTTGAAATCTGAGCCATGGAAGCCACTTCCTGCCCAAAATCCTGCTTTTCACACGTTTTTGGTGTGTTCAAAGACACTTTTGCTGATAAGGGTGGACTTCCCCAAGACATTTGACATTTTGTGGTCTCATATTTGAATTTGCTACCAGGACATGTCTCAGCCAGTCTGGGAACGTGGCTGCTCCCTGGAAGGTGCTGGTGGAGCCATTCCAGGGTTGGTTTGCACTGTGATCACTTAATCAACTCAGACAACATCATTAAATACCTGCAGAGGGTGCTGGGAGCAGAGAAAGGCTGGGAGAGAGAGCTGGGAATGTTCCCCTGGAGAGGAGAAGGCTCCAGGGAGAGCTCAGAGCCCCTGGCAGGGCCTGAAGGGGCTCCAGGAGAGCTGGAGAGGGACTGGGGACAAGGGATGGAGGGACAGGACACAGGGAATGGCTCCCACTGCCAGAGGGCAGGGATGGGTGGGAGATTGGGAATTCTTGGCTGGGAGGGTGGAGAGGCCCTGGAATAGAATTCCCAGAGCAGCTGTGGCTGCCCCTGGATCCCTGGCAGTGCCCAAGGCCAGGCTGGACAGGGCTTGGAGCAATCTGGGATAGTGGAAGGTGTCCCTGCCCAGGTTGCTCCAAACTCATCAAGTCCTGGAACACTTCCAGGCCTGGAATTCAGAATTAATCCAATGCCACAGCTCTGTGAGCAGGGTTTGTTAAAGCAGAGAAGGACAAACATGCATTTCTCAAATACAAAGCATGATGTGGTTCCTGATTTTGGGAATGGGAACTTGTGCCCTGCAGTTGCATTTGCTGCCTTCTTCAGCAGCTGCAGCTGGTGCATTTTGGGCAGATTTTCCCTCAGTGCAGTTGTTTCTCCCACTTTCTCTTGCAGTGGGCTGTGGAAGCTGGTGCTGAGGAACGTGTCCTACGGCCTGGGGGAGCTGTACAGAGCCTTTTCCCTCAGTGCCCAGGTGAGGCAGCTGCAGAAGTTCATCCCTGAGGTCACCACCAATGATGTTCTCAGGTAAAGGAAACTACTTCTGCTTGGGAAATCTCCTATTTGAACAGCAGAAAACGTGGCAGGGTCCCTTCCTCCACCAAAATATGATACAGAAACTTGGAGCTGCCTCCAGCTTGAAGGACCTGAGTCCAGAGGAGGCACCAGGATGATTAGGGGGATGGAGCAGCTCTGCTGGGAGGAAAGGCTGAGAATTTTGGGATTGTTCAGCCTGGAGAAGAGAAGCTTTGGGGTGACCTCGCTGTGGCCTTGCAGTACTCGAGGAGAACCCACAGAAAGATGGAGAGGGATTATTTACAGAGCCTTGGAGGGGCAGGACAAGGGGGAATGGCCTCAAACTGACAGAGGGCAGGGTTGGATGGGATATTGGGAAGGAATTCCTGGCTGTGAGGGTGGGCAGGCCCTGGCACAGGTGCCCAGAGCAGCTGTGGCTCCCCTGGATCCCTGGCAGTGCCCAAGGCCAGGTTGGACACTGGGGCTGGAGCAGCCTGGGACAGTGGGAGGTGTCCCTGCCATGGCAGGGGTGGAGCTGGGTGGGCTTTAAGCTCACAGGTTGGCCACCTCAATGATCCCATGACTGTCAGGTACCCCCGCTCTGCCTCCTGAGTGTTACAACTCCCCAAAAAATGCTTTGTCTCCACCCCGTGCCCTCCTCACTGTCTCCCTGGACACCTCCTCACGGGAGTTCCTTCCCTGACTCAGGATGACATTTTCCTTCTGCTCCTCCTTGCTTTTGCAGGGGTCCCTCTGGTGTGAGAGCCCAGGCCCTGGACAGTGAGGGCAATCTGGTGGATGACTTTGTGTTTGATGGGGGCTCTGGGGCCGTGGGCAGCAGGATCCTGCACGTCAGGAACGCTCCTTCCCCAGCCGCCACCTCCTCGCTGGCCATCGCCGCCGCCATCGCCGACGAGGCCCAGCGGCGCTTCCGGCTCTGAACCCCGGCAGGAATCCCGGCAGGAATCCTGCCTGCTGCCCCTCTGCAGCCTGGCACTCCTCCCGAAGGACACAGAGCCAGCAGGCAGTGCCCCAGCAGCCTTGGCACTGTGGTGTGCCCACGGCTCCTGGGGCGTCCTGAGGAACGTTTGGCCAGCGGAGCAGGAGCAGCCACGGCAGGGACTCCAGGCAGAGCAGGGTGGATCCCTCTCTGTGGGGTTATCCAGCTGGATTTGCCAGGCAGAGCAGGGTGGATCCCTCTGTGTGGGGTTATCCACCTGGATTTGGCATGCAGAGCAAGGGGGGGGGACTCATGACCAGACTTGTCTTCCTAAATTATCTTATCTGTGCTCCTCACAGCTTTTCCTCACTGCTCCTCAGGCTGATCTGGGCCTGTTGGGACAGGTGGGATGAGAATTCCTGAACCTCTGAATAAATATTTGGACAAACACCATTTGTTCCCCAGAAGTGTTACAGAATCATAGAACCCCAGGCTGGTTTGGGGTTGGAAAGGACCTTAAATCCCATTCCATCCCACCCTTTCCACTATCCCAGGGTGCTCCAAGCTCTCTCCAGCCTGGCCTGGGACACTCACAGGGAATTCCTTCCCAATATTCCACCCAAACAGTGCCCAGCAAGGTCAGCCCTAAACTCTGGAAGGAGGAGGAACTGTGGGTTGTGCCAGCATTATCCCATTATTACTTTTCCTTTTTGCTCACAGTTTGGGTTTGAGGAACAAGTATAAAATAGAAATAGAAATAAATAGAAAATATAAGTACAAAAATAGATATTTTAGATAGAATAGCTACAAATACATATAGATACATATATACACATACATTACTTATGTTTATACATACATTACATATGTATTATAATACATATACATTAGATAGAAATAGAAATACTTTGTTGGGAACCTCCCAGGCTGCTCTGGTGGGGCAGGAGGATCAAGCCATGGAGCAGAAGGAGCAGTTTGTGCCTCTGGAAGCATCAGGCTCCTCCAGGAAATCTTACAAAGAAGGGTCACCATTTTACTGGCAGGAAGGCACATTTTTTTTCCCTTTTGGTTTAATTTATCCATTCTCTCTGTAGATAAGTCTTAAAATGGGGAGTGGAGGGAATATGAAGTGTGAGATTTGAATATTATGCTGTCAGGAGGGAAATGAGGGAAAATTTATCTGGATTTGGGTGATGAGTGGGTGAAGGGAATGGTGTTCTCTGGAGCAGGGAGGAAAACTGCCTCCAAAGAGGGAGAGAAACTCCTTCCAGGTATGGAGAGAAAAACTGCTGGCAGGTAGGAAAACATCCTCCAGAGAGGGGAGAAAACTGCCTCGAGGTTGGGAGAAAAACATCCTCCAGCTGGGGAGGAAAACAGGCTCCAGGCTGTGAGAAAAATTGCCTCGAGGCAGGGAGAAGAGTTTACAGAAAACAGGCTCCAAGCAGGAAGAAGAAAAGCCTCCAAGTAAGGAGAGAAAGTCCTTCCAGGTAAGAAAACAGTCTCCAAACAGGGAGCAGAATTCAGATAAGGGTGGGAACAGCCCCCAGCAGGAAGAGGCACAGGTCTCTAGGAAGCCTCCAGGTAAGGAGAGCCACATCCCCCAGGTGGGGAGGAAATCTGCCTCCAGGTAGGAGAGGAACATCCTCCAGGTGGGGAGGAAATCTGCCTCCAGGTAGGAGAGGAACATCCCCCAGGTGGGGAGGAAACCTGCCTCCAGGTAGGAGAGGAACATCCTCCAGGTGGGGAGGAAATCTGCCTCCAGGTAGGAGAGGAACATCCTCCAGGTGGGGAGGAAATCTGCCTCCAGGTAGGAGAGGAACATCCTCCAGGCAGGGTAAAACACAGCCTGCAGGCAGGGAATGGCATCCAGGCAGGAAGAACACCTCCAGGGAGGGAGGGGAAGAGCTTTCAGAAAAACTGCTTCCAGGCAGGGAAATATCACTGGGAGGGAAATACCCTCTGGGCAGGGAAATCACCTCTAGGAAGGGAAATGTCCTCTGGGTAGGGAAATATCCTTTAGGAAGGGAAATATCCTCTGGGTAGGGAAATATCCTTTAGGAAGGGAAATACATCTTCCAGGTAGGGAATTGTCATTTGGGCAGGGAAATATCCTCTAGGTAAGGAAATCTCCTTTGGGCAGGGAAATCACATGTAGGTAGGGAAATATCCTCTGGGCAGGGAAATCTCCTCTAAGTGGAGAATTATCCTCTGGGCAGGGAAATCTCCTCTAAGTGGAGAATTATCCTCTGGGCAGGGAAATCTCCTCTAAGTGGAGAATTATCCTCTGGGCAGGGAAATCACGTCTAGGTAGGGAAATATCCTCCAGGTAGGGAAAAATTATTTGGGCAGGGAAGTATCCCCAGGTAAGGAAATATCATTTGGGCAGGGAAATATCCTCCAGGCAGGGAAATCTCCTCTTGGCAAGGAAATATTCCCTAGGTAAGGAAATCTCCCCTGGACAAGGAAATATCCTCTAGGTAAAGAATCATCCCCTCGGTAGGGAAATATTCCATAGGTAAGGAAACATCCCGCGGGCAGGGGAAACACCCCCTAGGTAATGAAATCTCCCCTAGGTAAGGAATTATCCCATCGGTAAGGAAATCTCCCCTCATTAATGAAATCTCGCCTAGGTCAGGAATTATCCCCTGGGCAAGGAATTATCCCCTAGTTCAGGAACTCTCCCCCAGTTAAGGAAATCTCCCCTAGGTAAGGAAACATCCCCCAGTTCAGGGGCTCTCCCGCAGTTCAGGAACCCTCCCCCGGTTCAGGATCTCTCCCCGGTTCAGAATTCTCCCCCAGTCCAGGATCTCTCCGGTCCAGGATCTCTCCCCTAGATAAGGAATTCTCCCCCGGTCCCGGCTCTCTCCCGGCCGGGCTCTCTCCCGGCCGGAGGTCCCGGTTCTCTCTCCCGGTCCCGGTTCTCCGAGCGGCCCCGCCGAGCCATGGCGGCCCGGCCGGGCGGGTGAGCAGCGACACCGCGGCGGCCCGGCCGGCCCCGATGCGGAGCGGCCGCCATGCAGCCGCCGCCGCAGCCCTACGAGTTCCTGGGCGAGGAGAACGGCCCGAAATGGCGCGGCCTCTTCGTGCCCGCCCTGCGCAAGGTCAGTCCCGGCGCCGAGCGGCGGCACCTGCTCGCAGCCTGCCCCGCGTCCCCGCGCTCCGGGCAGGTGGAGCCGCGGCCCCCGCCCTGCCCTCAGGCAGCGCCGCGAGGGCCCCGAGCCCCCCGCGGCTCCCTCAGGGCCGGCCGGGCCGGGGCCGGCGGGGATCAGGGACCGGCGCTGCTGCTCCGGCACCTGCGCTCGCTGAAGTTCGCTCTCCGCTGTAACTGGGGCTCTCGCTTGCAGGGGTTGGTATCCCAGACTGGCTTGGCTTGGAGGGGATCTTAAATGTCATCGCGTTCCAGCCATGGCAGGGACATCTTCCACTGTCCCGGGCTGCTCCAAGCCCTGTCCAGCCTGGCCTTGGGCACTGCCAGGGATCCAGGGGCAGCCACAGCTGCTCTGGGCACCCTGATAGCATTGCTGATGTGCAGGGGAATGGCATCCTTCATCTCCTCCT
Organism: Pyrgilauda ruficollis; assembly: GCF_017590135.1. Classification (NCBI taxonomy): domain Eukaryota; kingdom Metazoa; phylum Chordata; class Aves; order Passeriformes; family Passeridae; genus Pyrgilauda; species Pyrgilauda ruficollis. The sequence continues at coordinate 811,148 of NW_024511321.1, forward strand.
TCACCCCTTCCTTCATGCTTTCCATCCTTCATCTCCTCCTTCACCCCTTCCTTCATGCTTTCCATCCTTCATCTCCTCCTTCACCCCTTCCTTTATCCCTTGTTTTATTACTTCCTTCATCTCCTCTTCAGCTCTTCCTTCATCCCCTTCCTTTATCCCTTCCTTCATCGCCTCCTTCACCCCTTCCTTCATGCTTTCCTTCACCCCTTCCTTTATCCCTTCCTTCATCTCTTCATCCCTTTCTTCATCTCTCCTTCATCCCTTCCTTCATCTCTCCTTCATCCCTTCCTTAATCCCTTCCTTCATCCCCTCCTTCATCCCTCCTTCACCCCTTCCTTCATCTCTTCTTCATCCTCCTTTATCCCTTGTTTTATTACTTCCTTCATCTCCTCTTCAGCTCTTCCTTCATCCCCTTCCTTTATCCCTTCCTTCATCGCCTCCTTCACCCCTTCCTTCATGCTTTCCTTCACCCCTTCCTTTATCCCTTCCTTCATCTCTTCATCCCTTTCTTCATCTCTCCTTCATCCCTTCCTTCATCTCTCCTTCATCCCTTCCTTAATCCCTTCCTTCATCCCCTCCTTCATCCCTCCTTCACCCCTTCCTTCATCTCTTCTTCATCCCCTCCTTCACCCCTTCCTTCATGCTTTCCATCCTTCATCCCCTCCTTTACCCCTTCCTTCATGCTTTCCATCCTTCATCTCCTCCTTCACCCCTTCCTTTATCCCTTGTTTTATTACTTCCTTCATCCTCTTCAGCTCTTCCTTCATCCCCTTCCTTTATCCCTTCCTTCATCGCCTCCTTCACCCCTTCCTTCATGCTTTCCTTCACCCCTTCCTTTATCCCTTCCTTCATCTCTTCATCCCTTTCTTCATCTCTTCTTCATCGCCTCCTTCACCCCTTCCTTCATCCTTTCTTTCACCCCTTCCTTCATCCCCTCCTTCTCCCCTTCCTTCATCCCCTCCTTCACCCCTTCCTTCATCCCTCCTTCTCCCCCTCCTTCATCCCTCCTTCACCCCTTCCTTCATCCTTTCTTTCACCCCTTCCTTCATCCCCTCCTTCACCCCTTCCTTCACCCCTCCCCAGGCATTTCTCCTGACACCTTTCCAGGCTCTTTCCCGAGCCGCGTTCCTTCCCGGCGCTGTTCCCGGCGCTCAGGTGACACCTGTGACAGCAGCCACCTGTGGTGCAGGGAGCAGCCACCCAGTGACACATCTGCCACTGCACAGCTGAGAGTGGGAAACCCACAGGAGGTGAATCCCTGCTTTTAGGATGTGTTTGCACAGCAGGGAAGCTCCAGCCCACCCCCCTTTTCACCCCCAGTAGTGTTAAAAAATGTTAAATTGAGGCTGGAGGGAGCAGTGCCCTGCTGTGTGTCCTTTCCAAAAGCTGAGGATTATTCCATAATTCTGACCATCATTGTCTGCTGATCTGCATCTCTGGTGCTGCCATACCAATACTTTAGGCAGTGATGAGTGGTTTGTCTCTTTTTCTCCCAATAAGAGATGTAGTGATGCCGTTGGATAATGATTCCCCGTTATTTTTTTTAATAGCATAAAAGATTTGCATTTGTTTTGGGTGTCTAAGTGGTCTTGTGGCTGGCATAGAAACCACTAATTGCCTGTCTGAAGAATCCTGGATTTTCTGCTCTTTACCCTAAAATCTCCTCATGGAAGCTGCTTTCCAGTGTCTTAGAGAAGGCCAGGCTGTTCTTTTCCTGATCTCTCTGCAATCTGACCTGAAGCAGCCCCTTAACACCAACCAGCATCTGCCCAAACGTGAGGTGCAGCTGCAAAAAGATTCCCTTAAAATTCAGAGGTGCTTTCATCATCCTAAAACACAAATGCAGCAGAAGTTGCTGGGTTCATGCTGCTTTACCAATTCTTTCAATTTGTGCATTTGGTTTTGGTGAAAAAAGCAGCAATTTCAGCTTTTTAAAGCAGAGGAAACGGGGTTGTGATGGCAGTGAGTGCCTGTAAAAATGTGTTTTTTCTTGTAGCCAGGTTTTTTCTCCCTGGGAAAGTTCCTTGTGTGCAGGACCCACCCTGGAGCGTGAGGCAATCTGGCTGTAATGTGCATTTCTGGTGTGAACACACAGTATCAGTGAGTCAACCCAAAATTGTATCATTGTCAGGCTGCTGGGGAAGCGCTCTCGGTGTTAACACGTTTAAAAGATACTCTTCAAAACAAGCACTGGAGATCTTAAAATGAGCAGGAAATGATCCAAAACAGCTATTCCATTATTTCTAGGGGAGCTGAAGAACTGGCATTGAATCCAGAGTGTGAAAACCTCAAATTTTCTGTTAATTTCCCAATTCATGAAACGTGGTCATTGCTGTTTGCAGATAGTTAAAAATCCACTTGTTGGCCAGCTGAGATGTGATTTTTCCCAGCAGGTTGCTTTGTGATGAAATCTCTAAAGAAAGTTTAATATTTTTTTAGTTAAACACCTGGAATAGAGGGGTTTTTTTTAACTCTTAAGTTGTGTTTTTAATATCCTGGACATTATTTCCCATTCCTGAAAGCTTTTCCTTTAAATGAGCACTTCTTGAAGGAGAGAAACAGAAAGCAGAAGCAGAAAAAGAAGATGAATTCTGGTTCTCTTTGTGCATGTTAAAGTGTGAAAAAGATTTAATTCTAAAATGCACAAAGATGTGGAGCCCATGCAGTTCACCAGCAATAAAGAATATTTCTCTGTTGTTTGGATTTTAAGTCCAGAACATGCTTTGGAGAGCTTCAGTCTCTTTATTATGCACTCAGCAAGTTTAAGGTAACTTCTTTTTATCAAACCACTTTTGAACTCTTGCTTTACTTTAATTCTGTGCAATGGACACTTTAAAAATGGTAAAACACCTTAGTTCTTACTTTAATACATGAAAAAAAAAGATCAGAATCTGTCTTTTGAACCTATTTTATATGCATTTATACTCTTTAAGATTAGTAGAGAGTGCCAAATGTTACCTTAGAGTGAGAATCTTTTTAGGAAAAACCCAAAGCTAAATAGTAAAACATCTTTAAACCAGATTTTGTATATTTATATGCTCACATTCCTTAGCACTGGCACCTGGGGATCTTGTAGGTTGGAAAAGTAGAAGCAGTTTCATGTATGTGCCTCTGTTCCAGCTGGGAGATGAACAAGCACATCCTTGCTCTAAAACACTTTATTTTCTGCTGCTGTGCTGGGAATGTAAGCAAGGAATGAGGGTAATTCAATCTAAAATCATTTCAAAGTAAATGAATCAGAAGAAAACATTGTTTTGATGTGATCACTGAGGTTCAGTGACTTGAGCTGCTGTTTGGAGCAGGTAAATCACCTCAAACAGGTCCTGATAAAGGCTTTTAACCTGACAGCTGGTTATACTGGGATTCCAGTCCTGTATGAATTACTGAATGGGATTTCAGTCCTGTGTGAGTTATTTTGCAGGTTGAGACTGGGATCCCAGTCCTGTGTGAATTATTGGATGGGATTCCAGTCCTGTGGGAGTTTCAGAGGCAGCAGCTGAGTGTGTCACTCCCTCCAGCCCACTGGAGGTCCCAGTTTTAATATCCTGGATGTGAGTTGCATAAAAGGTTTTTGGGAATTGTAGTTGAAAAATTCACTTGTACCAAATGCCTTCCATTGGTACCTGGAATAAATTTCTATTCCTTTTATTTTCTTTTCCTGATCTCTCTGGAATCTGACCTGAAGCAGCTCCTTAAAACCAACCAGCATCTGCCCAAGCTGCAAAAAGATTGCTTTGGAACAGAATTTTAAAATAAACCCCATAGGTGATCCCATAGAATTAGAGTGTATTTTTGAAAATAGTGAGAAATGTGAGGAATTTATAGATATGGATTTATTCACCTTAAAATATTCTAGTGTGTCCTGAGCTTATATTTTACAAGGCATGGAGGGACAGGACACAGGGAATGGCTCCCACTGCCAGAGGGCAGGGATGGATGGGAGATTGGGAATTGGGAATTCTTTTCTGTGTGGGGCTGGAATTGCCAGAGCAGCTGTGGCTGCCCCTGGATCCCTGGCAGTGCCCAAGGCCAGGCTGGACACTGGGACACCCTGGGACAGTGGGAGGTGTCCCTGCCATGGCAGGGCTGGCACTGGGTGGGTTTAAATCCAACCCAAAGCATTCCAGCATTCCATAATTAGGATTTGTGTCCACTGGCCAATTCAAAATGTATTTCTGTAAACAAGAGCTGTGTGTTCAGCTGCTTTGCTCTTTGATTTTTCTAAGCAAAGTTCAGGAGCATCTCCCAGGGATTCTCCTTTTGGGTTTTCTCTGTGATCCACACACAGTTAAAGCCCACAGCTCTGCAGGCACCACATGTTGGGATAATCCTGGCTCTGGGCACTATTTGCATTTTCTAAAACAATTCCACCATTGCTCTGGACCACTCATCAAATTTCTAGAGCATGACTAAAAGGTTTATTCTTAGCAAATGTTGCATAGACAGATATAAAGGACCATTTTGAGGACTTTTTTTGAGTTTACATTAGTTCAGTGCTTCTGTATTTTTAAACATGTGGGATTTCTCTGTTGTGATGTGTGAGGTTGGGGTTGAGGTCAGGAGGTGCAGGGGTGTCCAGCTTTGTTCCATGCATGTTTTCCATGGCAGGATCAGGCTCCCCTTGGGTTAGGATTATTTAATGTATTTTAGCCTCATTATAATAGATTATTATGTAAAGCAGTCTAATTTCATTAGCATCCATTATTATTTAATACATTATAATTCCAACAGCAAAGTTGCTTATTATGAAGTTTTAAAATAAATAGTTGTATTTAGGTTTGAAATCTCTCAGGTCATTTAGCTTCTCATAAATACATTTATTTGAGCTCAGAAGGCTGGACCTTTGCAGACATGCAATTGCTCCAAACATGAATTTGAGTGACCTGGGCTAGTGGAAGGTGTCCCTGCCCGTGGCAGGGATTTGGAATTTGATGGGTTTAAGGATCCATTCCATCCCAAACCAGTCTGGGATTCCATGGATGCATCAGCCTGGAACCAAAGGGGGCTGGTCCTTTTATTTTAATCTTATTATTTTCGTGCTTTTTTTTTTTCTTTTTCATTTTAACAAAGTTCCTGACACAGGAATCTGTGGCTGGCAAACAGTAACAGGAGAGTTGTGAGATGGAGGTGGATTTTAGATCCCAGGTGTTCAGTGGAACTCTGGGATTTCATTTGGCAGCTCCAGCAGAAGGAACACTTCCTACCTGTGTTGTTCAAGTGGAAATGGGAATTAGTGTTTGCCTTGGGGAGCAGGCAGAGGAATTAAAAACCACCAGAGCTGTTGGCTGCTGTGATTCACCTCACTGTGTTGCCTTTGGGCTCCAGTCCCAATCCCAATCCCAATGGTGTGTGCTTTCCCCATCTTCTCATCCCACCTCACCTCCTGCAGTGTCTCCTGTCCACCTCCTCCTGCTCTCCCTGGGTTCCAGCTCTGTCTTTGCACAGTGCAGCCCTTATCTAATCAGTTCCAGAGGAGCTGTGGAGTCTGGGATTTGCTTTTCTAATTACCTCACTGATTGCCTCTGTGCCAGCCTTTCCCATCAGTGCTTCCTGAGGTTACTCATGTGGAAAACCTGCCTTTCCTGGACCCATGGCCCTGCTCTCCTGAGTTTTAATGTCATCCCAATGACCACTTGGTTCATGGGGAAATGACTCTGAGGGCCTTCCCTGTCTCCAGATTACAGGAATTCCTCCCTGGGAGGGTGAGGAGCCCCTGGCAGAGGTGCCCTGGATCCCTGGAGTGTCCAAGGTCGGGCTGGATGGGGTTTGGAGCAGCCTGGGATGCTGTCAGGTGTCCCTGCCATGGCACAGCGTTGGAATGAGATGGGATTTGAGCTCCCTTCCAACCCAAACCATCCTGGGATTCAAACTGCAGGTTGGAATAATTCAATCTGCCTCACTCACGTGCTCCTTGGGAAGGGTGGGATGTAAAAAGTGGGGAGAGGGAGACCCTGAGTGCTGAATTGAGAGCCCAGAGCAGCTCTCAGCTCCTTGTGGAAGAGTTCTGGGAGAACTGGGAGCTGTCAGCATTCACTGGAATCTGAAATGCAGGGAACTCTCAGAGCTTTGGGCCTGGGAGCCAAAGCTCAGAATCAAACCCAGGATTTGGTCTGAGCCCTTGGAAAAGGCTCCCAAACTGAGGTGCCAGAAGTGAGAATGGGGATTTAGAGTCTAAAGCAGAGACATGTTGAGCTAAGGAAAGGAAAGTTTAGAGTTTTAGAGTTTAAGATGTAAAAATAAAAGTAGTTCCAGAGGTGAAGAAGGAGTTTAGGATGCAGCACTGTGGGTCTGTGTGCCATAACATGAGTGGCTAAGAAAGCTCACACTGTAGCATGGCTCCATAAGATGAAATATTTAAGGATTGGGTCAAAACCATAAATATCCTTGTGGGCAGTGTTTTATTGGGGAATAAATCCCTAAAAAGTCTTGTAACTGAGGGTCTTGTGACCTTCTGAGCCATGCAGTGAAGATGTGAGCTGAACTCACCCTTCCTGTAGAAGATAAGAAAATAAATCACATAATCTAAAAAACTCAGAGGTCCCATCTCTAACTCATTCAGAACTCCTTCAGAAATCCCCCTAGGTGTTGATTCAGATGAGGGCACAGCCAGCTCGTGGTGCTTCCCTCCCCTGTCACAGCCAGAGGCTGTGCTGGGCTCCCTCAGGCTTCATCTCAATTTTAACAAAGCACTTTATGGATGGATCAAATCCAAACACTTCATTTTCCATCAGGTTAGAAGATTAAAATATGTATATATAGTTTGTGGACATGTGAATAAACCCAATTTTAGCTTCTCTTTGACTCTGTATGAAAGAAAACAACAATTAATTGGAGAAAGAAGAATTTGTGTCTATTTGTGTCATCATTAATGCTTTTTTTTCTGTAGGCACCAAGCAGTTTTCCCAGGAGATTTTAGGACAGTCTTTGATGCTGTTTTAGAGTCAGATCCTGTCTGTACCACCCATCGTTCCTGCTTTAATTCACCCTCCCCTCAACTAGAATATACTGTAGGAGAAGATTCTTTAAATAGCTAAAGACGGGAAAAAAACCACATTTACACCAGACTGGTGTGTAAGATGATTTTTTAATACCCCTGTACAGTCAGTTGAGGGATAATTTTATATTGCTAACCATACTTCAAATTTTTACAGTAAAAAAAGCCAAATGCTCTATGCAGATAAAAATTCTCTTTTACTTAAGAGGCTGCTTCATGCTGTTCCTCTCTCAGCATGTTTTAGTCTGATTTAAGAAAGACAGGCCAGCCAGAAAATGCTGTGCTGGAAATAAAATAAGAAATCAGTGTGGTTATTTTTAAAAAATTGCCAGTGCATTTTTATTGGGGATTTGTCTTCAAGTATTTAAATCTTTGTGGTTCTTTCTAAAGAATAATGGTTGAAAATTTGGAATATCACTGCTGTCCCCTTTCAGTGAATAATGGAGCCTTTAAGTTGCTCCATTTGGTTCCCTTCTTCCTCTGGAGCATCATCCATGATGAGGGATTAAAAATGCCTTTGGAGCAGATGTTTTGTGTTTCTCATGGTCAGAATTATCTTTGGGAGAGAAAAGATAAGAAAGAATTAAAACACTGATTTTTAAATTAAAAAAATTAAATTTAAAAAAATAAATTTAAATGAGAAACTTCTTGTTCTGAAATTTCAGGTAATACTGGAATTCCATTTTCTGAAAATGTAGTTTTGAATATGAGTAGAAAACTGGGATATTTTTACCAAATATTTCAGGAAGACGAATCCATGTTTTTGTGGCAGAATGTGCTGCCTGCAGACTCAATATGCACATCATGGATTTGGGAATTTTCTGTTCTTGGGGGTTTTTTAAGTGAAAAATCTTTTGTTTTGCTCAAGTGCTCGCTGTGGAACAGCTGGAGCTTTCTGGATGTGTTTCCACTATCAAAATAACCTACTAAGTAAAAATATATTTAGGTGTTGTAGCCAAGCTATTGGTTTGTCTCAGAAAAGGCTAAAAAGAACTTCCTTGCAGGTCTCTGTTTTTCTCTATTTTTTTCCCTCCATTTTTTGTCATTTCAAATGGATCCCTTTGATAATTTATTTTCTCCTCTGGACTTCTGCATTTCCTGAAGTCTGAGATCCAGAATTCCTGTGAATTCAAAATCCTGCCATTATATTGGTTTAAAAAAATAAATAAGATAATTTTGTTTCTAGTTTTAATACCATTTATCCCCATGAAAAGTTTTATCCTCATCATTTCTGAACAGACTCCTTGCTCTGAGTATTAATAATATTTTGCTGAGAAGGAATTTTGAGGAGAAGCTTTTGAGGATTTTCATCAAATGCACATTGGAAGGGTGGGAGAATAGGGAAAAGCTGAGGAGCAAGAGAAGGAGCAGTTTAGGAATTTCAATGTAAGATAAAATTATGTCCCCCAGAAAGGCCTTAAGGCCAAGTTTAAATGCCACTCTTGCACCTGTTGTTTAATTTCTTTTCCTTGGCACAACTTGGACTAAACCTGTATAAATGACACTAAAAATCAGCTAGTTCTGCTAATCCTAATCTCTCTTTAATGACTCCAGACGCTCTGCTGTTTCACAGATAAAATAGGTTAAAAATCTGTTTTCTGTGCTCCCTTCTGCTCAGCTTGGTGCAGCAGAGCTCTGGCTCATCGGTGCAGCACCTTGTGGGTTTTAAAGGTTATTTTGACCCTTAAAAGAAACAATTACCAGACAAAATTCAGCCTGGGTAGCTCTGGTTTATTCCACGGCAGTTTATGTAATTTGCTCAGATATTTCAGTGTGAAGCAGAGATCAGTGAATGTCCTTTCTGTGAGTGCCATCCCCAGGAACTCCTCCTGCTCTTTTCCATACGTTGAGTGTTGATCAGTCTCTCCTTGCTTTTCCAGTCCTCTCAGTCAGGATTTGGGGAGCTCTCTAAAGAATAAGTGTTCTGTCCTTGATCCAGTGGCATCTGATTGGATCAGCTGGTGCACAGCTTTTATTACAGCATTTTTGTTTTGCTCTGGAAAACACTGTCTTGAAATGAAATTGGTTTTTTCTCCTCAGCGTTTATGTCAAAATGACTTCTCTGAAAGCCAGGGAGTGCAGAAGCACCTCTGGGACCTTTCAGGATGCTGCAGACTCATTTCAAGAGGCAGCTGAGCTTCTAAATCCTCTGGGGAGAGTTGTCTCAACCAGGAGATGTTGGGCTTTGTTGTTGGTTTTGCTCCTTTTGAAGGAAAATTGACTCCAGGTCTTAGAGAGGGCCACGGAGATGATTTGGGGCATGGAACTGAAATGGGGAAAGGCTGGGGGTGTGGGGATGCTCATCCTGGAGGAGAATTTTTTTTTTTTTTTTTTACCCAGTGCTTCAGTATAGAAATTGTGGAAATTTTTCCTTTCAGTAATATTTTTATAAATGCAAAATGCTTCCAAGGATTTTCTGCTGTTGAATGCACAATGAATTTGAGAATTTTTCCTACTTTTTTGTCATCAATATGCAAGAAAAAAAATTAAATATTTCAATGAAAGGTTACTGTTATCAGGCCTGGATTGTGCAGCTGAGGGAATAGAGTTGGATGTTCCTGGGACTTTACTGGGCTCACTGAGGCTCTTGTAATATTGCAGCTGTCAGTTTTTGTGTCATCATTCCAAAATGAGGGTTTAATGGAGTCTGGAGGCAGAAAATGCTTCCATGTGGCTGTGCCCCAATAGAGCTTTGTAGAGCATTAATTTTACATCAATCTCTAGGTCCAGGATTTTCAACCTCATCCAAAATGATGTCTTTGTATGGGATTCTCTGCGTGGAAATTAAAAGAATTACATATATATATAAAAGAATATAAATTATATGTGTGTTACAATTATTATATGTCTGTATTAATATAAATTATGTATGTGCATCATGGAAATTAAAGAAAAATTTTATATATGGGTAAATTTATATAATTATATATTTTAATATAATATATATGTATGATGTGTATATATTTATGTTGATTATATATTTTTATATGTATAAATAATTTATATATATATATATATGTGTATTGGCCAAAGGGTTTGCCTAAAGTGTTTTAGATTTTTACTAGATGCCCTTTATTCAACATTAATTATTAATTTATGGGTTTTTTTTAAATACTGATACATGAAAATTATTATGTCACTAAATTAAAAGCAAAATTTAATAGTTCCTTAATAGCTCTTGGGATTGGATCTGTTCCTCAGCTGTTTCTTGCTGTTGAGGGGAAACATGAGAGCTGTGATCTCTGAAGTTTATCATATTTACATCACAGCCTGGAGCTAATGGAACTGTTGGTCCAAGATGTTGTCCTTAAGTATTTGCAGGATCAAGGTCTAAAAATCTCAAATTAAAAATGTTTATTAAATAGAAGCAGCCCTTCAAATTGTTCCTAAAGGAAGCAGTGGGAAGCAGTGCTGGAGCACAGGAGGCTTGTGTTAGGTTGGATATTGGGAATAAGGAATTCCTGGCTGGGATGGAATCCCCAGAGCCTGGGACAGTGGGAGGTGTCCCTGCCATGGCAGGGGTGGCACTGGATGGGATTGAAGTCCCTTCCAACCCAAACCAGTCTGGAACTCCATGATTCTAAGCTGCAGGATGGCTGAATGCCACCTTAGCTCCATTTTTGGGAGGATCTCCTGGTGGGATCCCAAGGAAGGGTCACTGGGGGCTGCTCTCCAGGAGGGAATGTCACCCTGTGTTAGCCTGGGAGCTGACCAGAAAGCTGGGCATTAATTGGCCTCTGCAAAGGTTTAAAAGCTGCCTCTAAGAAAATCTGCTTCTCTGTTAGGGCCTCCTGTTAGCTCTTGGTATATGTGCAAAAATCTTTTAATCAAAGGGACACAAATATTTCACCATTTTTTTCCAGCTCATCCTTCAGCTTTTCATTCCTGCCATGAACTTGATCTGATGTAGGGCAAGTTGCACTCTTTTCTCAAATAGGAACAATATCAGCTTGGGGTTTTGTTGTAGGCTGTGAACTGTTCATTACTTCCTGATAGTGTTTATATTTTGGGATCCTGGTCTCACAGAATCCCAGAATAGTCTGGGTTGGAAGGGATCTGAAAGACCATCCATATCCAACTCCTTACCATGGCAGAAACATCTTCCACTGCAAGTGGAGACCGAAACCTCCTTGCTGCTCTTGAAATCATAGATTTTAGGAGATTTGAAGGAGTTCTTGCTGCTCAGGGAGGGGAGCTTGCTCAGAATTGCTGAAAAGAGAGAAGCTGAGTTGAGTAAGCAGAGAACAATTAGGAAAACGTGTTGCAAACACTGAGGAGGAGGATAATTGCCTGTCCTGGAGGGGAAGTAATTTGCTGTGCTGTTTTATTTAAACCTCCCTGGTGGCTGTGGTTGTCTCAGAGCTGTGTGTGTTGGGCAGGAGCGGGTTCAGAAGACGTTTCCCCACCCCATAGACAAGTGGGCCATCGCTGATGCTCAGTCAGCCATCGAGAAACGGAAAAGAAGGAACCCTCTCCTGCTCCCTGTGGACAAAATCCATCCCTTACTGAAGGTATCTCTCACCTTTCCTGCCCCCCAGCATGACCTTGAATGTATTTATTTAATTTGTATGAAATTTAAGAAGTTTTTCTTCTTGGCAGAGGGAGTACAGAATCACCACAAAGCTGAATTTACTGTAGTAAAAGTAAATCCTTAAATTCATCACCTTCAAAACTTCAGTGTGTTAATCCATGACTCTACTTTGAAATAGGATTAGTTAGTTTTTAACACAAACAAAACTCAAATACCTTCCCTACTTCAGCAGCACTGCTTTGATGCCTTTATTTGTTTCAAAATGCTGCAGAAGCCAAAATAGAAGAGGGAACAGCAGATCCTGTTCCTTGTGTACTGTCAACCAAGATGTGTCAGTGTCCTTTCAGTCACTGCTGAATGTCACTGCTGCCTCAGGTTTAAAAATCAAGAGATCTGCAGAGGTGTTTCCAGCTGTTGAGAAAACTTTATTGGCACATAAGCAGAAATGAAAGCACTTTTTTAGGTCTCCTTGCTGTGTACACATCTCAATTCCTGAGGGGTAATGAGAGGGGGAGGGATGTCAAGAGAGGAAACAGCATTAAATAAGATCTTCCTAAATGCCACTGGTGTTCTTTGGTGAAATCTGGTTTAGAAGTGTGAAAACAGGCCCAGAATCTGATTTTTAGAGGATGCACCAGCCCATAATGAGAACAAGTCTGCCTTAGTCAAATGCACAAAGTCAGCTGCATTTATTGGCAGGTGAAAAGCTGCATGGTGCAAGCTGTGCAGGACGTGGAGCATGTTCCCAGGGATAATGTGCTACATTCATCCTGGGTTTTGTCTCTTCAGACTTTCATTATTAAAGTTCCATTATTTTATGGAGTGCTGAGTGCTCAGTTGGTGTGGCAGGGAGTGGAAGAGATGATCTTTAAGGTCCCTTCCCACCCAAACCATTCCATGATTCCTTGAAGGTGAAAGCTACTCTGTTCTCAAGAGTCCACATTAGGGTCAGAGTCCTGCAATAAGCAGAGACAGAGGTGGAAATTTAAGTACAGGTGTAATTCCACTGAAGTCCCTTCCTTAAATTAATTCTATTTTTAGGACTGTCATTTTTAGAGGAGGCATTATTTCAAGCTCTGTAGCTTTTCCTCTCTTAAAATACTGCAAAATAACACATTTACAAGCATCTCCTTCCAGGCAGATGTTCCAATTTCCATTTGGTGTCCTCAGCCCTGGGTGTTCCATTACTGTAAATTATCACCACAGACAAAATCTATTTCAGTAGAAAATTCAATGTGTTTATCGTCATTCTAGATGAATTTCTGGAATAAAAACCCATTTGTTTTCTCTTGTTTTCACTTTGCAGGAGGTCCTGGGCTACAAGGTGGATTACCATGTCTCTCTCTATATCGTGGCTGTTTTGGAATACATCTCAGCTGACATTTTAAAGCTGGCTGGAAATTATGTTTTCAATATCCGACACTTTGAGATCTCCCAGCAGGACATTAAAGTATCAATGTGTGCTGATAAGGTAAGGGGTTGGGATTAAAACAGTATTTGGAGGTGATTTGTTCAATTTATTTGATCTGGGAGGTGTGTTCAGAGGAGGATCAGAGGGAGAGCCTGGTTTTACTCAAAGGCAGAGCTTCTCTCCCTGTTCATGGCAGATCTGTCACAGCAAAAAATTAAGTCAAAGGCAAAGCTTCTCTCCTTATTCATGGCAGATCTGTCACAGCAGAAATTTAAGTTGAGCCTGCATAAATTTTGGAACAGCAGGAGCCTTTACAAGCAGTGTAAGGCCAGAAAATGATGTTGTCCTTCATTTCTCTGCTGTCACACCCTCCTGATGTCACTTTGTCGTGGCAACTCTCCTTCCTAACACAGAAAAGACCTTTAGTTTTCATGCCCATTAAAATGAGAAACATTTTTGTTCGGTTTTAACTTCAGCAGGAGGTTTTGTCCAAGGCTTATGCAAGATTCCTTGTTTTCCAAGTTGATTCTGCATGAATTGTAACTTGTTTTCTAGGTCGTGCTCACTTCCAAGGGGGAAAATGGCTTTGGCAACTGCTGCAGCCTCCTGCTGCCAAAGTTGAAATATTACTCCCTTGTGAAAGTGAACACAGCAAGGATTGTATTAAAAACTCCAAGGATTTCTCTGAACACATTGAAATAGCTGAGCTGGAGCCACGTGTGAAGGTCTGGCTGGGTGTAATTCTCTGGATTTCTTTGGCAGGTTTTGATGGATATGTTTGATCAGGATGAGATTGGGTTGGTTTCTCTGTGTGAGGATGAGCCCTCTTCTTCTGGGGAGCTCAACTACTACGACCTGGTGAGAAATGAGATTGCAGAGGAAAGGCAGTACCTGAGGGAGCTCAACCTGATCATCAAAGTATTTCGGGAGGCTTTTCTGTCCAACAGGAGACTCTTCACACCTCATGTGAGTCCTTTATTGATCAGCACTGCTAATTGCTCCATTAGCAGCCAGAACTTACCCATTTTGCATTAACTGTGTTGGAGGTGAAATCTAATTTGATTTATTGTCTGTCAGTGAATAATGAGTGTTGTCTGTGTGTGAAATCCAATGGGGGAATTGCCATTAATGGGAATGGAGCTTAATGGACACAATTCCCTGTCAGATGCCAGCAGTAGCTGGATTATTTTGGTCATTTAGGTAACAGTTTCACTTTTGCATAAGACAAAAATCAAATCATCTACCTGCATGTGCAGTGAATGCTTTAACTGACATTTACAGGCTACCCCTTATCTGTAGAAATTCCAATTTAAACAACCCTTGGCTGTGGATTCTCTAACTGTGAAGGGAACTTCTGTTTGAGAAATGATTGAAATATTTGATTGAAATTGTCCTTGTGGCAAATTCTGTTCTCAGGAGGAGTAAGGAAGGATTGGTGGATCCTTCCTGTGGGCAGGGAGAAGGGGACAGGCCAGCAGAACCTGAACTGGGATTTTGGGTGGTACCAGCAGGTTAAAAAGAGCCAGCAGGAGCCATTCCCATCCCAGCTGGGTGGGGAAGTCCTTAGGAGGTGATGGAATTGTGCAGCTGTGGGGGTAGAATTCCAGTGAAGATGATGGGAGGAGAAGGGAGCCATATTTGGGAGCTAAGGAATATTCTTTTGGGAATGGGTATGGGAAATTTCAGGATTTCATGTTCCCACAAGAGGGTTGCCATGCTCTGGGCACTGGCAGGAGGTCAGTGGGAGGTTGAGGCAGAGAAACTTCTGAACAGGGAATTCAGAGCAGGAATCCAGGACACTGAATTGGGGAAGGGGCTCCCTCATTGAGTGTGGGGAATTGAAACTCTACAATTAGAATTTGGGAAGGAAGCTGCCAATTCCTGCTCCGTTCTCAGCCCAGCAGCTGCTTTAGCTGCACCTGTGGTTTGGAGGATCTGAGCCTGGAGCTGCTGTAAATTCCTCCTGTAAATCACCTCCTTCCTGCTGTGTTCTGTGGGACAAGAAGGAGCAGGGGGAGCAGGAAGGGCCAGGAGTGTCTGCCCAGGTCCCAGCCTGTCCTGGCAGCACAGCAGCTCCTGGGAAGGATGCTCTGGAAATTGGGCAAGGCTGGAGGTGCTCAGGGAAGCCTGGAGGGCTGGGAAGATCATGGAGTTTAACTTTTCCTTGCTTTCTGCTGCCTCCTCTCTGTTGGAACCCTGGTTACTGAGAATTTCAGACTTTCTGTGCTGCCAGGCTCTGACCCCCAAGAGAACACTGCATTGACCTGAGGCCTGGAGAAGCTTCCAAAATGGAATGACAGAACTGGGATAATGGGTGTGGAGTTTGGATAGAAATGTGTGATATCACAGGGTGGGAAACTTGGAGTTTAAGGTTTTAGAATGTAGTAATATACATAAAGCAAGATGGAGGTTTTAGGAAGCTGGTCCTTCTTCTTCACCTTCTTCTTTACCATCTTCTTCACATTCTGCTCCATGGGTTTGGGTGGTTTTGTGTAATTGGATAAAAAAGTCCCCATTGCAGGCAGAGGTGGTTGGTTATTGGGTTAAAAGTGAAAATAATTGAGGTGTCATTTGTTAATTGGACAGTTTATCCCTAAAAGCCTTGTAGAGAGAGAGATGGGGCTCCATTTTTAGTTTGTTAGAGTGAAGTGCTGCAGAACTCAGGGTTTGTGAGACTGTGACAGAGATAAGAACTGATAAACACCTGAGTCCCAACAAGAAATACTGTCTCACCATTTAATCCCAACCCTGGCAAAAAGAATTAAAGATTCAACACCTCTCCATTTACCTCCCGGTTCAGACAAAACCCACTCCAATATTTCCATGCTCCAAATAAATCCTCCCAGCCAGGACTCAGCCCTGTTTTGTGTTTGCAGGACATTGATGTGATATTCAGCAACATTTCAGACATCCACGAGCTGACAGTGAAGCTTTTGGGACTGATTGAGGACACTGTGGAAATGACAGATGAGAGCAGCCCTCACCCTCTGGCTGGCAGCTGCTTTGAGGACCTGGCAGAGGTTTGGTGTTTCATTTTGTTGATTTAGGGAGGTTTTTTATGTGTGTTTTTATTAAATCACTCAAAGCAGGGTGTAGTGCTTTTGGTTCACCAGTTTGAGATTTCCCTGCACCAAGGAGTGTGGAGGGTTCAGTGCTGGCCCATCCCCAGCACCCATTTCCTGCTGGGAGGGAGGATGAGGAGAAAGACAAAACTCAAAACCTTAAAAGGTATAAAGAAAACATTTTATTAACAGTAAAGAAACAGTTAAAATAAACAGTAGAGAAAACAGTTATTAACAGTAACTAAAAGAAAGAGTAATAAGAATCAGAACAAAACCTTCAGAACACTTCTCCTCCCTCTGCAGGCTTTTCTTTCCCACTGACAGTGTAAAGAAACAAAACCTAAAATTTCAGTCAGTTTCCCACCTCTAGAATAATCTTTTCTTCAGTTCACTTTGGGAACTTTGCATCACTTCCCTCAATGTCTCCCATGCAAAACCATGACCCAGGGTTTTCATTCCAAATTCCCATCTGGAATGGGAAATATCTTCAGGGACTCCAGGGGTGAATGAAGTATCAGAGCAGCAGTTTAGGGCTCAGGATTGCAGCAGAAGTGCTGTTGATTCCCTGAGCTCTAAAGTGGGTATTGAAGAGCAGGAATAAGGAAAAACACTGCACTGGGATTGGGTGTGGCTCCTACTGGAAGGTTATTCATTATTTTTCAGTTTGTTTTGAATGGGCACTGAAATACTGGAAGGAACTTTTAAAAAATTCTCAAATACTCCATATTAAAATGATTCTATTAAATATTCTTAAATATTATTATATTTTAATGTATGAAAATATAATAATATATTTAACCCATACTATATTAATATTATTTAATTATTAATAATCACAATAATATTAAGACTATATTACTAAATTATATATTTTATATATTTTTAATATTAATATTATTCTTAAATATTTCTATTCTGAAATACAGAAGGGAGTCTCAAAGCTAAAGAGGGATAGAGCTCAGTTTAGTCAGAATTCCTGAAAATAGGTGCAGAATGACTCTGGAATTCAGCAGGGAGGTGCACATGGCAAAAGCAGCATCTGAGAGGCAAGAGAACAGTTCAGCTTAGAATAAACCACAACATTTTAATTGTCTGGGGACAAAACTCTTGGAGAGGATGACCAGGGTAGAGATGGAAATTTTGCTGTCCTTGGACATGGCTTGAATGGAATTTGCTTTTCTTTGGGATGTGTATTAATCCCAGTTTTTGGCTCTAAAACGTGAGAGCAATCATAGAAATAAACACCTATTAAAGAGGAAATTAATTGTTCTGAGCTGACAGAGAATGTATCAGGTGAAACACATGGTGAATGGCACATTTTTAGTTTTATCTTAAAATTATGGTGTTTATTTTTAAAATCAAACTTTTCATTTATGTATAATTTATATATTTTCGATATTTATATATTTTATATTTATATTAATTACACTTTTTATTATATTAACTTTGAATTTTACTTTTATGTATCTTCCATTTTTAAGATCTGAGGATTGCATGAACACCCCAGCACCACCTGAAGAATTATTACATGTTTGTGGCTGTAAAAAATAGTGATTTTTGGGCACAGGTGCCATTAATTTAGGAATAAAAGATAAAGTTTTCTTGGCATTGCTTCAATAAATCACTCATGTAGAAAGTCCAGCTGACCAGGTCTTAGCAGTTATTGAAGCATAATTGCTTTATAATGATAAGGAGAAGTGTTTGATCAATGGATTAAAGTAGTTATTGAAACTGGAAAAAAAACCCTTAAATTTGAAATAGCAGCATTATCATGGAAAAAAAAATCAGATTTTATTGCAAAAGCTGCTCTGAATCATCCAGTGCTTTAATGGAAACAAATCCTTTTCAATGAGTGAAAATCTCATCTGATTTTTCATTCACTGAAAAACTTGAAGAGGAAATGAAGTCCAGATTATTTTCCCAAGCTTTTTATGAAGGTAATATATTTGAATTTATGAATTCAGTTAATATGGGGCAAGACCTGCTTAATAAGTGAGCTGTTGATGTGATCATCTCACGGGGTGAGATCATCTTTGTGTCAGTGTTTGCAAGAGGAATCATTAAAGGGAGATAGGAAAGTGAAGTGTTTATTTGCTCTGCTTATCTCACTGCCAGCCTTGTTCATTTAGTGTTTCCATTAAAAAGGTCCTTCAGCTTCTTGGGAAGGATAATTAAAACCAAACAACCCTTGCAAGCTGGAATCTTCCTGCTTTGTCTGTTTTTTTCTGCATCAGCTCCCTGGAAGGTTTAAAAACATAAATATTGTCGTGGTTTTGAGATTAGAAAGTGTGGGGAAAATAAAACATTGATTTTGTGTATAGGGAAAATAAAGTATTTTTTGCTGTTGTGTAGGAAATTCAGAAACTAACACCCAAAAGTGGGAGGTGGATGGTTGGGAACAGGGCAGAGGGCTTCTGAAGGGATCTTCACAGGGCAGCTGATGAAACAAGGGGATTGTCAGTAGATTGTAAATTTGTTTTCTGGTGTTTGTGTTTGAAGTATCCACAAAGGAATGGAGGTGGGAAGCAGTGCAGACAGCAAGGAGGTGCAGTGGGCAAACCCCAACCCAGGGCCATATCCTGCACTGGGATCATTTACAGGGACATCAGGGTGATGCTTCCATAGAATCCCAGACTGGTTTGGGCTGGAAGGGACCTTAAATCCCACCCAGTGCCACCCCTGCCATGGCAGGGACACCTCCAGGGACTTTCCCAGGCTGCTCCAAAGCCCATCCAGCCTGGCCTTGGGCACTGCCAGGGATCCACAGCTGCTCTGGCAATTCCAGCCCTGCCCTTCCCCACCTTCACAGGGAAGAATTCCCAATATCCCATCTAACCCTGCCCTCCTTCAGCCAAAAGCCATCATTTCAGTATTCCAGAATTCCATATTTCAGTCACTTTTGCAGCATTGCAAGCATAAAACCCTTTTTAAATAATTAATCTCTTTGGGAAGATCCCTAATGCAGTTCATTTTAATCTCATGTTCATGAAACAAACCCAAAACATAAAAACACTGACCGAAGTCTGAGTGGAAGAAACTAAAAGCACTTATAAATGCAGTAAAAATCTAAAATAATTCCAGAAGACAGCACAGAGTCAGGAAATACTGGCCTGGCTCCTGCAGTGGGTTTGCAGTGTGGATTCCACTGTGACTTGAGACTTCACCAATGTTCAAACAAGCATTTTGTGGGGTTGGCATTCCCAAATCCAGCAGCCTGGCAAGCACTGGGGTGAAAAGAGGGATGTGCTGAGCCCAGCAGTGACTCAGGAGTGAATCAGTCCCTGCAGGGACTGGGATCAGCCTGACATGCCCTGGCACAGCCCAGCTGGGAGCCAGCAATGATCCCTGCAACCAGAAATGATTCCTGCAGGGATTCCTGCAACCAGAATGATTCCTGTACAGCCAGGAAATTATTCCTGTGGAATCCCTGTGCAGCCAGAAATTATTCCTGTGGGATTCCTGTACAGTCAGAAATTATTCCTGTGGGATCCCTCTACAGCCAGAAATGATTCCTGCAGCCAGAAATGATCCCTGTACAGCCAGGAATGATTCCTGCAACCAGAAATTATTCCTGTGGGATTCCTGTGCAGCCAGAAATGATCCCTGTACAGCCAGGAATGATTCCTGCAATCAGAAATTATCCCTGTGGGATTCCTGTGCAGCCAGAAATGATCCCTGTACAGCCAGGAATGATTCCTGCAACCAGAAATGATCCCTGTAGAGCCAGGAATGATTCCTGCAACCAGAAATGATTCCTGTGGGATCCCTGTGCCCCCAGCTTTCCCTCCCATCCTGCTGTAGCTGATCCTGTGGAGTCACACTCCAAACAAAACCATAATTTTTGCATCCAAACCCTTGATGGCACTTGAAGACTTTCCACTGGTTGCTTTGTCTCACATTAGATATTTTCCCTGGAAAAGTGTCCCAAGTTTCCACATTGTCCATCTTTATGGAGAGAGGGGAGGTAAAATTGCCATTCCATGTGAAAAGCAAAAACTTCTCTTGGTTCCCACTGCTTCAGTACAACAAAGTTTGTGTTGTCCATAAAGATGGGGAGGTTGAGGAATTCCAAGAAAATTATGGGCATTTAAAAGCTGGAAGTGAAATAAGATTGTGGTTTACTCAGTATTTATTTTGTAAAATCAATATTTTCTTGAGAAGTTCCATCAGTTTATTAAAGGAAATTATTGTAGCAGCTGGGACAGAAATAGCTTGGACCCTTCACTTCTGTTTAATTCTGTTTTTATTTAGGAGCAAGCCTTTGATCCATATGAAACCTTGTCCCAGGATATTCTCTCTCCACAATTTCATGAGCATTTTAACAACTTAATGGCCAAACCTGCCGTGGCTCTCCACTTCCAGGTGAGTGCAAATGAGAAATACTGAATGGCTTTAATTCTCATATTTCAAAGGTTGGAATTCTGTCAGTCATTCTTTGCTTCCAACTAAGGAAGAAATCCTCAAGATCCTTTCCCTCCTTCAGTGTGGGATATTTTGACTTTGCCTCTTGCTGTAAAAACAGGGCACAGCTCTCACCCATCCATGGGTGATTTGCAGTTTTTTTTCTCCTCACATCCTGAATGAGAACAGAGGGTGAATTCTCACACTGCCACTTTGATTTTACCTTTTAAAGCCAAGCACAGGCACACAAACACCATATTTTAATTTTCTCCTGTGCATATCCAAGGCCTCCTTCAACCCTGAGGCTGTGACTTGTTCTTTTTCTGGATTAATTCTGCAGTAATTCCTCAGTCACTGCTGGCCAGCAGGATAACCTGTGATTCTTTTATTGGTTTATTGCTTCTTCCTGCCTGTGTAGCAGATTTATTAATTAAAAATGCTGCTCAGGCTGGTTTGTTAAGCCCAGTTTAGTGGTACTGGGACATCTCTGCAGGGTGAGATCCCTCTGAGCCCTTCCTTCAGGGGATGTTTCCTCTGCAGCTCCTTGCTGAGCTGGATCATCTCACTCTTAAATATTCCTTAAGGAAGGCCTTTGCCTCCTGCCCTCTGAAATTTAAAGCTCAAAGCTGGAATTGAATTCTTTTATTCCAGATTAAGTTGATATTTCAGTCAGGTGGTGAATCTGGCCTCCTTTCTGTCCCTGAGGTAATTCAGTTTCTCCTCAGATGGAAGGTGGCAGGAATTTCACCACTGGTTGGAAAAACCTCTCCTCATCTTACACCCTGAATTGCTGCCTTAGTAACTCCTGGGAGTGGGAAATATTTCTCATTTTTTAAGTGATAAAGCTGTGATTCTCAGTTTCTGAGAGTGATACTGATTTCTTCAGTACCCAATGAGGCCTCCATATTTCTGAGGGATATTGGACATAATGGGAGCACATTCTGAATATTTCAGTGTAAATAATCCTGGTTTTTTTCCTTTCCAGTCCACAGCTGAAGGATTTAAGGAGGCTGTCCAGTATGTCCTGCCTCGCCTCATGCTGATCCCAGTCTATCACTGCTTGCACTACTTTGAGTTGCTGCAGGTAAATGGAGCCACACTCTCATTTCTGACTGAAAATAATTATTAATGTAGAGAATCTGAGCTTTTGAATAACTGGTTATATTTTACTTACTTCCTCTGAAAATTAAAATTATTTGACACTGTTACTTGGTTTCAGAAAAGTAAAACCATATTTAAAAAATCTTAAAAAGCATCTGTTGTCCTCTTATGAACATTTAAACTACATTTTATTAAACAAATCCTTATTGAACCTGAGTTGTAATATAGTTAAAAATTTAATACACAAATCTAATTTCTTCTTTCTGTGAGTTCTGAATTCTTTGGCCATTCAGAAGCTCAGCAGGATTCAGTCAGAATTCTCAGTCTCAGGTCACACTCCAGCTGCAGCTCAGTTTATTATTTCAGAATAATCCATTCTTAATATTCAACCATTTGTCCTGAGTCCTAGCTGGAATTAGCTGAGGATAATGTAAAAAAGGTTCTGTTTGCCCCATTGTGTGGGGAAAGTTTGTAATGCTTTAAGGGTAAATGAATTATTAACTAACAGGGATGAACTTCAATTAAATGGGTAAAACAGCCTGTGGCTACAGCTGACATTTGGAAATAGCACCAGAAGTTACTCTTGGAGGTTCTCAGTGTAAAATCTGATGCTGTACAGGTCAGTTACAGGGATTTCCTTTGTGTTTTAAAGGATTTACTTGTATGAAGGAGAAAAATAGAATTTATCTATAATCCAACCTAAATATATCTACGAGTTGTGTTAATACCAGGTCTGTAATCAATATTTAGCACAAGCTCCTTTTTTTTTTTTTATTTCTACTTAATTTCACTCTTGTTTTCCTCATGTCTGCTGTGATTTTTTGCATATCCTGATTTAAATAAGTAAAAACAAGGGATGATTTTTTTTTTTTTTACCTATCTCCAATGAATGGATTGCCAACATTTTGCAGAAAATAAGTAAAAACAAGGGATGATTTTTTTTTTTTTTACCTATCCCCAATGAATGGATTGCCAACATTTTGTAGAAGAGTTGAAATTCCAGAATGGTTTGGATTGGAAGGGACCTTAAAAATCATCTGGTTCCAACCCCTGCCATGGTCTGGGACAGCTTCCAGTACACTTAAATATGTGTGATTTCAGTACTTTTTCAACTATTAAGCATTTCTACTGATAGTCAATTTAGAAAACAGTTCAAAAAAACTTTTAAAAAAAACAAACAATTACAATTTTTTTACAACTTCCTGACAGGAGAGTCAAGCTCTGCCAGGGGAAGTTTAAATTAGATATCAGGGAAAATGTCTTCATCAGAAGAGTCTGTTTCAAAATAATGAAACTTCCCTTTCCATGATCATCACCTGCATGGGATAATTCTCTGGAAATTGTGAAAATCTTCCAGATTGAAAAGCCAGAATTGAGGCAGGGACCTGCCTGGTGCTGAAGGTCAGGCTAATTAATGCCCCATTGTGTCTCAGAGCTGGGAAAGTGCATCAGGATGAAATTTAAGGATGAAATTTAAGGATTAAATCACGTGTTGCCACAGCTCTGGGGGATTCTGAGCCTGGAGCTGGTTTTACAAGTGTAAAATATATTGTGGTTTTCCCCCTTTTAGGGAAACATTACCACAGGTGCCCTACAGAGCAGAGTTTTTCTCCTTTTTTTGATAAATGAAGCCTGGCAAAATCATTTTGTTGTGTTTTTATTTGTTTTTAAGGATCATACAGCATGAACGAGGATAATTTTAACAGTGAAAACATTTAAATTTGACCTTTATCCACAGTGTATGAGATTTCTGTCATACACTTGGCTGCCTCACAACCTTGTGAGCACAGAACAGAAATCTGAAATACCACCCTGTAGAAATGGTCAGTCCAGAGCATTTTGTTGTGGTCCCATTAGTTACAGGTTTCTAATTTGCATTTTATATTGTACTTTGAAAAAAATCCTGAATTTACAGCAGGGAGTTTTAGAAAACAGAGAGGTTTTGGGGGTCAAAATGTATTTATTAAACAATTCCAATATATTATTACAATAATATATTATTATATTATATGATATTATTATATGTTATATTAATTATGTAACATTATATGATATATTAATACAATATATAACATTAAAAACTGGTGGTACTGCTTCTCTGTTACCATTGCATTTGCCTCTAGGAATTATGGCTGAAGAAGACCAAAATGAAGCCAAAAAGGCAACAAAACACTCAAAATTTCACAGTTTCAGCAGGGAGAGAAGCTCAGATTGAGACTTTGACTCCTTGAGAAAGCTACCAAAAACCCTTCTGAATTGGGAGGTGGATAAAATAATGATTTACACAAACACAGCCCTAAATATTTGCTTTTTTTGCAAAACAGCTAAACTGAAATGAATAAAATCAAAGCGGGAGAAGCCTGAAAATTCTTTCAAGCTGTAGAACTTTTCCTCCTTGGTGGAAAAACCTTCAGGGTCTGCATCAGAGCCTCCTCTTTGCTGAGCAGAGGGCTCAAGGTCCTGGATGGAACCTTCCTTCTCACAGGCACAGGATTATCCCTAATTCCTGCTCATGATTCATCCATCAACATCTGAAATTATCCCTCAGCTGCTTCTCCCACCTTCAGGTTTCTGCATTTCACACCATTTCCATGTTCTTTGCATTTCCATGGCTGGCAGCAAGGAAAAATAGAATTTCAAGAGGTAGACAACTGATTTTTCCTTTCCCCGTACTGTTCCTCAGCTTCCCAGAAATTCTGAGCCACAAAACTCTTCCTTTCTTTAATATGGAGGTTGTTTGGGCATGGAAAACTAAAACTTCAGTAATTTAAACAACATGGGAGTGGACCAATGTGTCAAATCCTGTTCTCTCAGTTAGTTTTAGAATAAACTGAGGGGTCCCAGCTGAGGGAATGTAGTGGGGAAAGGAAAAGAAGGATTCTGCCATGCCAGTGAGTGTAAGGAAGACTTCTCTACAAGTCTGGAGGTGAAACAAGAGTTTATCCCAAACTGCATGGCAAGTTATCATAATTTTGCCCACCAATTTATGAGCTTGAATTATCCTTTTAAAAATTCACAGAATCCCAGACTGGTTTGTGTTGGAAGGGACCTTAAAACCCATCTCATTCCAGCCCCTGCCCTGGACAGTTCGGATGATCTTGGGTGTTAAAAAGAAAAATCTCTTCTGTCTTTTCAGTAGTTTTTTAGGTACCACCTCAAAGAACCAAAAGGAGGAACTTTTAGGTTTTGCTCAAAGCATGTTGGTACCAAGTGGATGGAGATTATATGAAAATCTGTGGAATTCCCTAATTCGGGAAGTTTCTGCTGAGTGCTGGAGATGGATTTAGCCTTTATACAAAGGCAATACATTTATTCTCATTGTCTTTACATTTTTCTGTAGTAGCAAATCTTGAATTTCAAACTTTCTTTTACTGATTGCTCTGTGCAAAATTCATGAGTTTGCTGAAGGTGGCAGAATTCAGGATGAGAAGAAGCAAAGAGAATCTCACTCCTTCTTAAGTTTGGATTGTTGAGGTGGACTCATGGAAGGAAGACAGACACAGTTCCATAAACCAGTTCTGAATCCTTGGCTATTACAGACCTTGAAACTCTTGAATCAAACCAGTTTGAGACAGGATGTTGTTGATGAGATAACAGGCAAAATAACACCTGACAATTAGCATTAAAGGGTAAAGGGTGGGTAAATTAAAGGGTAGAGGTTTCTAAACTTGCTGAATATCCAGTGATTTTTCCCAAACTTCTGACAAATAATTTAATTTCATGCACATCTACTTTTGGTTGGGGCTCTGTAAAAAGTCAGACTTTAAATCACCAAAATTTCCCCGAGTGCTGCTGATAACATCACGTGAGAAGGTCTTTCAGTCTTCTTACCCTGCTAGAAATGAGGCAAATCTGAAAGGAAATCAATGTTTGTTGTGTGCCAGCAATTGCAGGAATGCAGTGAGGATGAAGAGGACAGGGAGTGCCTGAAGCAGGCCATCACTGCCCTGCTGAACCTGCAGTGCAGCATGGAGCGCATTTACAGCAAGCACTCCCCGCGGCGCCGGCCTGGGTAAGCTGGCAGGGAGGGAGATAAATCCCCTTCTCCTGCTAGAAAACCTCTGCATTTCCTTTTCAGTGCATGTCTTGTTGCCAGTTTTCTTTGTAGATGGAGCAGCGGCTCAAAATCTTACCCACTTGTAAGAATAATGTGAATATTTGTCTTGGTTTGAAAAGACAGGTGTCTGTTAAGCAAGGTGGGAGTCTCTCCTGAAATGGAAAATGTAAACTCCTTCTCTATGAAATATTATAATTTTGAAATTAAGGGGTTTTCAGGTGAAGATGTGAGAGTAGGAATAACAGTTTGAGAGAACTGCCCAGCTCTGACAGATGGCGATAGAACACACAGCCCTAAACCACATCTTACAACCCAGGACAATATTCTACTCCTGCCCAGCCAAAGCAGTGCATGAGGCTTATTTGGAACTTGATCAGGGCATTTGGAGGGCAAAAAAAATCACGGTTTAAGCAATTAATTCCATTGACTATTTTAGTCTTTTGGGATGGCAAATATGGAACATGCCCATTGTGACCTTTTCTGTTCCTCCTTCCAGGGAGCCGGTGTGCCGCTTCTATCACCGGCAGATCAGAAGCAAACACTTGGCCATCAAGAAAATGAACGAAATCCAGAAAAACATCGACGGCTGGGAGGGCAAAGACATCGGGCAGTGCTGCAACGAGTTCATCATGGAAGGAGGGCTGACAAAAATCGGGGCCAAGCACGAGCGCCACATCTTCCTCTTCGACGGTTTGCTGATCAGCTGCAAAACCAACCACGGGCAGTCGCGGCTGCCCGGCTACAGCAGCGCCGAGTACAGGCTCAAGGAGAAGATTGTCATGAGGAAGATGCAGGTGGTGGACAAGGAGGACACTGCAGAGTACAAGCACGCCTTCGAGCTGGTGTCCAAGGACGACAGCAGCGTCCTGTTCGCCGCCAGGTCGGCCGAGGAGAAGAGCACGTGGATGGCAGCGCTGATCTCGCTGCAGTACCGCAGCACCCTGGACAGGATGCTGGACTCGGTGCTGCTGCAGGAGGAGAACGAGCAGCCCCTGAGGCTGCCCAGCCCCAGCGTGTATCGCTTCGTGGTGGAGGACTCCGAGGATAACATCGTTTTTGAGGACAACTTGCAGAGCAGGAATGGGATTCCCATCATCAAAGGGGGCACGGTGGTGAAGCTCATCGAGAGGCTGACCTACCATATGTATGCAGGTATCCCGAGCTTTGTTTTGTAATCCTTTTATCTTTAGGGTTTTTTCTGCTTGTAATGAAATGTAAAATAACATCTGCAGGGAGTAAAAATATGTTATTAAATCACCTGGCTTTGCAGGCAAAGCTGTAAGAAAATTCTGGGTATGCAAACCTTTCATCCCCTAAAAAAACCACAAAAATATGTTTCCATGTTTCATCATGGCCAAAGCAATGGAGCTGTTACAGGCTGAGACTCTGTGAAGGAAGAAAAGAGTTGAAGGTTATATTTATTATATTTACTTTATTTTTTATAGTTATTACTTTCAGCCCACTGCACTCTGAAGTATCTGGGTTGAAGGTTATATTTATTATATTTACTGTATTTTTTATATTTATTACCTTCAGTCCACCACTTTGTGAAGTATCTGGGTTGAAGGTTATATTTATTATATTTACTGTATTTTTTATATTTATTACATTCAGCCTGCCACTCTGTGAAGTATATGCATTGAAGGTTATATTTATTACATTCAGCCTGCCACTCTGAAGTATCTGGGTTGAAGTTGATGCCAGTCACCACCAGCATTTTTCAGCCTTTCAGTGGCTGGAAGGCTCAGAAGTGAAAGCTGGAAGGAGTTCCATGAAGTGCTGATGCTGAGCAAAACGCTGGGTCTCAGTTTTGGGGTGCTGGTGCTGTTGGGACTGATGTGCAGTTTTTGTTAAATTTCCCCAATAGCACAGCTGATCAGGGAGAGTCATTCCTCAAGGGAGGCTGAGACAGAGGTTTTAAAAGAATATTGGATGAGCAGTTCACTGTTTTTCAGGGAAATGCACTGAAGAACTGAGTGAAAATTTCCCAAGCCCTGTCATTTCTGGTGTTTTTCAAATACAGTGCTTGCCTTACAGCCTCAGTGTCTTTTCTGCACATTAAACTTTTTCTTTGTATTTTATTTCTGATCTTTTGCAACTGGATAAAAACCCACTGCTGTCATTTTCTTACTCAATCCTTCCAGATCCTAATTTTGTCCGGACTTTCCTGACCACCTACCGCTCCTTTTGCAAGCCCCAGGAGCTGCTGAGTCTGCTGATAGAAAGGTGAGCAGTGATCCTCCTTTCTGAAGGCATGGAAAAGGTTTGGAATCACAGAATAAAATCCCAGAATGCTTTGAGAAAGGACCTTAAAACCCATCCAGTGCCACCCCCTGCCATGAGCAGGGACACTTCCACTATCCCAGGCTGCTCCAAGCCCTCTCCAACCTGGCCTTGGATTCTTCCAGGGTTGGAGCAGTCAGTTTCTCTGGGAATTCTATTCCAGGGCCTCCCCACCCTCACAGCCAGGAATTTCTTCCTCAAATCCCACCTAAGCGTCCTCTCTGTCAGTTTGAAGCCTGTCCCCTTGTCACCCCAGTTCCTGGCCTGATGAGTTTTGTATATTTGGAATCACAGAACATCCCGAGTTGGAAGGGACCCACAAAAATCAGAGATTCCAAGTACTCCTTTCCTGCTCAGGATCCCAGTGTCAAATTTCAGTGTTCTAGTGAAGTTTGTAAACCAGGAACTTTAAAACAATGATCCAGGTTTTCAGTGCAAGCTTCCTTTTCCCAGTTTAAATGAGTTACCTGAATGAGGTAGGAGCTGGAGCACCTGGTGTGCCTGGGCTGTGGGTGGTGATGTTGTGAACTGCTGAATTTGCTCATGAGAGAGCTGAGTGCACGATGGAAATAAGGGCAGAAATGTTCCAGGCAGTTTGTTTGAAGGCACAGAATTAAGGTAAACAGCATTTTAATGCAGTGTGGTAAAGCTGCTCTTAAGCTCTCATCTAATCTTCCCTTAATCATGCCAGCAGGTCCTTAAAAACCTTCTATCCCAGTCTAGACATGGTGTGATGAGCAGAGAAGCAGAGAATTAGCAGGGTGTGGAGCCGGGGAGGGAATTCCAGGCAAACCGGCCGGCAGAGAAGCACCTGCTTCTCCCCACACTGATTTTATATAAATAACATCTCTCTAAACTGCACCCTGTGCACGGAGGGGTTGTGTTCTGCCCTGCTTGCCATCCCTGTGTGGTGTTTTCCCCAGGTTTGAGATCCCTGAGCCCGAGCCCACGGAGGCAGACAGGCTGGCCATCGAGAAGGGGGAGCAGCCCATCAGCGCCGACCTGAAGCGCTTCCGCAAGGAATACGTGCAGCCCGTGCAGCTCAGGTGGGTGTGCCCCCAGCCCTGCCCTGGCACTGCCAGCCTGGGCTGCCCTGCCTGCCAGAGCTCCTGCACACTCTAATCTCTGCTGGAGACTTGAGCCACGTCTGCCAGCATAACATCCCAAATCGTGTCCTGATTATCCCAGCGACTGCTGGAGCTGGAGCTGGCCCAGCTGGGATCCCCACCCTCGGCGCCTGTGGCTGAGGGATGTGGAGCTCAGAGCGGGGCTGGCCACGCTCTCAAAGCATTCCTTGTTCCCAGGCCCTGGGAAGATAATTCCTCTGTTCCCAGTTTTCCAGCCCTGCTGGTGTTTCACTCCCTTTCCCAGCCCCGTGGATGGGTTTGCTCACAGACAGGGAGACTCTTGTCTGTGCTGCACGTTGCAGTGGGCTGCAGGGAATCTTCAAGGTCTTGCTGACCAAGCTAATTTGGGGAACAATTAAGTATTTCTAGCATGAATGAGAGTAATTGTTGCCCTGATTGGGGATCGAGACAGGAGGAGACACAGATCACAAGCAGTGTGTGCTTGAGCAACTTTTAGTCATTACACTGATGAGTAACATCAAGATGTTCCTATTAACAGCACATTAATTTTACTAATAGTAATTATTACTATTAATTACACACACAGCGAACCCTCAGTTACTCTGCTACCACACATTCCTGTTGGAGCAACAGCAGTTGACTCAAAGGGGCACACTGACATGCCAGTACCTCCAAGGTGTTCAGAAAGTCACTCAGGGGTCCCATTTTTATCAGACACCCGTGTGCATATATATATAAAAGATTAAAAAGATAATTCTGTGGGTAACCCTCTAGTTTTCCTCGACACAGAACTGCCACCACCTTCTTGAGCGTGATCCAAGTCACATAACCTCAGTGTAACCTTGATTCCCCTGCATGCTGCTGGCCTTGGGCAGCTTATCAGGCCCTTGGTGTTCTCACTTTGTCAGCTCCTGGGGGTTCAGCAGCACCAGAAGTCTCCACAGTTATCAGTTCCTGGGAGAGCTGCCTCTCAGCTCGTGCTTTCCCTGGTTTTGCTGTTTTCTGGGAGCTGTTCCTGATCTTTGCTGTGTATTTCCAGTAGCTTGAAGCTGTCTTACAGCTGCAAATGAGTGACTTTGAGCTGTTGGTGGATAAACTCAGCACTTTGTGCATTCCAGTGTTGTTAAAAGCATTGACCTCTGCGTCAGAGACTGCAGTTTGGGAAGAAGGTGGAGAATTGAAGGTGTTTATCCCTTCCTTCCCTGCTTCCCTGCACTCTCCATCTTGTAGAAAATGCAGTGCCCAGGCAGGGAAAGGGCTCAGACACAAATGTGAGGGGATGGGAAGGAGGAGGAGCTCAGCTGGAAGTGCAGTCAGCAGATCCAGGCTCTCTCTGGCTTTCCCAGAGTTTTCACCACGGGATCTCAAGGGCAGAGATGGATTAGATAAGATCCTGTTACATGAAACTTGGATTAAAACTTTGTCTCTTGGAATGTGGCATTGATTGCCAGCCTGAATGATCTGTTTGGGCAGCAATTCTTTTATGGGATAAACTTTATTTTTTACCTTGCACACTGGGAAGAGGAGAGTTAAGGAATTTTCCATGTGTCCTTCATTAGTCCTGAATGTAGGGCTGATTTTTGCTCAGGTGATAAATTGCACCTGGATAAATGAAAGTGTTGAAGGTGTGAGCTCAGCTTGTTTACCTGAAGAGACAAACCACTTTTTTATTCTGATTTATCCTGAGTGCAGAAGGCTGAAAAGCAGCTGGAGTTCACTTTTAGAGACTGATTTATTAGTGATTTGTGTAAGAAATTGTAGAGAAAAATCAAGAGGAAGTTCAGTGTTATCCTTAAAGGATGTATTGGATCTAATCAGGCCTTTTGGGTCATTAAAAATTGTATAAGTGGGGCAATAACATCAACTTTGAAGCTGAAATTGCTGTGTAGGAAAGAAAGAATGACAAATTTGCTTCTTAACAAGTGGGAGATCCTAATTAGTTTTTTTCATACCACACCAAGAAAAAAAAAAAAGAAATTACAAGGAAAATTAGAAATATCAAGTTTATCTTGTAGTATCTCAATACTAGCATTTTTTATATTAGATTTGAAAATAGCACCAAGCTTTATTTATGCTAAAACTATTCTTTAAAACATATAAATTAGGTTTTAAAAACACCTGCCAAGCTCAGTCTTTGCTCTGCTCCTTTGTCCATGTGTATTTTGAGAGTCACCAACTACATGAATCTGGAACTTGAGTTTTGTAGGATTGTGGTTCATTTTTATGGGATAAGCCATGGAAGTCCTTTAAAAGAAACTTTATTTTTTTTCATCTTTCCTCAGAATATTGAATGTTTTCCGGCACTGGGTCGAGCACCATTTTTATGATTTTGAGAGAGATCTGGAGCTGCTGGAGAGGCTGGAGACCTTCATTTCCAGTGTCAGAGGTGCAGTAATGGGGGTCCTGCTCCCTTCCCACGTTTTGTACAACTTCCCAGTCTGATGCTGATGGATTTTAGGGCTGAGAATCCCTGTACACACATGAGTAATTTTAATGCCTTTAATTGAGCTGTTTATGAGGCTCCCCTTTACATGAGGAAGCTTTGGCCTGGAGCCTAAGCAGCTCCTAAAAACGATTTCAAGCATTAGGATAATAACACTTTAAATATATTTCCTTCTGGGCAGGATGGTCATCCACGCCTGACTCTGTAATTCAGGCTGTCTGTCACCTTCCCCTTCTCCATAGAGAATTCCTTCTCTTTTGGTAATTGAATTTTTCCATTCTAATTTTTCCTATTTATATAAAGTTCCAACTGAAAATCATTAATCTTTTAGAAGAGGATATTGGGCCCATTTGGTATCTCTTCTTTATGAACTAGATCTTTCTGGCAGCCTCTGTGGAGGGCAGCAGTGTTGGCATGTTTAATCCTTATCCTGGCAATTCCAGGTTGTTATTTTCAGAGTGCCAGGTCTTACATTGGGCAACATAATTCTGAGACAATTAAAAGACCCTGAACACAGAGTCACTTTTTTCCACACCAAAACTGTCAGAGGATGTGGTTAAATAGAACTAGTTTCACATGTGTTTATTTGTCAGCTGATATAGGTGCAAAAACCCATAAGGAAAAAATAGAGAAATACAAAGCTGATTGATTTACGTGCAGAAATGCAGACTTCTGAGTGTGCATTCAAATTTTTGGGGAGTTGGTTTCACTAACTTATCAAAAATTCTTTAAAATCAGAGGTTCCCCCAATGGTTTGGGTTGAAGGGAGCTTAAAGCCCATCCAGTTCTACCCCTGCATGGGCAGGGACACCTCCAATGTCCCAGGGTGCTCCAAGCCCTGACCAGCCTGGCCTTGGACACTTCCAAGGATCCACAGCTTCTCTGGGCACCCTGTGCCAGGGCCTCCCCACTCTCCCAGCCAGGAATTCCCTATTCCCAATATCCCACCTAACCCTGCCCTCTGGCAGTTTGAATCCATTTCCCCCATCCTGTCCCTCCATCCCTTGTCCAAAGTCCCTCCAGCCTGAGCTCCAGTTCCCAAATATATTTATTTACAAACTCAAAATATTCCCTCCCCAGAGATTGCTCTATAATATCAACATTTATGAAAGAACACGAATTTATTAAAAAGCAACACTTGTAGCAAGATCAATGCACTTTTCCCCTCTCTTGGACTTGTAACCCTCCGTCAGTTTAAAACCAAACTTACAACAGCATTAAAAATTTCTGTATGGGATTTATTTTTAATGATTTCTCTTCTACAGGAAAATCCATGAAGAAGTGGGTGGAGTCCATTGCTAAAATCATCAAGAGGAAGAAAGCCCAGGCAGACGGGGTCAGCCACAACATCACCTTCGAGAGCCCGCCGCCGCCCCTGGAGTGGCACCTGTGGCGCGTGGGGCACGGCGAGGCGCTGGAGCTGATGACGCTGCACCCCATCGAGATCGCCCGGCAGCTCACCCTGCTCGAGTCCGACCTGTACAGGCACGCCTCGCTCCCACACTCTGCTCTTCTTCTGCCTGGGTTTGGAAAGACGGGGGGCTGCTAAGGAAGGGAGGGGCCACCCCTGAAATGGAAAATGTAAAACCCCTCCTGTTGTGTTTGTGGGGTTCCCCCTATGAAGGCAGGAATGATGAATCTGACTCCATGTTCTCAGAAGGCTAATTTATTGTTTTATGATCTATATTATATTATGAACAGAAGATAATCAATAATTAATGGTCCATGAACAGCAGAGAACTCCTGGAAGGAGGATTGGCTGTGGGAGAGATAAAGAAAACTGCTCCATGAACAGAGAGAACTGCCCCATCAGATAGGAATAGAATACACACCCCCTTTTCCAACCTAAGACACATTTTCTTTTTTCTTTTATTTTTCTTTTTTCTTTTTCTTTTTTTTTTTTTTTTTTTTTTTTGAGTTGGGATTAAAAGTGCTTGAGATGATATTTTTTGTGTTTGGACTGAAGTGTTTATTATTTTATTTATATTATGGTGTTACAAGTCGTGAGTTTTGTAGTACTTCACTAATAATTTACACAACAGCTTTGTTTAGCTCTTTCTACAAGGTTTTTCAAAGGTAAACTGTTTAATTAAGAAATGACACTTAAATTATTTTTACTTTTAACTTAATAACTAATTATTTTTGTTTTGCAACATGGATTTTTCTAATTATACAATACTACTTAAACTCATGAAGAAGAAGAATTAACTACCACTTTAAAACTTCTATCTTGCTTTATATGTATTTTTATCTTTTAAAACTTCAAATTTTCTGCTGTGTGATATTACACACTTCTATTCATACACTCATAATCTTAGTGCTGTTATGTAATTTTGGAAGCTTTCTCTACGGCTTCAGGTTAAATGTAGTGTTTGTTTGGGGGTCAGTGTCTTTCAACACAGAAAGTCTAAAATTCTCAGCATCCAGGGTTCCAACACTCTCACGTCTTTTTTGTCATTATTTCACTCAAAAAAATGCTCCTCATTCACACCATCAGTCAAAAATACGCTGTGACTTCCAGAGAGGTTTCTCTGCTGTGTGTTCTATGCTAAAATATGCACAGGAGTGAAAAAAAAAGAGGTTTTATCTCCATATCAGACTTGTGACAACAGAAATGCAGGGAGAATAATTCAGGAGTCTTACAAAATTCAAATTATAAATCCCATTCCTGCTTCAGTGACAGGAGGTTTTGTGTTGAAATCAACCAGTTGCTGCAAGTGCTTCACCTTTCTGTTTTCAGTTTTTAACTCTTTTGAAGTTATTTTCTTGGCTTTTCAGAAAATTAAGCTCACTCCTTTGTAATTTCCTTATCTGAAAATGCTTCTTCAAAATTATCCAATTTCAATTAAGATACAAATGTATTCCCTTCTGTACTCGAGCACTCAGAAAGTTGTGGTTTGTAGTAGATGAGGTGGGATTGGATTTGTGAAATATCAGGTCATGATTAATGGGAGAAATAACCTTTTAATTGAAAGACAGAAATTACAGTTTTTATTGGTACTGAGCATTTTTCCTCCTCTTTGGCTTTGCCAGGGCTGTGCAGCCTTCTGAACTCGTGGGCAGCGTGTGGACGAAGGAAGATAAGGAAATTAACTCCCCAAATCTCTTGAAAATGATTCGTCACACTACAAATCTCACCCTGTGGTTTGAGAAGTGAGTACAGTGCAGTGCCATTGACCACTTTTACCTGGATGTGCTTGGGGTTTGCTGCTTTATTTCTGCAAATCCTCCCTTGACTTTCCAACTCGAACATGTGTAAGATGTGATTGCAGAAATTCATACTTGAGATGCTGCAGAGAGAGCCAAAATCTGCATGCTGGATGGGTTTTCGTGGAAAAATTTGATTTAATAACTCAGAAAGTGTCAGGTTTTATTTCTCAGTGTTTCTCAAATGCCATCTTTTGATCAGGTGCATCGTGGAAACAGAGAACTTTGAGGAGCGAGTGGCTGTGCTCAGCAGGATCATAGAAATCCTGCAGGTTTTCCAAGACCTCAACAATTTCAATGGTGTTCTGGAGATTGTCAGTGCTGTGAACTCTGTCTCTGTCTACAGGCTGGATCACACATTTGAGGTGAGTTTAGGGCATGGAAAAGGAATTGAAATCAGAATCCAGAGCTGGGTCCCACAAGGTTCTGGGGTGAAATCCATTGCTGGCAGCAAAGCCTCCCTGGAGTAAAACAGAAAAAGAAGAATGTGAATAAAATGGTTTTGAGTTTTGTATGGCTCTGAAAGGCAGCACAAGGTCTTGAAGTTAAAATCAAATGTTTAATTTTTATTGAAGACCAAATTTTTAAAGTTAAAGTAACAATCTGTTTTCGAAGTTAAAATCAAATGTTTAATTTTTATTGAAGACCAAATTTTTAAAGTAACAATCTGTTTTGAGTAATCTGGAATCTTTTCTTTGGGATCCACATGACTGAATTGTTGGGGGCTGTAATGCAGAGCAAACCATTGCCACAAGAGGTTCTTTGAAAACTTCATTTCAATTCCCAAATTTTGCTCAGAGAGCCAGGGATTTGTCTTGTATTTGCTAACCATGCTGTTGAGAACATTTCCATCCCTATTTTTTTTATTTTGACAATTCAGGCACTCCAGGAAAGGAAAAAAAGAGTTTTGGATGAAGCAGTAGAATTAAGCCAAGATCATTTTAAGAAGTATTTAGCTAAGCTCAAGTCAATCAACCCTCCCTGTGTGCCTTTTTTTGGTAAGTGACATCAAATTTTTTGTGTGGTGTCACTCTGAAGTTGAGTTTCTTGCAGATATATGCTTAAAAACTTCTTTATTTAATCAGGAATATACCTAACAAATATCTTGAAGACAGAAGAAGGGAATCCTGACTTCCTTAAAAGACAAGGGAAAGAATTAATTAACTTCAGTAAGAGGAGAAAAGTGGCTGAAATTACAGGAGAAATTCAGCAGTATCAGAACCAGCCCTACTGCTTACGGGTTGAGCCAGAAATCCGGGTAAGCAGCCATGATATATCTCTTTGGGGACTGGGGAGGGGGAAAAATGCCAAATAATCTTCTAACACTGGACCTAATTTTGCATGAATAGTGATTATCAAAAGAGGGGGGAGCAGTGGGTGGTAGACAACAAAGAACCACACAAAGGAGCAGCCAAAAGTGGTGAAAAATGACATTTTGAATCACTGAATTACAAGTATTTCATTAAAATTTTCTCTTTATGCTTATTTTTAAAATATTCTCGCTACTTGTTTCATTCAGAAATTCTTTGAAAATCTCAATCCCATGGGGAAGATACCAGAAAAAGAGTTTACAGATTATCTGTTCAACAAGTCCTTGGAGATTGAACCTCGGAACTGCAAGCAACCACCTCGATTTGTGAGTTTTTCCTGACATTTCATGGGATCACAGTTGGAAGGGAACCACAGGGATCATCGAGTCCAATTCCTGCAAGATTTAATTAAATTTAATATTTAATAAAAATTAAATAGCTAAAATTCACTGACCCCTATGAAAATAACACATGGTTACCTCAACAAGCCAGATAAATTTTCTCCAGAATTCCTTATCCTGAGCTGATTTTCCAACTAAACTTGATTTAAAAGTACTTCTACTCCTGATATTTGTCACTACTAAAATATATTACCTTTCTCTGATTTTAAAACTCACTTTTTCCACCCAAAACTTGAAATATTGCTGTTAAATTTGTATTTCTTATCATACAATCATATGATAAAATATGGAGTAATATTTTCATTTCACAATACCAAGAAGACTTATATTAATACTAATTAAAATATTACTTTTATACACAATATGTTCAGTTTTCTTTAAGGTAATTTCTATTTTTCTTTTGTCTGAATATTTGATATTATTGCAAAAACTGCAGACTTTACCAGGTGCAACTCTTTTTGCTGAAGAAAATGCAGTTCCATTTAAAGGAGTAGCAATTTTGGGTTTAAAAACCCAGCTTCTGGAGCTCAGAGTTCTTTTTAAGAAGGAAAATCACAATTTAGAGCACTTGTTTTTTATATGTTGTAATTGCCTGAGGAACTGGAGGCATGTCTAATTTTTTGGGAGAGTTATAAATAATTTTTGCCATCTCTTGTTAGAGGAATGAGTAAGATGATGTCACAAATGTGGCAAGAAAACACCAGAAACTGCTGTTGCAAAAATGCTTCTGACAGTAATTTTATTAAAATCTTGTCTAAAAATAGGAGTCCAGTCAGCTGGGCAGGAATTCTTTACAACTCATGATTTCCCAAGAGAGAATCTTACTGGAATTTCAGGAAAACCCAGTTGTGGGTGCTGTAATGTGCTGGACACCACTGAAAGATGGGGACATAATTCACTTTACAAGGCTCAGCTTTGATCTGTGCTGGATTCCACCCAAGCCTAACCAGGCTGGGTTTGTCCACACAGTGACCTGGTGTAGGAATTTTGTCCTGGATAAACTGGAGGACAGGGACAACGTGTTTCCAAGTGTGTCCTTGGTCCTGGACGTGTGCAGGGCCCGGTGACCCTCTGTGCTTTTGCTGTTTCTGTGCTGTTGCTCTGGGGCTCTGCTGCAGCTCTGAGGGGCTCTTGAAGTCAATTTCTATTTCCCAAGGCTGTTTTTCCCAGTGTTTTGTCCTGGTTGGCAGCAGAACCTGGACTCTTCATTCCTCATACTTGTGGGGGAAAAAAAGATTTCTTCAGCTGCATCCACAACTTCCCAGCAAACTCCTGCTGTGTAAATAACGCCGCACCTCCCATCAGTTGTACCCCTGTGCTGCTCCTTGAGAAATACTTTAAAAATACCCCCCAGAGCCTTGGGAATGCTGCACTGGGGAATGGCAGCAGTGTTGGGAATGCTGCAGTGGGGAATGGCAGCAGTGTTGGGAATGCTGCAGTATGGAATGTTGTAGTGTTGGGAATGCTGCAGTGGAGAATGGCAGCAGTGTTGGGAATGCTGCAGTATGGAATGTTGTAGTGTTGGGAATGCTGCAGTGGAGAATGGCAGGAGTTCTTGGGATTTCTGTGCTGGGGAATAGCAGCAGTTCTTGGGATTTCTGCAGTGGAATGGCAGCAGTGTTTGGGAATGGCAGCAGTGTTTGGGAATGCTGCAGTGTGGAACATTGCAGTGCTGGGAATGTGCAGTGCCTGGGATCCTTGCAGAGTTGGGAATGTTGCAGTGTTATGTTGCAGAGTTGGGAATGTTGCAGTTTTGATAGAATTGCAGTGTGGAATGCTGCAGTGTGGGATGTTGCAGTGTTGGGAATGTTGCAGTGTTGGGACCATGTTGCATTATGGAGTGTTGCATTGTTGGGAGTGTTGCAGTGTGGAACGTTGCATTGTTGGGAACGTTGCAGTGTGGAATGCTGCAGTGTTGGGAGTGTTGCAGTTTTGGGACCGTGTTGCATTATGGAATGTTGCATTGTTGGGAATGTTGCAGTGTTGGGAACATTGCAGTGTTGGGACCATGTTGCATTGTTGGGAATGTTGCAGTGTGGAATGCTGCAGTGTTGGGAATGTTGCACTGTTGGGACCGTGTTGCATTATGGAACGTTGCGTTGTTGGGAACGTTGCAGTGTGGAACCTTGCAGTGCTAACAGCTCCCCTGTCTGCAGCCCAGGAAAACAACGTATCCCCTGAAATCCCCCGGGATTAGGCCCAACACGGGCAGGCACGGCTCCACGTCGGGCACGCTGAGGAGCCACCCCCTGCCCCTGGAGAAGGAGCCCAGCAAGATCAGCTTCAGCAGGATCACCGAGGCCGAGCAGGAGACGGCGGCCTCGGCTCCGACCTCCCCCAACACGCCCTCAACGCCGCCCGTGTCCGCGTCCTCGGAGTTCAGCGTCTTCTTAGACATCGACCTCAACAGTTCTTACGGTAAATAAGAACTATTATGGGTTAATAATGGTTGGTGCTGTCCCTCAGGCTTCCCTCATGTGTTGGGGGTGGGTGCCAGGATTTAAAAAAATAAATTGCAAAATGTGAAGTGATGAAATTAATTCCCAGCGTGAGTTAAATTCTCCAGTTCAGGAAGGTCTTAAACAGGAAATTCTCGTTCACGTTTGCAGTAGATAAACTTGGGGTTTTTTTCTGATCTCAGGTTATTTCAGCATTTGTTTTGTGCTGCAGTGCAGTGCTTCTGTCTGGAAATGGTTTAATGGATTTTTTTATTTCCCAGGTAACAACAGCATCTTCGCTCCTGTGAACTTGCCTCAGTCGAGTGAGTGTTGGAACTCTGTTAAATTTTAACTCCGCCTTCCCTGGGTTCAGGAGAGCTCGGTGGGGATTAAAATCTGAGATCTGGGATGAGAATGTGGGCTGCATTCAGAAGGGCTCCTTTTAGATCAGATGTCCAGTAAAGAATGTAAAGCCTAAAACTTAAACTGCTGGTTTAGTCTGGGTTGGGTTTTTATCTCCAGGCTCTCACATGATTTTCCTTCTATTTTGAATGTCCTTGATGATTGTTTTGTTTGACTAAAGCTACAAATAAAACAACTTGATAATTTCCTAATTCCACATGGTGAATATAACTGCTCTGTTGCTGGGAAGGAAGAAATACGTTTTGTACCACACCTGTAAGGGATATCCTGCATTCACCTGTGTTTTCAGCTGTTCTTTTTATTTATTCCACGTACATTTTTTAAAATATTATTAATTTAATTTTCAGCTGGAGAGCACAGGCCTGCTTTTCCTAAGAGGAAAAGCAAAGGTGTGACAGAAATCACCAATACAAGTCAGGGGTTGTGTTATGTCTTAATTTGAGGATTTTTTTTCCTCCCTCTGTAAGAACTCACTTGGAGTTCCCTGGATTTATTTTCCTGTCTCTCAGCATTGCCTCCTGACTGCTGATGCCTTTTTTTGATACTGGACATAGGAGAACACTTTGTGAGGCCTAGATCTGATTAAAGCAGTGAATTAAAGGATTTCATGCTGCGGCAGTTACTGGTTCATGTTGCTGTGGAGCACAAAGACCTTACTTGAGTTGCTTTGAGTTTGCCTTGATATTCCAGAATATGTTCCTCAGATATTGCACAAGGAGTAAAAGATCTGCTTTTCCCTCTCCAGAGACTTTCTTCAGCTCTTGGGGGAGCTTCCCTAAACTGATTGATGAGCCTCAGAACCCTCCTCCACTTCCTCCACGAAAAAAGATGGATCAGGATGCTTCCAATGCTAAGGTATTGCTGTCCTGGATTGAATAACTTTGGTGATAAATTGGGGAATATCTAGAATCATTTCTCTTGGAAAAGACCTTGAAGATTGTCAAGTTCG
The DNA here is from genome assembly GCF_017590135.1 of Pyrgilauda ruficollis. Lineage (NCBI taxonomy): Eukaryota > Metazoa > Chordata > Aves > Passeriformes > Passeridae > Pyrgilauda > Pyrgilauda ruficollis. The sequence goes on from NW_024511321.1 coordinate 851,247, forward strand.
ACCATTTATCCAAACAGGGCTCTGTCAGTCTAAAAGACTTTGAGATGCAGAGCTCCAGTTTCCTGTTTTTAAGTTTTGGATTCCCAGTGTCCAAACCCTGCTAGCAATTTCAGGAACAAAATGTTCACATTCCCATCAAGGGTACAGCTGCTGTGCTTCTGACAGCACCACTAGCAGAGGTCAGGAGAATTCCTCATCTGAATGAAGACTGCTCTTTATCCAAACATTTGGACACGGGAAATGGCTTTGAACTGAAAGAGAGTAGGTTTAGATGGGATGCTGGGAATTGGGAATTCCTGGCTGGGAGGGAGGGGAGGCCCTGGCACAGCATGTCTGGAGAAGCTGTGGCTGCCCCTGGCAGTGTCCAAGGCCAGGTTGAACAGGGCTTGCAGCAGCCTGGGACAGTGGGAGGTGTCCCTGCCCATGGCAGGGGGAGGAATGGGATGGGATTTAAGTTCCCTTCCCACCCAAACCATTCTGGGATTCCGTGCTCTCCATTTCTTACACCTCCCTTTTCTCCTCGACACCTCAGGGAAATTCCAAGTCGGATGACGATCCTCCAGCAATCCCACCTCGGCAGCCGCCGCCTCCAAAGATCCAACCTCGCGTTCCTGCTTACACCGCCCCCCTGGAGCAGCCCTTGCACAGCCCTCCTCCTCCGCCCCCCCGGGACCCTGTCCCCGACACCCCGCCGCCGGTGCCGCTCCGGCCGCCCGAGCACTTCATCAACTGCCCGCTGAGCCTGCAGCCGCCGCCGCTGGGACGCTTCCCCCGGGACCCCGAGTGGCTGCGGGAGGCCGGCTCCGGCCCCAGCTCTCCGGGCACCCCTCCCAGCACCCCTTCCCCGCGGGTGCTGCGCCGCTGCTGCGTCCTCAGCGCCAGCCACAACAACCTGGCACAGCCGCCCGTGCCCCCCGTGCCGCCCCGGCACAACTCCAGCCCCCAGCTACCAAAACTGCCACCAAAGACTTACAAAAGGGAGCTCTCCCACCCTCCTTTGCACAGACTGTCTTTGCTAGAAAATGCAGAAACTCCTCAATGACCTTAGCCATAGTAGTCATTGACACTGGAATACTGTTTGTAAAGTTCCTCTTTTTTTTTTTTTTTAATTTATTCAAAAAAAAAAAAAAAAGGCAGTGTATTTTAGTATTTTCACAAATTATGCTCTTAATGTGCTGCTGATCAAAAAAAAAAGGTTTAAATTGGAAATAATTCAGACTACACACATTCCAGCCTGTGTGGTTGGACAGCATTACCCTCAGGTGAGCAGCAGCATTGCCTTGGTTCACATCCTCAGTGCCGACCGTTCTGCCAGGACACAAAATAGACCTTTTGCACTGTAAACTACACTAAGTGAATTTAAACTGACATCATTTAATTGCACTGAGCCAAAAAAAGGTGCGTCTGTGGAATTTTTCTTTCAAATTTGAGCACTAGTGGCCTTTTTTTTTAATTAAGGAAACCCAGCAATGGGATGATCAAGCAACACGAGGATACAGAGCGTCACAGATTTGAAACCTCTGACCACTTGCCTTGAGGTTCCTGAGTGACAGCTCCTGTTCTGGAATATTCTCATGCCATGTCTTAATTGCCATTGATTTGCTGCTGAAGACAAAGAAAAAAATAGGTTGAAATCTAAATACCAAAATATTCCTTTGGTCTTGGTTCTTTGGAGAAAGGATGAAGGAGGAGTATCCGTCTCGGATATCGGGGAGGATCCCGAGTACTTCACGTGCATCCTGTTCAGATGTGCCTTTTTTGTTTTGGTAGGCGAAGGTGTCTTAAGCTAAAGAGTTTGTCTGCTGTTGTGGAGAACAAAGCTATGCGCCTGTACAATTGTTTATATTGTATATTTACAGATATGCTAATGACATGTATAAATTGAAGTTGACTTCGAGGCCTATAACACAGTCTGCTACTCCTGGGATTGGATCCGGCCAGCAGCGTTTCCTCTGGCTTGGGAGCAGTCCTGCCTTCCAGACCTAATAACTTCCTTTAGAGCTACACTTAACTCGTGAATCCACTTTGGAAATTGGTAGCATTTAAACCAGCAAACACTTAAAGCTTTATTAAACTTTTTAAACTGATAAGTGAATGGAACTTTTCTTTGCCAGTCGAACGCCCGTGTTTGAACTGGTGTGAGAGTGAGTCTGTTTTACTGGTAGTTCTGTAGCAGCATTTATAAAGTGGCCTTCACAAGCCACATTTTATTTACTGGTTTGTGGCCTTTTACTGTGCTTTGTATCAGAGTTCTTAACAAGATTAATAAATCACCCCAGTCTTAATTTTTAAGAGCTTGAGCAGTGCGTGTTCCTTGCAAGGACAAGGTTGGGAATTGCATTTTTGACAAGACAAAATGGCCCAATTTTCCATGCTGCTGGTCTCACTTTGGCTCATCCCAGCTTCCAAATCACACTCCAGCCTCTCATCAGGCTGCCTAAGCTGCTCCCATTGTCCTGGGCATTCCATTTGGAAAATTCTCCTTTTTGGAAAGGAGATATGACTGAAGAGGGATGTTAATTAGAAATCCCCTGAGTTGGAAGGGATCCATCAGGAGTCCAACTCCTGGCCCTGTACAGGATCATACCAAGAACCCCCCGTTTTTCTCCTGGGAAAATGTTTTTTTCCATCTGTCTCCTGAACACTTTTACTGCCTGTCCCCTCCGTGCTCCTTCCTTGAGGAAGAAGAGAGGGTTGGAATCCATTCACGCTTTTTATAGGAGAACTGCTTCATTTTGCTAAAATAAGGTTCAAGAAGTCCCAAATTTGAGATGCACGGACTGGGAGTGCAGGTAGGAAATGGAGGATGACTTGGAAAAGTGGAATTCTTTATTAGATTCTTTGCATTAACTCTTTTGAAGTCCCCACCAGCAGCTATTGCTAAACAAGGAATAATATTTTTTCAAACTTTTTGTGTGTTGATGAAGAGGAAAAAATTCTCTCCCACATTTTAGAATATACAGATGTCAGCTTTATGCCTTCCTGTACAAGTGCTTATGCCAGAACCATTTTGAATATTCCACAGTAAAATATATCATAATATGGCCATGGAAAGTGGTCAAAGGCAGTGAGATTCCCACCAGCATGGTTCAAGAGAGCAATAAATAACATTTCAGTTACTTCATAATTAGAGGGGTAGGTAAAAAGAACAACAAAAAAACTGCTGGAGTGGAAAAATGTGACATTTGAAGTTGGTTCATGTGGGAAAAGGCAATTCCCTCAGAAAACTTCTTCCCAAGGGGAATCTGCCGACCACCAAGAGGCCTCCCATTGCTCTAAAAGGAATGAAGAAATAAAGTAATAAAAAAACTTTATTCCACATATCCAAGGGGGGGAAAAAAAATCTAAAACGTTTGCATTTAAAGATGTCAACGCAGAATCAACTCATGTTCAGTTGCTTGATTAAAATCTTTTTTGTGAGTTTATTAAAACCTTTTTGTAGGTTTGTAAAGACCTTTTTGCAAGCTAAGTCCTTTTCTGTGGGTTTATTAAAACTTTTTTCATAGGTTTATTAAGACCTTTTTCATAGGTTTATTAACCTTTTTGTAGGTTTACTAAGACCTTTTTGTACATTTATTAGGACCTTTTTGAAGTTTATTAAAGCCTTTTTGTACGTTTATTAAGACCTTTTTTGTAGACTTACTACGACTTTTGTAGGTCTATTAAAACTTTTTTCTAAGTTTATTAAGACCTTTTTTGTAGGTTTGTAAGACCTTTGTCAGGTTGCGTGAGGGCGGTTTGTAACAAAACCTTCAGGAGGGATGAGGGAGCGGCTGCTGAGGGCTCCGCGCTCCCTCACGGCCGTGGCTGCCTGGAATCAATTCCGGCTGGACAGGGCTGCCGGAATCCTGGAACCATTCCGGCTGGACAGGCCTGCCGAAATCCTGCAATCATTCCGGCTGGAAAAACCTCCGTGCCCACGAATCCCAGCCTCTCCCGCCGCCCGGAGCGGGCGGGCAGCGCCGTCCCCTCACGGCCCGCCCGCCATTTCCTGCCGGGGCGGGGCCGCGCCGCCTCAGAGCCGCGGCCATGGCGGGCTTCGTGAGGGAGCTGGAGCGGCGGGCCGGGCCGGCGCTGCGGCTGGAGCAGCGGGCGGCCGGCGGCGTGGGCTGTGTGGTGTGGGACGCCGCGCTGGTGCTCGCCAAGTTCCTGGAGACCGGCGCTTGTCCTCTCGCCCGCCGCCACGTCCTGGAGCTGGGCGCGGGCACCGGCGCCGTCGGCATCATGGCAGCCACGCTGGGGTGAGCGGATTCCCTGCCCGGCGCTGTCTTCTCCCTCACACCCTTTCGATTCCTTTAAACCCTATTTTCTGTCCTGTGCGGAGTGTCCCCTGCCATCGCGTTGCTCCCTAACCACGCGTGTGTGTTGCAGGGCGAACGTGACGGTCACAGACCTGGCGGAGCTGCAGGAGCTGTTGATGGTTAATATTGAGAATAACAAGCACCTGGTCACAGGGTCCGTCCGAGCCAAGGTACTGAAATGGTTTGTATGAGCCTTTATTTAATGTCTCTGTTCAGCTTTAACGGGGATTCTGGGTTCAGGTTGAAAAAGAGTCGGTTTAGATGGGATACTGGGAATTCCTGGCTGGGAAGGTCCTGGCACAAGTGCCCAGGGCAGCTGTGGCTGTCCCTGGAAGTGTCCCAGGCCAGGTTGGACAGGGCTTGGAGCAGCCTGGGACAGTGGGAGGTGTCCCTGCCATGGCAGGGGGAGGAATGGGATGGGATTTAAGTTCCCTTCCCACCCAAACCAGTTTGAAATTCTGTGATTCTGCACTGGCATCTTAAATTGCTGAATAACTTCAAAACACCGCTGTGAGAGGGAAACTTAATGTGAAAACACAGTAGTTAACTTCGTGCTCAGTCCTTCAGTATGTGTTATTACTAAAACTTGTTTTCATGTTTTGTTGGTTTTTCCCTTGTTTGTTCTTTTTAGGGGTGAAGATGTAACGGAATTTCAGCCTCCCCCCGATTATATACTCATGGCTGATTGCATTTACTATGAGGAGGTAAATGAGGACTTTGCTAAACCCCTGCAGAAAGGTTTCTTGGGAAGGGGGTGGGATCAGTGTGTTTAGTGTGAGAAGTGTTCAGATAAATATTGTGCTCGTGTCATGGTCCCTGTGGTTTATATGAATATGTAGAACAAAACTGGAAAAGGCATTTTTTGATAGATATAAGGCCATTTGACATAAAACCAGAGACTATTTTTATGTTAAAAATCCCAAATTGAATATTTGTACCTTCCCCCCCCCTTTTTTTTTTTAACATTGGGAGGGGTGAAGCGAAATGTGAACTGTTGAAATCATTGGTGAATGAAATTTAAGAGTGCTACCTCTGCTGTTTGGGTTCTCCTCACTCTTTCCTTGGGAAGGCAAGAGAAGAAATCCTGCCACAGCTCAGTGGTTGTTGTAGTCTGCCTCGTGTCCTCAGCTGGAGCTTGTAGGATGTGCACAGAGAGCTGAGGAAAGCTGCAGGAAAAGGGAAATAACCTGACAAACCCCATGTCCCAGTGCCCTTCCAATGGCTTTACCAGCCCCTGGCATTGTGTCCCTGCCTCTTGGTCCCATTTCCCTTCATTGTGGTCTGGATCTGAGCCATCCTCCAGGAATAATTGAGAGCACTCTCATTTTTTAAACACACTGAGGAATACTCATTGCTGTGTGCCTCCAGGAAATGCCCACTCAGCAATGTGGGATGTTTCTGGCTTGGATTCCAGTTCAGTTTTCTTGGTCACTCTGGGAAATTCTTCTCCTGTGAGTCCCCTTTTCTCCTCTGCTTCCCAGCTTTTTCCCCATATTCTTCTTGTCCCAGTTAAAGCACTAAAAATAACTCCCTGAAAAGTGAAACTGGGAGGTTCTCTCTTGGGTGAGGACTTTAGCTAGAGTGAAATGAACTTGAAATCCACGTGGGAAATGTTTAACCTTTTTTGGGCAGTCCTTGGAGCCCTTGCTGAAGACCCTGAAGGACCTGACAGGCCCTGACACTTGTGTCCTGTGCTGCTATGAACAGAGGACTGTGGGGAAGAACCCTGAAATTGAGAGAAAATACTTTGAAGTAAGTGAGTTTGAAGCATATTTTCTTTTAGGCTGTTCCATTGAAAGCAGAGGGAAAATACAAAGTTTTGCTCAGGAACTCAAAACTCTTTCCTGAGTGATGGAGGTGCTTCTGAAAAAAATCCTTCTCTCTAATGAGAGCCCATTAATAAGTGTTTTAATTGAATGTTCCAGCTGTACTTTGTGTGCAGGTGAGGAAAAGCAACACAGGGAACAGCTGTGGGGGGATGATGGTCAGTGCAGTTTTAACTCTGCACCTGAGGTGGCTGCTGAGAAGCAGATCTTGTGCAGGATTATATATAATAATTATAATATTGCAAAAAATGGGAAAGGGTGAGAATTCCAGGGGGTTGGTAGGTGTTAATCAAAGTACCTGTTTGGTAATTAGTGCCTCACACTCTTGTGGGGCCTTGGCAGTGAGCAGGGCTGTGCTCAGCTCTGCTGAGGTGCTGCTCCCACAATAAACTCAACAGGTATTGGTGTTTCTGGCTGATTTCTGTGGTTTTTTTGTGATTTATTTCCTTGTTGGCCAGGTTCAGCCCAGGCAATCTGAGCACAGCCCAGAGCTGATGCTGGGGGATTTTAGACTGGTTTTTTTCTCTCCTTTTCCAACCAGTTGAGAGGGTTGGCAGACAGGTGCTGTGGTTTGGCATAGCATTTTAGGGATTGAAGCAAAATTATGGATTCACAGAATAATTTAGGCTGGAAAAGTCCTCTGAGATCATCAAATTCAACCATCCCCAAGCAGTGCCAAGGCCACCACTAAGCCACATCCCCAAGTGCCACATCCACACGTCTTTTAAATCCCTCCAGGAGTGTTTTACCACAAGTTTAAATAGATTTTCCTGGGAGTCTGTAGCTTTAGGTTAGTGCTGGAGCAGTGTCCTGGTTCCTAGGATCCTAGTGAGTGCACTGGTGATTGGCCAGCACTGAGCCCACCACACTCAGTTTAAATGAGCGTGAAGTGCTGCATGTCTGGAATGGTTGTGGAACTGTTCTTCGTGGAACAGCTGCTTCAGAGGGACTTTGAGCTGGAGAGAATTCCCCTGGATAGGCACGACGAGGAGTATCGGAGCGAGGACATCCACATCGTGAGCATCCACAGGAAGCAGACGGTAGGTGCACAGAATCCAGGATGCTTTGGGTTGTTGGGAAGGGACTTTAAAGCTCATCTCATTCCACCCCCTGCCATGGGCAGGGACACCTTCCACTGGAATGGTTCATGGCACCAGCACAGCAACTGCTGCCCGGAATTCCCAGAGCTGCTGTTTCCTTGGCACAGCGTGAGCACTCCAGGGGTGGAGCTCCAGACTGACTGTGGAGTTTGGGACCCTGTGGAACCACAGCCCTGCTGTACAAAGGAGCTGTTTTGTTCCCAAACCTGGTGCTCCAGGTGCCAGCCTTCCTCTTCAGCGCTACCTTTGACCTTCACACTTCTGCTTCCATGCACTGGTGGGGTGGGATCTCCAAACTGGAGTTTAGAGGCACCAAAGTAATAAAAATAAAATGCCTGGTGCTGTTTTTGGCACCGTGGGCTCTGCTGTGCCACCCTCTCCCCAAAACCAGGCTCTAGATGTGATACTCAGCAGCTGCCAGGACTGCTTTGATCATTTTGGGGTTAACTGATGAAGCGTGAAGAAAATACTTTGCATATTATGCTGACACAACATGCAGGCTCAGCTCTTGAACGAAACCAGGCCGCTTAAAAATCTGTCATCTTTGTGAAAATCTCTTGACAGAATTTCCCATCGTGAGATCTTTGAGCACAGGATCTGTCCCCTGGCAGAGCTCTGGACAAGCGGGGATGGGATAACACCACAGAGGGACTGTCTGCGGTGTGCTTGTGACTCATCTGCACCGAGCAGCTTCTGGCTGGCCGGCTCGGCAGCCGAGGTGTCTGACAGCGCCTTCCGGCCGGACAGCTGTGGGCTGGCCGCGTCTGCGGCCCGGGGAGGCGGGCAATGGAGCCGGAGCGGCCCCGACGGCGCGGGGCCGGCTGCTGCGGGAGCGGCGCTGCCGAGCGCTCACCGAGGAAACCGCGCTGAAACCGCCGGGAGGGGAAGGCTGGGAGCGGCTCGAGCGGCCTGTCAATAAAACTTTGGCACGGGAGTTGGGTTTCGCATGGTGGGTTGCTCATTCATCCTGTGCTTCCTGTGTCATTCCCTCCTGGGAGGCTCGTTGCAGGAGCTGGGGCTGTTGTGGTGGTGGTTCCTGCGCAGATAAAATGTGCCTGTGCAAAATCGTTCTGCCTTCTGTTTTCACCTGTGCTTTTCTGGTGCAAAGATCTGCAGTGTTCAAGTTTGACACCTTCAGGTTATTCTGGTGAGCAGGTTCCTTGTGGCTGTTGGTGTTTCTGCCTCTTGGAGCTCAGTGGTGGCTTAGAGAAGGAATTTTGCAGGAATTCTCACTTTTCTGTGGTGGAAGCAGCTGTGGAAGTTGGGTCTGTGACAGAGGCATGAGTTACTGTGGCTGAGTTTTCTCTAAGACACTGCTGGATTGGGAAGAGCTTTGTTTGCAGGCTCCCAGGAGTTTCGTGCACCTGCCCTGAGTTCAGGCTCCCTTTATCTCCAGTAAGAGAATTCCTTGCAAAGTTCCCACATCCTAAAACGCTGTCCTGGCTTGCCAAGCGCGGCGGCGATGATTAGCGAGCGCGAGAACCTAATTTGTCAAACCACACGTGTTATTTGTTACCTTGTTATGAAAAGCGCTCCTTAATTACCCAGTGGCCTGCAGGAAGGGATTTACTGGAATGTTTACACCAATGTGGCTTCCCAAGTGGAAGCTCTTATTCCAGAAAAATGAGGAAAAGATCCCCAAATCCCAGCAGTGGTGGGGATGATGTCCCAGAGCACAAAGGGATGGTGTCACACTGGGACACTCTGGCACCCTGCTTGGTGGTGAGGGAGATGCAGAGGGGAGTAGCCTTTCCCAAGGGTTTGGAGCTGATGGAATAACTGTTTTATCTACAGGATATGTGGTATCAGCACTTCCTTTTGCACAGGGCTCAGATCCCTTCTTCAGAAGAAAAAGGGAAGAAGTTGTGCTTTTTCTTCCCTGCTCTGCTGCTGCTCTGCTGTGCCCTCAGCTTTGGGCTTGCGTCACCCAGGTTGTGACTGTCCCTGAGTGACAGGGACCTCGTGGGAGGGGGCTGGGTCGTGTCACGCCCTGCGTCACCTCCTGTCACCGGCTGCACCCGGCGAGGGGATGTAAAACCCAGCTGCTGCTGCTGCTCTGCAGCTGCGAGAGGAAACTGCTGCTAACCAGGGCAGCAGGGCGGGGCCCCTGTCCCCAGAGCCACCACGTGAAACGGCTGCTTTTTGGGGAGAAAAGGGCTTTGGGAAAGGGGATGAGATCCAACTGGGGCTCAGCTCCACTGTGTCTGGAGAGGCTGGTGGCTGCCTCCTCTGAACCTAGGAGAGGGTGTGGAGCCCTCATGGGAAATGGGATGCGAGGGAGGTGGTGATCCTGCCTCTTGCCATCCTCTCTGTTCTCTCGCGAGGGAGGTGGTGATCCTGCCTCTTTGCCAGCCTCTCTGTTCTCTCACCTGTCCTGTTTGTCCCAGTTGGACTTGTCCTGATTCCTTGGAGAGAGAGTGTTTTGGTGCCTCCTCCCTTAAACACAGGCTCTTTGGAGAAGTCTGGCTGTAACAGAGTCAGGCTCTGCCCAGCCTCTGGGGCATAGCAGGTGTTCTGGAGAACTCGTATCCCTGGCAGTTCCTCCTGCCATGCCAGCCCAAATCTGTCTCAGTTCTCCATGTGAGAGAGCTCACCCTGGGCTCTGCCTCCAGGCTGGCTGTGGTGGGAACCAGCAGCACCAAATCCATCACATCCCAGCTGGGTACCCGCCCTGTGCCTCACCTTGCTGAGATTGGTTGTGTCCTCACAAGAGAGCAGAAACCTCCCTGTGCTGCTGCTGTGGGAGCTGGTTTAGTGTCACAGGCAGAGACATTTGGGAGTTTGAGGAGTTTGCCTAAAGTCATGCTTAAATTGTGGATAATTTTCTGGCATGGTTTCAACACCAGCCCAAGCCATGGGAAACTGCGTGGGCTGAGGTGCGAGGTCACGCGTGATTTTCCTGGGAGAGCCGTGGTGCTCCTGTGCTGGCTCCACAGCCCTGGAGGGTGCTCTGCCCTGCTCTGTCCCTCTGGTGACAGCAGTGGCAGTGCCACCATCCTGTGGTGCCTCTCCAGGGCTGCTCACTCCTGGCTGTGGCAGCCAGTGGAGTTGTTCCAGCTCCACTTGGATCGAGGGCACACGGTCCAGGAGGGAGCAGTGTGCAATGCCAGCTCAGCACCAGCCACGTCAGTCACTGATGCCTTCTTGTCATGGTGTCAGGGATATTTTTCCCTTTTCTAGGACAAGCAGGAGATGCAGGGTAGCTGCCAGGAGGAGTGCTGGTGTCCAGATCTGGCCATCCATGAGTGATTCCTGGTGCTGCTGCAGAGCCCCTGGGACTGTGTGAGGCCAGGACATGCTCCCACACATCCCTCAGGGCTGGTGGCTTTGCTTGGGAAAATGTTCTCCCCAGCTGTGTAATCGTTTTCCATGGCATGTAGTCCTGGACAAATGGATTCTCCTCTTAAAAAATGGCACTTCTTGCCTGCAGCATTAAGGAAGAGGGTTTTTGTTCCTGTGGATCTGCTCTCGCTCCCCCCAGCTGCAGTGGGCTCCCGGTCCGTTAAACGGTGTCTAGGGCTGATTGTGTGGCTGCTGCTGTTGTTGTGCCACTTCCTGAGCCCCAGCCAAGGAGCGTGCAGCAGGGTGACAATCACTCAGCAGCTCAGTGACAAGTGGTCACATCCAGGGGCTCTCTCATCCCTGCTGCACCTGCCCCCCACCTCATGGGGCCCTGGGAGGTGGGCAGTGCATGGAGGGCTTGGACCAGGAGGAATTGCTTCCCACTGCCAGAGGCCAGGGTTAGACTGGATATTAGAGAGACATTTTTGGCTGTGAGGGTGGTGAGGCCCTGGCACAGGGTGCCCAGAGCAGCTGTGGCTGTCCCTGGATCTCTGGAGGTGTCCAAGGTCAGGTTGGACAGGGCTTGGATCAACCTGGGGTAGTGGAAGTTGTCCCTGCCATGTCAGGGAGTGGAACAACATGAGCTTTGAGGTCCCTTCCACCCCAAACCATTCAGGAATTTCATGATTTCACACTCCACGTGTTTTGGCAGCCCCACGTGGGGGATGGGAACACTCCTTGGTGACAGTGGTGGTGTGGAGGTGACTCCGTGGCCCAGCACTGCCCCCCGAGTGCCTGTAGGGCTTGTGGGATTCCAGGAGAGGGATCCCAGCCTTCCTCTCCTGAAATGGTGTCAGTTTGATCTGCTTGCTGCTGGTGCAGTGTCCTGTCATCCCGGGGTGGGGAAGCCGTGGCACCGCAGTCTTGTGGTCTCCTTTCACATCCTGAAACACAAAAAAGAAAGTTTCTTTTCTGAGGCCATGCAAACCATGAGGTTTGTGCAGCACAGGGGCCCAGGAGCTCCTGTTCCTGCACCCGTGGGCAGCCAGAGCTGAGGTTTCCAGCCCTGAGCCTGAGCCCCAGGGAGTGACCAGGACCTCCAGGGTGATGGTGGCACACGGTTGCGTCCAAGTTTAGTGTCTTCTTCTGAGGATCAGCTTCTCCCAGCACACACCCTGTGTTAAGTGGAAGAAAGATGACAAAGAGCAGAGAAAGCGGTGGCTGAAATTCTGTCAAACTGTTTTGGCCTGTGGAGACATTTTTGGAGGATGTTTCCCAAATTCCCCTGTGGAATGGTTGTCTGGGTCCAGCCCAAGTTTGCCATTGAAGGTTTCTCCCATCCCTGAGAGCTTTGGGACCTCGTGCCCAGGCAGCACCTCCATCTTCAGCCCTGTAATTATCCTGTGCCTGTTACTCCTGCCCTCACCAGCTCCCCTGAGGAATGTGAGAGCAGCCAAGGGCTTATTGGGGTGACTCGGATCAGGAGGTGAAACAGGGCTCCTGCTTTGGTGTGGCTGTTTCTTAATCCTCTTGTACTCGTTGATTTGCTTTTTTGGGTTTATAAAATAAGGGAATCTATAAAACAGGAAAGGCTGTGGAAGTGAGAAGGCAGCAGTGGGCAGGAGGGAAGTGGGGGTGCCCTGGGGGAGCAGCCGGGCTGGGCTGTGGTCCCTGGTACCCTGCCAGCGCCCGTGGAAGTGCAGGACAGCCCCGTGTCCAGCTGCCAGCAGGACGGGGAGGACGCGTGGCAGAGCCCTCTCGGTGCACGCTGCCATGAGTTCACCCACTTCCTTCCTCTCCCTGCGACCAGGCGGGGAAAAGCCACGTTTTTCCCTCTGGAGGAGTGTTTGCTCAGGGTGATGCAGCCCTGTGGCAGCCTTGATGCCCCATCCCGGCATGTCCCTGTCCCTGCGTGTCCCCGGCCGTGCTGAGCCCGCGCTTCCCATTGTGCCCGAATCCTCTGACTCATCCGTGTCTGCTCCGCTCCAGTGCAATCCCTGGCGCGTGGCAGCCACCGGCTCACGGCGTTTCTGTCCCCCTGGGGGGCAGCGATCCGCCGCTTCTCCTCCCGATCTGCCCATCCCGCCTCCAGCTCCGCCTCAGCGCAATCCTGGCCTGACACCCTCGGAGCAGGGCTCTCCCATGGTTTGGATCCCTGCGTCCAAACCCCTCCGGTTTGGCTCTCTGCATCCCTAGAGGGCAAACAGTGCCGCTGTGCCCGTGCCGGGGCTGGATGTCTCCCTGGCTGCTCCCTGCCTCTCCACACACATCCGTGCCCTCATGCCAGCACTGGTTGCCGTGAACAGAGTGGTGCACGGAGCCATTCCCAGTGCAGGCTCTGGGGATCCGCTCTGAAGCTGTGGATGAAGTTGGTGACAGTTTCTGTGGGTTTTGCTCCCCCTGCCCAGCCCAGCTGATGCGTGGTGGGCTCTGAGGGCTGGCAGGGCTGTGTGGAGGAATGTTGTCCACGATTCCTGTGGATTCCCAAACTCCAGCCACCCTTGCTGAGTCCAGGATCCCATAGGATGCCTTAAATAATAAAAAAAACCAAACAGAAATAACCTGGAACAGCTGCCCCAAGGCTGCTGCTTCACCCTGCCAAGCATCTTCAGGTGCTAAATCCAGCATGGCTGGTTTGGGGGCAGGGCAGCACTTTTTTGGGGAATGCACCATTTTTGGGTGAGTACATCAATTTTGGAATGCTCATTTTAGGGAGAGCAGCATGGATTTGGATGCTTCCCACAGCATTTTCTGGCACATGCAGGACCCTGAGACATCCAAGAGCCCTGGCAGGAGAGCAAGTGAAGTGGGATGGAACAGGTGGGCTCTGTGAATCCCACAGGAGCTGGAAGGCTCCCACTGGAGCCAGGAGGTCCCCAGGGAAGCCAGGAGGATCCCACCACCCACACCACGGCTGAGTCACTCCTGCAGGTCTGGCACACTCGGGAGTGTTTTGCACCCACCACCCCATGGCCTCCATCCCATCCAGGTGCCCAATTTCCTTTGGATTGGAGAGCAAGGAAAGAGTTAAGCAGCTACAGGCTTGTGTGGATTTGGGCCAGATATTTAAAGATCCAGGGCTGGGAAGGGAAAGGGGAGGTGTGATACTCTCCAAACGCTCCCTGCAAACACCTCAGAGGCTGCCGGTGCCGTCCCCACGCTCCCGACAGCGGCTGCTGGGGGAGAGGCAATAAAAAATGCCTTGCTGCTATTTTTAGCTCTTCCACGGTGTCATTAGAATAATCTGGGATTGGAGAATATTGCTGTGCAAAATTGCCTGGAAGGTAGAACTCAAAATGTGAAGGTTTGGGATGCTGCAGGGTTGAGGTGGTGGGGATGGAGAGGAGACACATGGCAATGGTCCAGTGGGAGCTGCCCAGGGAGCACCGGTGGTGACAGGGACGATCCGTGCTGCTGTGCCACAGCAATTAATAGACACGTCCTTAATTACATCCCAGGAGAGGGGGTTTAAATAGAGATGAGGCACCTGCCAGGGTGGGTTATCCAGGCCAATGGGACATGCTCAGCCCTGGGTCAGTGCTGGGGACACGTTTGCAGCCTTGTCAGTGGTGCCACCAGGCTCCTCGCCCTGTCCATGACAGTGTCCCATCAGTGCAGCCCTTGCAAGTGCTGTCTGGAGCCCAATGGGAATAAAATGCATCAGGAAGAGCTGAGCTAAATGGAGGAGCTCAGCAAGGCCTTGTCAGGGAATGTCCTGCTGAACCAGGACCAAACCAGCAGAAACTACACCCAGAAGTGGCTCCCTCTGACCCGGAGCTCGTGCAGGAGTCACAGCCCTGGGCACTGGCCCAGCTTGCAGCCACCCTTAGCCCCTCTCAGGTCACCTGCCCTCATCCTCCTCCTCCTTTGCCCCTTGGACAACTTGGCAAAGTCCAAAGCTAAACATTAGCTCAGGTCTGGGAGCAGCTGCCAGTGGTCAGTGTGCCGCCCGCAGCCTCCCCTGGCCGGCTGGACCTCGTCCCCTGGGACTCAGCCTCTCTTTCCACGTGTTTCTCCACCTCATTTAAGGCACAGCCTGGTCCTTCTGCAGCCCCTGGGGCCGGCCATCATTTATTCACCTTTTACCCAGTCTGTGCCTGGAAAAGCAGCATCTGCCTGGCACATCCTCTGTGCCCCCACCAAAGCCCTTCCTCACTGTTCTGTTGCCTGTGCACCCTCCAGGTCTCCTTGCCCTCCTCCTCCTTTCTATCCCAGGAGCTTCACCATCCCAAAATTCTCTGATTTCTCATCCCAACTGCAGCGCGAGTTCAGCCTGGCAAAAGCTGCAAATCCAAACTGCTGGGTTTTTCTTTGTTTTTTTCTTTTTCTTCACTCTGGTTCTGGTGGGGATTCACTGGGACCATCCTGAATTTGTGCTACCTCCACGAGTCTTTTTTTCTTCTTGGCAAACAAGATCATGGGAAAAAAAACTTGGGACCTTTGGGAGTGTGGCCAGGTTGGAGAACATCCTTCCAATCCCCAGCCATCCTCCATGCCAGGTTGGATTTGGACTAGAGCATCTTCCTCTGCAGCCAGACATGAAACAGAGCTCAGAGGCTCATGGCAAACCCTGAGCAAGTGGAAATTAAGTCTTGGAGGCTGAGTGGGACCCACGGAGGTGTTTGGAGTGGGGCCTTGGAAGCTGGTACCACAACCAAGCCAGCTGGGAACCTGGGAAAAAAGAGTCACTCCCAGCAGAGCCACGGCCACGAACCCCAGACCACCTCCCCTCCCTCACTCTGGCCAGACACAACTCCCTGCTCTCAGGTCTTTTTTTAGGGAATAAACCCCGCTCAAGGCAGGGATGGCTCCTCCAGCCCCAGCGTTGCCACCCCGCGGCTTCCTTTGAGCGCCGTTGGAGCCGATCCTGGCGCGGTTAATTGGATTTGGCCGCTGCGACAGAAGGGCCGGGGATTAGGGTGAAGGGGAGGAATTACAGGCGGGGGCGGGAGCTGCCCTCGGGGTCTTTTGTCCCCGAGGATTATTGGCAGGGGCTGAGGACAGGGATGGATGTTCAGGAATTGCAGTCGGTGTGATGGTGGTTGGTGTGGTCGCTTTGTCACAGCACCGTGGGTGGCCCTGGGGAGGGTGTGGGGGACATGGGCTTGTCCCCCTCCATGGACAAACCTCAGGAGCTCCTCAGGATCACAGCTCAGTGCTGGAAATGAAGGATGCTTCAGGTGCCTTTGTGGGAAGGAGGCTGCTCTGTCCTCATCCAAACCCAGGGCTTGCCCAATGCACTGGACACAAACACCTAAAAAGTATTAAACTAGAAAAAAAAAAAAAAAAAGCTTGGTGGTGCCAGCACTTGGGATTTTTGGCAATTCCCAGCTTGAGGAGGACACTGGATCTGCTCCAGGTCATCTGGGAGCTGATAAACCAGCCAGAGCATGGTTTATCCAACCAACCCAAAATTCAGAAGCCAGTGTCAGTGAGAAAACAACGAAGGACAGTAGATGGAAGTCACCAAGTCACCTCCCTGCTCAGAGACCAGGCATCCCCTGGATGAGGCAAATTCATGTTGTGGCAGCGTGGGAATTCCAGAGGCAAATCCTGAGGGCAAATCCTGAGGACTTGGTGAGGCAGCAGGAGCCGGCTCAGACCGTGTCACCCTTTATCTTGGCAGGGCACTGCCATCCCCTCCCTCCTCCCATATTTATTTTGGGAAACTGCAGAGAGCACGGCTCGTCCTTGCAGCCACACTGCTCTGCAGGACCCAGATCCATCTGGGAGGGTCGGGAGCTGCTCGGGGCAGCCGGAGCCGTGCAGGGCAAGTTGGAGCAGTCCGGGAACAGGAAATACCTGCTGCACCTCATGGCAGGGATTACGGGCGTGGCCAGGAGACGTGGATGCCACGGCCTGAGAGACTCTGCTCCCAGACTCTGCTCCCAGACTCTGCTCCCAGACTTGTGGCTTCAGCCATAAAAAAATGAGGATGAGCGACCAAGGGATCAGGAGAAGTGCCCTTTGTACCATCACAGCCCAGGAGCTGTGGGAAGAGGCACCAGCCTGCCTGAGGATGGCCAGAAATCTCCTTTTCCACCCAAATCTCCTTTTCCACCCCAATTCCCAGCTCGCAATCGATATCAACAGGTCTGGCAAAGGCAGGAATGTGATTTCACTCAGGGAAAACTGGGTGATTCCATAGGGGTGGGATGGCAACACGACAGGCTCTGGGCTCTGGTGTGGGGTCTGTGGTCAGCCTGACAATCTTTGGTTTTTCCTGCAGGAGAGCAGGGAGGTTTCACACTGCCCAAGGCGGTGCTCAGCGTCCACTGTGCAGGAGTTAATTGGGTTTTCTTTATGTTAATTGCGAGGGGAAGTGAAGAATGCCCTTAATTAATTGGAGGGCAAATCAGCCGTGCAGAACGGGCCAGATTTACCAACCCATGCACAAAAATCCCGGCTCTCCCCCTTGCCATAGCAACGGGAAAACTCGGGGGATTCTGCTCATTCAGCCAAAAATCCAGCTGGGACACCCTCCTGTGTTACCCTCACTGCTGAACACGCCCTTCCCAGGGAAAATTAAGACTCCAAATAATATTTTTGGGGATTAAAAGGCTCCTGGGGAGGTCTGGGTGCATGGAATGGTTGGATTTGCCTTGTGCTGAGGGGCCTTGGTGGGGTTTGATGGGACCTGTCTTGACTGGAGGCATCTTTAAGATCCAGTGCTGAGCCCTGGGAAGGTTGTTTGTTCCAGGAGGGATGTGGTTCACTCCAGGTTCTCCCACCCCTCTTCCCAGCGTGACCTAAATCCATCTGCATGGGAAGGGGGTTGGGACTATCATGTTCCCCTCTGCATAAATAATAATAAAACAATCTGCCCTAAAAAAAACCCCCACAATTCACTCTTGTGAATCAAACTTTGGGAGCAGGGAAAGGCTTTGGAGAGACCCCAGAGCTCGCCTCCGCAGCCGCTCCCAGTGGGAAATTAGATGTTTTCTCCACTTCCATTCCAAGCCTGAAACATCCCTGCCGAGACAGCTGGTTCCACAGGTCCAAAAAAAACCCCTGTGTGAGTATGAAAATCATATTGAAAAGAGCTGAAATTTAATTAGGTCACATCCTTGTGATCTGGTGATGCAAATCAGCGCCTGGCACACCGAGGCTCTGCCTGGAAAATGTGACAGCGGTTAATGAGGAAAGCACGCCGGTGGGATTTCCCTCCCAAGCTGAACAGCTGGGGAAAACATCAGGAAAACTTTGTATCCCTCTGGATTGCTGTCAGCTGAAACCCTCCTGTGGGGCTGCTCCTGGCCTGGAGCAAACCAGGGGCTCCCACGCGGGGCTGCGGCGTGGGCGATGCTCGTGGGCATTGGGATGAAGTCCTGGGACTGGCACTGCCATTCCCACTGGAGCTTTCCCAGGAAGGCCAGCGGGCACTGCCAACCCCCCAGCTGTGGGATGTGGGTCAATATTGACCCTCTGATTCATCCACACCCACTGTGGGTGCCATGGATTGATGAGTGGGTACTGAAGTTCGTGCTCCAGTTTGTGGTGCTGAGATTGACCCCCCCAATATCTCCATGCTGGGGCTGATCCCACCTTCCTTTTGGGGAGAAAACCCAATGTTTTTTATACATGCTGTCCAGGACATGTCCTGGGTGTAAATCCATGGGGAGAGCTCCCCACAGGACCCTTGGGGATTTCTCATGATCTCTTGTTGCCTCTGGGATCAAACAACTCTCCACTTCCAGATTTGGCTCTGGAAAGTGAAAGGAAAACCTTCTCCCAGCTCCAGCAGCAGCTTTTCCACCACATTCCCGTGATCCAGCCTCCTGCAACCCCACTTGAGATGTCTCAGATATTTTACACACACTTCTAAGTCTCAGTTTGGGAGGAGAGAGCCAGGCCACAGCTCCATTGCTTGGCAACAGATTTCCTTCCCAAAAATCCCACCCCAAACCCAAGTGTTATATATAATTCAGTGGGAAGGCCCGCAGGCAACGCCCTGAAAATGCTGCTGGGGCAGCCTGAGCTGTGAGAGCTTTGTGGAGGGGATATTTTGGGAAGAGGGGAGTTGGTGCCGGGAGCACACGGCTGGGAGGTGGGGAGGTGCTCCCAGGGCTTCACACCGTGTAAAGAAAGGGCAGAAATGCCCAGATCCACTTCCTGAGTCTCCCACAAACCAAAAGAGGATGGTGTGTCTGCCCAAAAAATCACATGGCAGCACTCAGAGCCACATCAGAGCCTTCTTTTCCTTGCCATGAATCCCCAGCAGTCCAGAGAAGCTGTGGCTGCCCCTGGATCCCTGGAAGGGTCCAAGACCACTTTGGACAGGGTTTGGAGCAACCTGGGATGGTGGAAGTGCCCTGCCCAAGGCAGGGAGTTGGAACTGATGAGTTTTGAAGTTCCTTCAAAACCAAACCATTCTGGGATTCTGTAACGTGTGGTGTCATCGGGTTTATCAGATCCATAAAAATCTGGGATTCATTCAACATGAATAGAGATCAACTTTTCCATTTATTTATATATATATATAAATATATATGAATCTTTGCAGTTGGAGCCAGTAGCAGTCTTTGGGGTTTTTCCCCCTTTCCCTGAGCTCACCCCCAGCACAGAAATAGATTTAGATCCAATTTAGATCCACATTTAAAGGCATTTCCATCCAGCTCCAGGCCTGAGCACGGCCCCACGCATGGACTGCAGCCAAGCTGAGCGTGTTGGATGTTGGCTGTGCTGCAGAAACATCATCCCATTCTTCTTTCCAAGAGCTCCAAGCTGACAAAGCAGCTGGCCTGGAAAGATGCTCAGGGAGCTCCAGCCCTGGATCACCCAGCCCTGGCAGCTGGGAAGAGCTGCTGGTCCTCCTGCTCCAGTTGGCCTTTTCCAGCTTTATTTTGAGGGAGCAGCACAGATCCCACCAAAACTCGTGGAGAGGTTTGGGACCTGCTGGAGGATTCCAAATCCCCAGCCTGCTGCTTCTCCTGGGTAATGGATCCTGCAAACCAACACATGCATCCCCCTTCCAGCCCAGACAAGGCCTTTGCCAGCACGAGCAATGACAGCACAGCTGGAGTCTGGATTTCCTTGTGTATTCGGGAAGCAGCTTCATATCTTGCATTAATTGCTTTGTTAATTACCCTCATCCCCCTCGCAGCATCTCTGGGGGAGCGCCGATGATGCGCTTGTTGGCCACGCCGGATCACCGGGGTTTTTTTCCCAACCCCTTTTATTTATTAGCTGGAATTACCTTCCAAACTAAAAGGATTGAATATTTTTGTTCCACTTGGCCAAGACTTTATAGACCGTGGAGAGGCAGAAATCTCTGCCACACACCCTCAACACGAGCAGAGACGCCGAGGTCGGGCAGCCGGATCAACGTCCCAAACCCAAAGGGACCTGGGGAAGCAGCAGCTTGGGCATCGTTTTTCCTCGGTGCTGCTCCCAAAAGCCTGCCTGCTGGCACTTAACTGACTCCAGACACGCTGTATGTGCACGTA
This sequence comes from Pyrgilauda ruficollis, assembly GCF_017590135.1. Lineage (NCBI taxonomy): Eukaryota > Metazoa > Chordata > Aves > Passeriformes > Passeridae > Pyrgilauda > Pyrgilauda ruficollis. The sequence goes on from NW_024511321.1 coordinate 871,202, forward strand.
CATTCCTTGGCCATGCGATCAGACCGGAAAAGATTGCCTTCAGCCCGGGAACCGCAGCGGGAAGGAGGCTGGGAAGAGCTGTGCAGTCAGCGGGGCGGGAGCGCTGCAGCCTCCAGAAAAGCTGCAGTCAACACTTTTTTTTTTAGGAGACGTGGTGCTAAAAGAGGAACCGCTGCGGGACGCGCGGATGGAAAGGCTGAGATGGGTGTGGGGGGGGAAGTGCTGTTATTTTGGCAAAATCCCTGTTTCCTCACGCAGATCTCCTCACGGGAGGACTTTGTGCAGCACGAGCCCTGTCCGTGAGGCCGAGCCCCTCCCAGGATCCCACTCCCAGGAGCCCGGACTGGGCCCGGGACCGCTCCCACCGGCATGGCCGAGTCACAGAGAGCACTCCCCCCGCCGAGCTCGCTCCCAGGGCAGCGGGGCAATGCCCAAAGCACATTCCAGGAGAGAATTGCAGCTGGATCCAGGCACCATCCCCATGCTCCTACCACGTGTCTGGAGGGCTGCAGAATCCCAACCCTCACAGGGAGTCTTGCTCCAATCCCTCAAGCCTTGTGTTCCAACTCCCACTCTGCTCCCACCAAACAGCCCCCCGAGCTGCCATTGGGAAGCTCAGCATCCCAAAAATATCTCCAGCTCTCGACCATCAGGAATTTTGACAACACCAGTATGGCCAAGCAATGGTGTCACAGCTCCAAGCACGGGCTGTTCAGGCAGGAATGAGCTCTGTGCTTTGCCGAGCAGCCCCGGAGCGGGCTGGGATGCTCAGGAGCTGCGGCAGGAGCGGGGCTGAGCGGACTGGGATGCTCGGGAACTGTGCAGGAGCAGGCTGGGATGCTCGGGAACTGTGCAGGAGCAGGCTGGGATGCTCAGGAGCTGCGGCAGGAGCGGCTTGGGATGCTCGGGAACTATGCAGAAGCAGGCTGGGATGCTCAGGAGCTGCGGCAGGAGCGGGGCTGGGATGCTCGGGAACTCTGCAGGAGCAGGCTGGGATGCTCAGGAGCTGCAGCAGGAACGGGGCTGAGGCCCCGGTTGCCCCGGGATGGAACCGGCCTTCCCTGCTCCAACAGCCCGACTGCGGGCGAGGAGCGCGTCAGTCACTCACCGGTGCCGCACCGGAATTTGCATAATTCCAATTATGTTTCCAAAACGGGGAACAGGCTCTGACAACTCTGCAGTGCCTCGAACAATCAGAGAAGATGGAAAATTGTTGTCTCGGACTCGATGGCCCCGCAAGCGCCTTCCGCTGGCACCGAGTCAGCGGCGGCATTGCGGCGTGGGAAAGGATGCGGCAATCCGGGTTTTGCCATCGAAACCAATGGATATAAACATGTTTGAGGAAGAACGAGCCTCCCCCCGGCATTACTCTGCCTCTCTGTCCTCTTGTCCCTTCATCCTCCACCCCCTGCCTCCCCCAGGGCCATCCCAGCTACCACAGTTCTGCCTTTCCCAGTTTTCTCCTCTACCTGGAGGCAAAAGAAAAGCAGGAATGACGGAGCCGGCTGTGAGTGCCGTTGGTGTGTTGAGCCATCGCTGCCCACGAGGATATTTAATCTCCGTGAGTCACCTCTCCCTCCCTATCTGCCATCTGCAAGTGCTCCGGCCTGAACTGCAGGTTTGGGAACGGGCTGCTCCGGAGCTGCGGCTGTCCCCGAGCCTTCCCCGCTGCCACCGTGCACATTTTTGGCAACCTGGGAATACCGGGGAGTTGGCAGATGTTAAACGAGTCCACGGATCCCATGCTTTAAATAGCACCTGGTTTCCCGGGGCGGATGCTGGGAGGTGGGATAGAGCCCAGGAGGAAGCCGCGAGTGCCCCGAGCCTCCTCTGCAGACTGCGGAACCGGCGGCAAAACACTCCGGGTCTGGTGTTTAATTGCCCGCGGTTAATTGGCAATCCAAGGGAGGAGGAAGCTGCAAGGAGAGACGTCAATTCATAAACCCTCAAGTGTTGGGAAGCTCCAGATTTTCCGAAGGCCCGAAAGCCCGGCTGCTGAATAATGCATCAGTCTGCCGAGAAATTGGCAAACACCGGAACCAGTTAATCCACAGATCCCTCTCGGATGCCAGCACTCCTCCAGTGACAACGTGATTAACCAGTTTCACTACTGGAAGCGTTTCCTGGAGCTGGAGAGGGCAAGGAGGAGCTGTGGAGCCCCCGTGGTAGAGCGGGGCTGGGGGACGCTGGAATGGTGAGGAGTGAAAAAGTGAGTGTGGCATTAGAGCATGAGGTTCCAGGCTTTGACCTGGAGGCCTTGGGTCAGGGAAATCCACAGGTCACTCCAAACAAGGTGGAAAAACTGCAGCTCATCCTGGTGGGGAGATGCATCCCCTGCCAAAAATTATCATAATGGCCATGATGACATGAAAAGCTGGGAAGTTCTGGTGCTGTGGTTAAAAGTGGAACCTCACATCCAGGGGAAAACACAGAGCAGGATTTCTCCATGAGGCATCAGCCAAACAGGCAGGGCAGGAGCAGATGCTGAGATTGCAGGATTGTTCCTTAAAGGAGAACAGACCTCTGCCCTACTCCCTGCAACATTCCCAGCCCTCCCTAAAGAGGCCAGAGCACTGCAGCCAGCATGGCCAGGAGCAGATCCAAAGCAGAGCTGCAGGAGAGCAACAGGAGCAGCCCAGGAGCATCACCAGAGCCCAGCCTGGATGGTGACCCTGGCTCTCAAATGCCACACACTCAAAATATTTGGAGGCAAGGGCTGGAGGATTTGGATTCATTAACAGGTCCAAGGCTGTAAGATCAGCCAGAGATCCAGGGACAGCTCGTTGGCAGCCATTCAGCTCCTTCACAACGCAGCACCGGGGGCCAGCGGCTTCCACAGCAGCCCTTGCTGAGCTTGGCTCTTCTTCCAGCCAGCAGATGCCAGGGAAGATCATCCCAAACCTTTGTGTCAGGCAGCAAGGAGCCACCGAGCACACCAGCAGTGTCTGTCCTGCTGCTGCCCCTCACCTCCCTACCCAAATGCTTCTATTTTCAGTGCTAATGTGAAACCTGGTCCATTCTGAGTCATCACAGCCCAAAAAACTCGTTATATTGAAAATATGAGCTGCTCCAGAATATACAGGATGGAATTTGAACACTTAGCAGACATTCTTTGGAGGCAAAGGTAAAGCCAGCTCCCTGCTGACCTGCCAAAGCTCCCTCTTGGCAGTGTGAGGCGGGTGCTGGGGTTGGTTACAGCCAGGGCAGCAGCCTGAAAGCCACAAAAACTTGATAGGAAAAGCTTCCTGGAGGGCTGGGTCAGTTCCAGCCTAATCCAGCCCCTGTGGGGAAAGGATCCTGGCAGATGTTGAGCTAATGGGATAACTGCGGGCACCTCCCGCTCCAACGGTGCGTGGTGGTGGGAAGCGCCCAGCCACGGGGTCCTGCTGCTCCACAGGAGCCCCTTCCTTCCTAGGGGAAAATGTACAATGCTCCTCAGGGCAAAAATAACAAATATCAGCAGCCCAGGGACTTTGCAATCCCACGTTCCACTCCCAAAGTGCAAAGTCTCCCTTGGAGCAGGCACACGGAGCCAGCGGTGCTGCCCAGTTAGGAGCTGTCAGCACCAGGCACGGCAGAGCCTGCAATTCCCAGCCTTCATGGAATGAGCTCCTTCCCCAGTAGCAGCTTTGCAGGAATGGCAGAGGTATTTTGGGGCAGGATTGGCACTGGGTGCTTCCCTCTGCTCCTCTCTGTCCCCTGCAGTGATGATCCAGGCAGGTGCATTCCTCTGAGGGATCCTCGTGGGATGAGAATTGCTGGAGCTCAGCCACGAAAAAGGCAATGTGGTCTTCTCAAAAATCCAGGGTAATCCTGGGAAACTGCTTCCCTTGCTTCTGAGGTCTCCCAGCCAGCCCACGCCGTGTCCTACTCTCCTGTAACTGCAGAGACTGCTTGAGGTTTTTCCCTTTTCCCCCCAAAATGTGAAATAAAAGTGCAACCTCACAAAACAGCTCAAGAATCATTGGATACAGTGCAGCATTTGTTGCAGCTTTCCACAAGTTTTCATGCCTTGCACTGATGAGAGAGAAAACCTCCCCTCCTGCTCCATCAGAAACTTCAGATGAAGCCAATGCCTGGTCCATGCAGTGGAAAATCAAACAAGGAATCCATTCTAGGCACAAGCATGGGGATAATTTTAGGAGTTCACAGCATTGTAAAATCCCAGAATGGTTTGAGCAGGGACCTTAAAACTCATCCAGTGCCACACCAGCCATGGGCAGGGACACTTCCACTATCCCAGGCTCCAAGCCCCATCCAGCCTGGCCTTGGGCACTTCCAGGGATCCAGGGACAGCCACAGCTGCTCTGGGCACCCTGTGCCAGGGCCTGCCCACCCTCCCAGCCAGGAATTCAGGTTCTTTCCTACACCTTGGCTCCCTCCTCTCCTCTGTTTAACCACCAAGGGAGTTTTCACCCACTGAAAGGCAGCTGGAGCACCAGGATCCTGTACAGATCCAGGAGCTGTTGGTGGCACCCCTGAGGGTTGCTCTCACCTGAAAACTCCTAAGGAAAACAAAGTGTTCTAAGTGTTACCAATTTCCAAGCATCACCAAGTTCCATCTCACAGGACACCCATTAAACCCTGCTGAAGCACTTTTCCTAACTAAAGCTGTCTTGGAAGATGCAACTAAAAAATACCAGGAACAGAAGAGTGAAGTGCAGCCTCTGGAAGGGAACACTTGAGGCAAAGCAGGGCCCAGAGCCTGTTAAACCACTGTGAGACTCAGCAGTGACTCACATCTTGACTTTTTTCCCCCTCCTTTCTTAAGGAGGCCAGAGATACCTGTTCTTAAGCAAGAGCAGAGCCACTTCCTGGACAACCCCCAGCACACCCCATTTCCCGCCTGTACAAACCACCCTCCACAGGGCTGCCGGGCTCTGACTCACCCTGCACCTTCCAGAGCTGACACAGGGTGAAAACGACACCCTTCTGCTCTTGGGGTGCTCCCACTTTAGAAAGGGAGATGGATTGTGGGGCTCCACCTGGGCCTGGAGCCCCGAGAGCCTTTGCTCGGACGTAATTCCGAAACGCGAGCGCGCGCAGGACCTCGGAAGAGGAACCGAGTCAGTCAGCAGGGCTGACATCGCTCACCAGCAGCTCCTGGGAGCTGATGCTTCCCCACGAGACCAGGGGAAAGTTTTTATTTGAACTTCCAGAAAGCACCAAAGCTGAGGGGATTTCAGATTGCCCACACCGAGCTGTCAGGTTGGGCAGATATTAAAAACAAATCCAAGATAAAAGCACGGCCGTGTGTTTGAGGGAAGTCTGAGTCACAGAGCTCACAGCGAGGCTGCTTCCACATCCCCAGCAAGTTCTCTGCTCCTGGCAGTGCCTTTTGTCTCATTCCCAAACCCTGGTGAGAAGGGAGATCACCTCAGCTCCCCAGGCTCTCCCAGCCCTTGCGCCAGCTGCTCTGACAGCACTTTTAAAGCGAGACACATTCCTTTGGGAGGACTTGCACTAACAGGGATAACTTCCAATTGGGAATGGTGGGCACAGTTTTCCCAAGGCCTGTCCATGAGGACGGGGCCCTGTGACTGGGGGCAGAGCCACGGCGTGCTCCGGGCTCCGATGGGACGCGATAAGCGCCGGCATTTTGAAATGTGACTCACTGCTGCAGCCAGAGAGACACCGGTTCCCCTGCTTGTCTCCCAGCAGTTTAATTAAGTCAGAGTAAGTTCATTTACACAGCCACACCCTGGCCTGACAGCCAGGCAGAGCCTGAACACCCTGGAAGGGGAAGGCTCCTGCACCCACCTGGCTGGATATTCATGGAATCACGGAATGGTTTGGGTGGGAAGGGACCTCAAAGCTCAGCTCGTTCCTTGGCAGGGATGCTGCTCCCTAGAGCAGGTAATGACGCTCCTGAGCATTCCCAAAGCTTTGCAGCAAGGAGGCAGTTCCAGGGCTGACACCTGGCCCAGCACCTGCAGCTGTGGGAGCAGCCTGGGAGCACAGCCCCGGCCGTGCCCTCTGCCAGCAGAGCTCCGGCTGTGACCCCGCTGCCTGTCCCAGGGGATGGCAGCTGTCACAGGATCCATATCCCGCTGCTCCCCAGCCCCCCGCAGCCCCAGCACCTGCCCAAGTCCTTTTGTCAGCTCACTCGTGTCCTACTCGGGCACCAGCGAGTCCCAACGTCACATCTGTCACTCCACAAGCACCCCTAGTCACTCATCAGCCCCTTTGTCCATCCCTGCGTGTTCCACAGCGGCCTCGTGCTGCCCTTTCCAGGGAATTTCCTCCCTGGAAAACGGCAGGGACAGCCCCTCCCTGCCCTCACCTTCGCGAGTTAGGTGGGGCTGGCACCAAGGCTGGAGAATCCTGACAATAAAGTTTGCTCAAGTGGGAATATTAAAGCAGCATCCTCCTTTTCCACTTACAGCCTCTCATCTAATTCTCAAAGGAATTACAGCCAGGCTTCCAGTCTGGGAGATCCAGAACAGAGCCCTCTTTATGCCAGCACAACGCCCGAGTCCAGCACCAGATTGCCCCTTTCTGCTTCTCTCATAATTCAATACAAGTAACATACCAGGAGAGCTCCGCTGTATAATTGCTTTATTTTCTGCTTATTAGTTCTTTACCAACACTACAGCCATATTGAGAACACAAAATTCCTGGGTACTTCAGTCAGGGAGATCACAGGCCACAAACTCAGTCACTTGGTCGGACACGATTGAACGCCATTCAAAACTTACTCCATAAATTCACACGAACACAAATCGATGCACTTGGAATTCCAGACTGGTTGGTTTGGTACAGAATTCCCACTTTATGCTACTGACAGCCACTCCCTCGTGCTGAGGTCCAGCTACAGCCTAGAAAGGACGTGTTGGAAGTGAAACCTGTGGGTTTTTGTTCGGTGGCCACAGCCGGTTTTTTCTGACGGCTCTGCCACACGTTCCAGTAACTTTTTTCTCCCCCATCTCTTCCTCCCCACTCCCCACCCACCCCAAAAAAGAAATTTTAAAAATCCAGAAGCAAAAGCGATTTCCTTTCACCTACAAAACAGAATTACAAAGTTACTTCTAAGGGGATACAAAATTGCAAAGTCAACTTAATGCAAAGGCTGCCCCAGCGCTTGGAAACACAGGAAACCAACTCAGACAAAAAATGAAGGTATTGAAGTTTTCATGTTGACTGAGAATAGGTTTAAGAAAGTTCAAGAACCATTAATAGAGCTTCAAGTTTTCCAGTTTAGGCATTTACTTTGTGCTTGGCTATTTTATTGATGCTCCAGAAGAAAACAGTAACCATATTGTTGTGATTTTAAGTTTTTATACCACCACACTGTTCATTAAGTTACAGCAACAGGAAAACAAAAATAAAAGCTAGAAAATAGAGCAATGATATTCCAATGGCAAAAAGCCTTGGATTAAAATAAACTAATCTCACTTCCTCTTCTTTAGGGCTGAGATGGAAGAGCTGTTTCTACATTAAGCTTCTGCAGACTCTCTCTAATTCACAAAGTCCATCAATGCTCTATCTTCTAGCACCAAGAACCCATCCAGTCCCATTTGCAACCCACATCCAGAAAAGTCTTTTTTTTTGGAACCATACTCTAAAAGGACTTTGAAGTGCTCCAAAGCATTGGATTTCAGAGTGAATTCAGGATTTTTATCTTCCCATACATCTTTGGTAAGAGCTCCATGTACAAGGTACTCAGCATGCAGAGTCACCACTGCAGCAATGTAGTGTAATGCCCCCAATTCCATGTAAAACTTATATTCTTGAAAAGAGAAAACAATTAAGGAAAAAAAGGAAAATAAAAGCCATTTTCTTCTGGTTTTGTAGCATACATTCCTAGAATTCCCCAACGGAGTTTTAACTCCTTGAGGAAATCTGAAGTTAATCCTTAAGGCTGAATAAGAACCAGCTGCTTTAACAGTTTGTGCACCCAGCGTTAATTAATACTTGATTGAGTTTTTATGCAAATACTCGCTCTGGGTGGGGTTTTTGATTGGCCAGTCCCAGCTACAGGCTGTGACATGGCTAACGAGCTGCTCTGCCCTTTAAGAACTAATTATGGAAGTTTACATTCAGCGTCGATTCTCTCTCTCTCCCCTCCCCGCTCTCGTTAGCAGTTCCTCAATGGGCCTCAGCCATCCAACACAGTTCCCTTTCCTCCAGGACTGCAGCAGCCCCGGGACAGGGGAGGAGGCTGAGTCCAGCCTTGGAAAACCAAAGCAAGCAGTGATTTCCTCAAAATGGCCATTCCTGATGTCAGAAACCCCGGGCTGGAGCAGAGCTCGGCTCGGAACTCGCCCCTCCGCAAGGCTCCAGCATGGAAAAAGAACAATAATAATAATAACAACAACAATTTCCTTCTGGCTGTTGGAAAGAAACAGGAATCCTTTCAAGGTTTAGGTGTCTCCAGCTGCCTTGAGATGGAAGCGAGAGGCAAGTCAGAGCTGGACTTTTGCCAAAACATCTGATTTAAAGTCAAACTCATTGCAACATTTTATTGCTGCATCTGCTGGAAAGAGCCTCGGCCCGAGGACCGACACCAAGGAGTAAAAAACTGCAACTAAACCTCACTTAAGTCAAAAAACCTGCCCAGTGCCTACCCTGGAACTACAGCATCGCTCATGCCTTGTTTGCTATGTGGTGTGGGGAGCTGCTCTTGCATCCCTCCTCATGCAGATGTATGGGTCAGAACTTCCCAGCTGACATTCCAAAGCAGTTCTTACACTTCCCAGCGCCCGACACGCACTTTGAACACGTTACAGTGGAATTCCCACTCTCTGCCACTGCAGGCAAGAATTCCCCTCGTTAGCCTGAGCCGTGGAGCCAGACTGAGTCACTGTTTAGTTACAGATTAACAGAACTTTTTTTTTTCCAAAAAAAAAAAAAAGTCCTTAATATAAAAAGACAGACTGCAGTTTGATTTTAAGCAACAATTTTCAGTTTACTAGATGAAGTCGACCTAGCAACATATCCTGCAAGAATGCAAAAAAGTAGCAATCTACAGCATAGTGAGAGAAAAGAGAGAGAAAAAAAAATATATATAATCAAAAAAGTAGACCCAGAAAGCATACACTGAAAATGGACCCCCTCCCCCAACATCCCCCAAAATAATCAAACCAGCAAAGGGCTAACGAGAGGAAAAAGGAAAAAAAAAACCAAAAAAAAAAAGTTACTTAGCAAGTCTATAATGTGTCCTTCCCCTGTTTGCTGGAAGTCTGCCATAGCATCTAGTGCCTGTGTTCGTGTCACGTTCGGAGGTTAGAGCATCCTAACGCCAAGCAGGAGGAGTTAGAACAGGAATCCAGCCAAGGGTGCAGGAGGAAAGGGTGGCAACTGGAGAAAGGTGATCATAATCCTATGGATGCGGTTTTGTTTTTACTTTTCAGTAGAGAATCATTCTTCTGGAAAGCCACGTGGGTCATTTTTTTTTTTTTGTATTTTTTTTTTAATTTGTTTAAATTTTTTTTTGTTTTGTTTCTTTAATTCTTTGTAGACTAAATAGTTCCTCTCCCATTAGGATTTATAATTGGACGTTAACCACGTCAGCCCTTCGTAGAGTCCATCCCCCGTCGTGGCACAGGAGGGCTGCACATACCAATTCCTATCCCTGATCCGGGTCAGGCCCAGTTTCTCCTGGATCTCGTGGGGTTTCATGGCGTCGGGCAGGTCCTGCTTGTTGGCGAAGATGAGGATGATGGCGTCCCGCATCTCCCGGTCGTTGATGATGCGGTGCAGCTCCTGCCGCGCCTCGTCGATGCGGTCGCGGTCGGCGCAGTCCACCACGAAGATGAGCCCCTGCGTGCCCGTGTAGTAGTGCCGCCACAGGGGCCGGATCTTGTCCTGGCCGCCCACGTCCCACACGTTGAACTTGACGTTCTTGTAGGTGACGGTCTCCACGTTGAAGCCCACGGTGGGGATGGTGGTCACCGACTGGCCCAGCTTCAGCTTGTACAGGATCGTGGTCTTGCCGGCCGCGTCCAGCCCCAGCATCAGGATCCGCATCTCCTTGTTCCCGAAGATCTTGGACAGCACCTTGCCCATCTCGGCGGCATCCAAGGGAGGGCGAGAGGGCGAGCGCCGGCCCGGCGGGGAAGGGCGGGCGGGGCTCAGCGCGGGCCGCGCATGGGGCGGCGGGGAGGCGGCTCCGCTGCTCCGCCGGGCCCGCGGCGGCGGCTCCGCCCGCTCCTGCCTCGGCTCCCGCCGCGGCGCCTCAGCTCATGGGTGCCGGCGCGGTGGCGGCGGGAGGATCCTGAGGGCCGGGGAGCGCCGGGAGTGGCGGCGATGGCCCGGGAGCGTCCCGGCCGTACCTGAGGGCCCCGCGCGCCGCTCCCTCCGCCCGCGCCGCCGGAAAGGGGCCGCGCGCGCCC